>NW_019154087.1:63990073-64379855 GCF_002288905.1 Enhydra lutris kenyoni
AGAAGAAGAAGAAAAAAAAATTGAAAAAGAAAAAAAAATTAAATTAACTGCAAGGCTAAAGAATCATGGGGAGAAAGCCATGAGTTCCGTGCTTTGCTTTCTCCTCCTCTGGAATTCCGCTGCTCTCCTTGGTATTGAAACTGCACTCCTTGGTAGGTGAACTTGGTCCTGGCTGGGTTTCTTGTTGATCTTATGGGGGAGGGGCCGTTGTAGTGGTTCTCAAGTGTCTTTGCCCGAGGCAGAGTTGCACCGCCCTTACCAGGGGCCGGGCTGAGTAATCCGCTTGGGTTTGCTTTCGGGAGCTTTTGTTCCCTGAGAGCTTTCAGTAGAGTTCCGGAGGATGGGAATGAAGATGGCGGCCTCCCGGTCTCCGGCCTGGAGCAGCCGAGAGCCCGTGGCCCCACTCCTCAGTGCGCCCTCAGAGAACAGCGCCCAATTACTCCCGTCACCCTGGCCTCTGGCTGTGCTCCGAGCTGACCGAGCCTGGGACCGGTTCAAGGTAACCCCGAGCTTAGAGCTCACTCCTCGGCTCTGTCTCTGTAGCCGGCTTCCCCGTTCTAATACCTGTAAGCTCTGCGACACTCAGACACCCCTGATCCTTCTGTGACCCTGTGGGACTTGAGGCCATGCTGACCCTGCGTGGGCTTCATCCCGGTTAAGCCTCTGGAGCGATGTCCCTGAGCGGAACAGACTTTTGAAAGTCCTGATTTTGTGCTCCGTTGCTCCGCTGCTTGCCGGGAGCCAGCCCCTGCCCCCATGGTCTATCTTCCCGTCGCTTTGGATTCACTTCTCCGCCCGTCCTACCTTTCAGAAAGTGGTTGATTTTCTGTTTCTAGAGTTGCTGTTCTTCTTCTCTTCGATCTCCCGTTGGATTTGTAGGTGTTTGCAATCTTTAGATAAGCTATCTAGCTGATCTCCCGCTGCCTGAAGTAGTCTCAGCCTGCTACTTCTCCGACATCTTGAGTCTAGCCCCCCCGGTACTCTCTTTTTTCTTAAATGTTTGGTAGAATTCACCAGTGGAACTCTCTGTACCTAGAATTTGCTTTATGGGAAAATTAGATAGAACTGTGAGTTCTATTTCTTTAATAGATATAGTGTTATTCATGTTATCTGTTATTTCTTGAGGGGGCTTTGGTAGTTTGCGTCTTTCAGGAAATTTGTCCATTGATAAAAAATTGTTCAATTTTGTGGTAATAAGTTGTATATAATATTCCCTTATTATTCTTTTAATGTCTACATAATCTGTAGTGATGTTTCCTCTCTCCTGATATTGATCATTTATTGATATCCTTCCTCTTACTGGTAATTCGTATCTTTTCTCTTTTGCCTGATTAGTCGGGTCAGAGGTTTATAAAATGTATTATTCTCTTCAAAGAAGAAGTTTTTTGTTTCATTGGGTTTTTTCTTTTATTTTTCTGTTTGCTACTTCATTGGTTTTTCACTTTGATTTTGTACATCTTTTGCTTACTTTGCATTTAATTTGCTATTTTTCTAGTTTTTTTAAAAGGAAGCTGAATCACTTATGTGAGAACTAGTTTTTTTTTTTTAACCATTAGTATATGTGTTTTGTGCTAAAGGTTTCCCTCTAAACTGCTTTAGCTGCAGTTCACAATTATTTACATACTGTGTTTTCATTTGTATTCAGTTCAAAATGGTTTTTAATTTCTTTTTTGTTACTTCTTAGACCCATGAATTATTCAGAAGTACAGTCTCTCAAATCTTGGGAATTCTTCAGATATATGTTATTGATCTCTAATTTAATTCCATTGTTGTCAGAGAATATACTTTATATGCTATGAATCTGCTAAATTTATTGCAGCTTGGTCTTTTGACTCAAAATATGCTATTTGTGTAAATTTATATTTTGTTGTTTTTGAATGGAATGTTTTATAAATGTCTTAGGTCATGGTCAATCTTTTTCATGTCTTTTGGTTTTCTACCTCCTTGTTTATCAGTTGTTGAGGAGGAATGTTGAAATCTGTTTATAATTGTGGGTTTATATTTTTCTCATTTTAGTTCTTAGTTTTTGCTTCATGTATTTTAAATCACTGTTATTCAGTTCCTAAACAATTGGAATGGTTATGGCCTCTCAGTGAAATGTTCTGTTATCAGATCATTTCATACCATATGAGTGAAATGAGCTGATATATCTGTTATTTATCCCTAATAATATTTTTTGTTCTAAAATCTATTTTGTCTGATTTGATGTCCTTTTCTACAGAAGTCATCTGGGTCATTTCTGGGTTAGTTCTGTTTAATTTCTTTCTTCATTATGAGTCATATTTTCCTGATTTTTTTGTAGTTCTGGTAATTTTGAATTAAATACCAGCTGTGGTAAATTTTACCCTGTTGTTTTCTAGTCTGTAAATATTTTAATGCATTGTTTTGTGATACAGTTAAGTTACTTAGAAATAGTTTGATCCATAGGGATCCTGCTTTTTAAGTTTGTTAGGTAGGGGGCACCTGGGTGGCTTAGTGGGTTAAGCATCCAGCTCTTGGTTTTGGCCCAGTTCTTGATCTCAGGTTCTGGAGATCAGGCTCTGTGCTCAGCATGGATTCTGCTTGAGATTCCCTCTCCCTCTCTTTCTGCCCCATTCCCCTGCTTGTGCGTGTGCCCATGTGTGCTCTCTCTCCCTCTCTCTCTCAAATAAATAAATAAACATCTTGAAAACAAAACAAGTTTGTTAGGTAGGACCAGAGCAACATTTAGTTTCAGGCTAATTATTTCCCCTTAGTGAGGCAAAACCCTTCTAAGTACTTTACCCAGTGCTCCATGAATTATGAGTTGTTTTTTTTGTTTGTTTGTTTTTTGTTTTTTTGCCTTGGCATTTGAGCTCTGGGTATTGTTCCTTGTAATTTGGAGGGATAATTCTTTTACTGGCTTCAGGTTTTTGTTTTTGTTTTTTTTTTTTTTAAACACATGGGTTAATGAGTACTCAGCTAAAAGACTATGGATCACACAGAAGCTCACTTACTTTCCATCACTCTCCATTCTTCTGCTGTGCCCTATGAACCTAGCGGCCTTGTTCTCACTGTTCTCCACGCTGTTTGTACTTCAGGAGACCTCAGTGTTCCACCTGGGGTACTCCTGCTGCCCTGGAGCATGCAGCTTTCTTGAGGCAGTGAGCTGGGGTAATAGTTTGTGTCACCACTTTTTTTCTTGTCTCTCAGGGATCGTTGTCTTTAATTCTTGATGTTTACAGTCTTGAAAATAATTTTTTTCCATCCATCTGTTTTAAATATTGTTTGTGTATAAGGGTAAATCTGGTCTCTTACTTTATCTTGGTTGGAAGTTAAAGTACTCTGACCCTTGAATTTGATTTTTTAAAAATGCTATGTTATATTTTTGCATCTCATTTTTCTACCCTTTTCTGGTTTCCAATATTTGTGGTCATGTGTCCTAGAATCTTGTGTATATAGTTTGCAAGTTTGGGCTGGCCCTGTATTCACCAGTCACTGTCTTCTTCTGTGTTCTGGCACTGTGGTAGGTGTTACGAATAGAATAGAAAGATGACTAAGACCAGTGGCCTAACCTCAAAGAACTGTCAAGTAAGAACTCCAGTCTGGAGAGGTTATGCAACGTTATGGAGTTATACAGTGGAATCAGGTTAACCAAATCTCATTTAAATTGTTTTTATAAAGTTCTCTGTAATACAATAGGTTCTTCAAGAAAATTGCTTTTTGAAAGACTACATCCGAAGTTAAATACAAGCACGATATTTAGTGAATGCTCTATTGTGGAATATATAGAGACCTGTACTACTCGTTTATAACTGACTCCAGCTAAACAAACTGAGTGATTAGTTCAGGAAGAAAGCAAAAATAAAATAAAATAAAATAAAATAAAATAAAATAAAATAAAATAAAAATATATGTATAATAATGTAGAAAAGTATCTTCCTCTAATTAGGAAAAAAAGTGTCCTGGGAGTCTGAGGCTGTTGGCATGAAGTTCTTTGTAACTTTTTCTTTTCCATTTTGCATTTTATCTCTGTTCTTTGCTCTTTGAAGAACAAGAGCAAGTTTCCTGAAGATAAGCAAAGGTTTTCCCTTTAATTAATTTAAATAGCTTACTCACCAGAGAAACTTTTAATGGCTAAATCACATTGTACCTGCTACAAAAACTAGTCTAGCTACAGGTTGGCTGATGGTACTTCTAACTTGGAGGTTTAATGCACAAATCTAGGGAGAGCTTTTGATACCAATTTGAAATTGAGTTTGAGTTCATAAAGTAAGAATTGGCACTGAGAAGAAAAATAGTTTGTGTCTTTGGTTGTCTTAAAAGTATTTATTATACAACATTCCAATATATTTAAAATTAGGTACTTTTTTATTAGTGCTGATTGAAATTAAACTTTTTATTAAGGCGCAGAAAGCTCCTGACTTTAGAGAGTCCATATGTGGAATAATAGGAAAAAATACTTCATAGCTTGAGTTCAGTAACAATAGCATGTTATTCTTACAAGTTTTTGAGATGTTGCTAGGAATTTTTCCAATCAAAATGGAAAAATCATTAATTATAATTTATATTACCATTTTCCCCATATCATTGATGTAAGGAAAAATTAAATATAAGCATGTTTGAGTAAAAAACAATTTACGTATTGTTAGCATAAAAAATGCAAAAGTAATTTTGAGGGTGGAAAGTTGGCCAGAGAGGTGTTAAGAATAATTTTAGAGAGAAAATAGTTGAATGAGGGAAATGTCTTTTTTGCCTTTTTCTGATTTTGAGAGTATAGATTAATGCATAAATTTATGCATACTTATGTTTAACTTACCTTATTAATAAAATGAAAAGGTATTGGTCATGGGGCGCCTGGGTGGCTCAGTCAGTTGATTGTTTGCCTTGGGCTCTGGTCATGATCTCTGAGGCCTGGGATCAAGCCCTGCATTGGGCTATCTATTCAGTGGGGAATCTGCACTTGCTCACATGCGCCCTCGCTTTCAAATAAGTAATAAAATCTTTAAAAAAAAGAAAAGGTATTGGTGGTAATGATTGTCTTTCCAAGCAATCATTTGAATTAGACAAAACTCTACTGAGGAAAGGTAATAAACTTGCTAAGATTCCAGACTATCTATTAGTAACTCTTTTACTAATCCAAAATATTGAAGTTTTTCTTTTTTGTGTATAGTGCAAGGTAATTTCTCTATCTCATAATAAAATCAGATGGAACACTTTAACACCTTCTTCATGATAAAATTGACATTGTGGTTTTGTTTTTATTATGTTTGTATTTAAAAGGTAGGTATCTCCGAACCCAAATATCTCTATTCTTTAATTCAGGTAGTTATTTAAGTTTATTCTTTTTCTGAAAATGTAATACCTTTACCTCACACGGTGCTGTGAAAAATAAAGTAAGGTACATTCATGTTCCTTAATATTCTTTTGTGGTGTATTTTGGATTCTTCTTTTAAAAATAATCAGATGCAGATGTATTTAAATTAAAAACTAAATTAAAATTTAGTTGATGATATATAAATACCTTCTTTTTATACTTCTGCATTACCACATTTGCTTTTGACTCATTAAGATATATATTAAATGTTAAGTAAGAGATCGCTTTTAGGATACATCATTTAGAATGCAAATTGTTTTGAAGCTGAAGAATATTGAAAATAAAACAGAACCAACTAAATCATCTGAATTATTTACAGGCCAGGGGCTTAAAGGTGCAATACTCCAGCACAAATATTAAATTATGAAATGGGAATTTCAGTTTGCCATAAATCTGTCTGCCATAGCAGCTTAAAATAAAATAGTTTTACCCATCTAAAGCAACATCAATTTGCCAGTCAGTGCTTCATGTATCAAAGAGTGTGCTGTGAAAATATCAATATCATTGGTTAATATAAATGAAATTAATTTTTAAAGCTGGGCTAAAGGTTGACATCTGAAAAATTGCATTACTTTGCAGAAGAGAAATTTCTGTCTTCTAGTGAAATTTCAGGTCATGAGGGCAAGTAATTTTCACAATCTTCAATGGGAGCCAGTGAAATATGAACTTCATTGTCACCTAGCCCCAAAGCGATAAGATAAAATGAGCTGATACATCATTTGCTGTGGTTTTATCATCTCCCTCAGTAATTGGAAGAGAAAACATAAGAGTGTATGTGTTTGTGTGCTCCCCTCTTGCCCCTCCCAGCTGCCCCATCATCCACACCTAGGCTAAAACCATTTTAGCCCAATCAATACAGAGGTCACATAGCATTTTATTTATATATTTTTAATTTTTCATACTGACTAAACTGCCAAGGAGAACATTAGAGTAATGAATATGTTTAATTGAATTTGTCACCCATGAAAATGCTAAGGAGAATACTGTACTACATCATAGTACCTAGTAAGCAGGAGGAAATTTACTATATAGAAGGAAAAAAATTAAATAACTCATAATTAATTTAATAGGTAATTTCCTTTCATATTCATAACTTTCTTTTGTTATCATTGTTCTTTTCAAAGTTTGGAGACATTCTGCGTATTCATGGATAATATTTAATAACAAAATTACTATCGTAAAGTTTTAATCAACTATATATCATTTTTAAATTCAAAAAGACCTCAAGTTTTACTTAAGAATTTATCTTTGAAAACTTAAAAGTTCTGTGGTAGGTGATGAAGTAAATCCATAAGCCAACTAGAATACAGTACTATTAGAATAAATTCTGAGTTTATGAATAAATTCGTAAGTGCCATGCTTTGATAACAAATTTCAGGGAAAATTGTATGCAGCAAAATCCAAAAACTATGTTAATAACATCATGGTAAACCTTAAAATACTTGATTAAAATTACTTTCTACTAGTTTGTTAACATTGCAGTTGTTATAAATAAAATTTGTAAATTTATCTATGATGAGTTGCTATTAGAATATTTTTCAGTGTGTTTTCATTTTAGATATATTTCAAATATTTACTGTTTTCTCAAAGTAATGTATAATCTTTGTGACTAATTTATAATCGCTTTTCATGAAAGTGGAATATGAATATTTTCTTGACTTTCCTTCCAGTGGTGTCATTGCTTAATTGATAGAATGGTTGGCTTATATTTTGTATATTAAGTTTGAAACATTTTTCATGATGTTAAATATATTCTATATATTTTACAAAAAGTTTTGTTACAAAATTGTAAGTATACTTGGTGATATATATTATCTGATTTTACTTTTATTATCAGATTCTTCAGAAATCAATATGGAATTGTCTCAGAGTAAACCCTCCAAACATTGACAAATATGTGGGACTAGTGTTTGCAATGCTAGTCTTAAACATTAAGAAAGAACAGTATTTTAAAAAGCCTTTTTCTGATTTTTATATACAAACACCTATTTCTTATTTTTGAGGTAAAAGATTTTATCACTTTTTAATATTTTTCCCTTTAAAATTTTTAAAAAACATTTTAAATTTACTGAGGGTAGTTTGTATAGTTTTTGAAAACAAAACTTTTTTTCTTTACTTAAATGAAGCAAATATGACTTTGATTTTAGAGACTACTTAAAAATTCTTTTAAAGCTTGATATTCAATAAAATTATGCAATTGGGCAATAAATACATTTCTATTTCTCTCAGAGGATGAGCAAACAGAAGAAAGTTTTATTTTAATAAATTCATAAGCTTTTCAAAATAAATGATTAAAAGGAAAGTGGAAAAAATGATTTCCTTTAAGCCAATAAATGCAACAGGGTGAAGAAGTTTTTATATGTATTCACAGTACATTATTTAAAAGATAGAAGAAATTATTGTGTGTTTATTATTTGGGAAAAATAATATATCCCTTTCAGAAGCCTCAATTTTTAGGTAAAAATTTTAAAGTTATGTTTGATATTTTTAATGTAAAGAAATGGCGTATGTGTGTATATTTAAAATTAAGTGCTGATTTCTTTCTTTCCTCTCTTACCTTAACATTTTAATTAAATATCCTTGTTAAACAAATTATAAAAAATAAAGTTGAATTTACTTTTACTATTAATACTAACCTTATTAAAACAAGGTGATAAACATTCAAAGAGTCTGTGCGCTTAAGCTTTCAAGCTATTCTACACTTGGGGTCATAACTGCAGAGCAATGGTAATGATACGGTTTCCATAGCAACTGATTCATTGGAGGGCTAGACCTCTGTCTAGGGTGCTGTCAGTGTATGTAGAGTTTCAGCGAACAGAAAGTCCCAAAGAAGGGTCTGCTTCTACCTAATCCAGTTTTAATTGAACTCTAGAGACTTTGAAGTAAAGCCTCAGACCAAGAATATACTATTCCAATAAGAAATAAACCTCTTGCTTAGCTAGGCCTCAGCTGCATTTCAGTACTGACACCTTTTCCTAATGAATACCTTAAAGAAATGTTATTATATCAATTTCAGCTACTACTTCTATTACTTAAAAGATTTTTTGTTTTCATTTTAACCCAGCTATCTTGACCGTAAGTATAGAATTTCATTTGTTAATTCTCCTTAAGTCAGGCTAGTTTTTTGTGTGTGATATTAATTTTCGATACTTATGGCAATTTTATATAATTTTGTCTTCTCTCCTCCTGTTTCTTTTTCTCTAACTTTTAACAAACTAGACCAAATGATATTTAATTTGAAAGCACACTACTGTCATACCTTCAGTATGATACCTGATTATATCAGGTTTGAAACATACAAAACAATGGTGGATATTATTTATGAATGTATATGTACTAATAGTGTAAAAACTGACATGGAAATGATGAAGCTTAAAACAAGAATAGCGATTTGCTCTCACAAAGAAGGAAAATGAGATTAGGAAGAGTTATATATGGGAATGTCAATACCTCTAAAATGCTTTATTTTTTAAAGATATGCAATAAGATGGGAAAATGTGAGGATTTTATATGGTTGAGTAATGGGTACATGGGGTTTATGTCATTTTCTGCAGTTGTGAATATGATTTGGTAATAAAACATTTTAAAGAAGCATCCCACTTTTAAGTCAGTTTTTTAATAACTATACTGCTTAAAGGTATGGGATATAAATTGAATTTTTTATTAGAAAACCTTCAGTACATTAAAAATCTTATAATAATGTTTTAGTATGCTTATTTTTATTAATAATTAAAGTATCTTTGAATATAATTAAATGTTTAGTTGCATGGCCATGATCTTATAATGACTGGATCCACCATTATGAGCAACAGGTTTTATTATATAGCTTTATAGATATAAAAGGTAGAATTTTCAGATTAGTGTGTGATATTCTTAGCATATCATAGACCTTAGAGGAGTCTTTGTTATTTGTATTATTTAATTTCCTTCTTTCACCTATAACCCAAGGACAGGAAGACAAATGTAGTTGATTAAGATTCTGTTAAGTTGAGTTATAGTTTAACAAATATTTAAGCCCCTTACAAATGTGACAATGTGGAATGTATATTGTAACCTTTGTATTTTTGTATTGGAGAATATGGAAGTAGGCTGGACTCTGCCACTAACTTCCCAAGGGACTTTGTATTAACTATTTAATTGGTCTGGCTCTCAATCTCCTTACTAATAATTGGATACTAGGTTGGAGTCTAAGTGTTACAGACCATATACTAGATTGTCTCCTACTTGGTAAGTCTAGGGTGGCAAATTCAAATGCCAACAGAACTGGACAGTTAGTAGTAAATGAATGAATGAGTAGAGACTGTGCCAAAATGATGGGTGTATGTCAGTTGTTACCATGTGGCAGATAGATCTAGGTTTGACAGATGCCCTAGTTTTTCTGAGAAACCAGAAATCTCAATACTTTGTTAAAATGTCATACGGTCCAAACAAAATGAATTTGGGCCATATATTGAGCTTAGGTTGCTATTCACTGACTCATGTAATCATTCAAAAACATCTACTTTTTGTCAGATATTGTTCTAGACAATGGAAATAGAGTATACTAAAAGTCTTCATTCTGGTAGAACTAAGACTCTAATATTTTAGTGCTGAATAGAGACAATGGACAAGCAAGCTGATAATAATTTCAAGTAATGATAAGTGTTGTGAAGGAAATCTGATGAGTTTGAGGTGGTTATGGAAGAAGTGGGGTTTAGATCCAGTGACTTCTTTGAGGAGGTGGCATTGGAGCAGAAATCTAATGTGAGAATCAGCTAATTATGTGAGGATTTGGGAGAACATTCGAGTCAGACAAGAAAATATCTTATGAAGGCCCCAAAAAGGAATGAATTGGGCTCATCAGCGAGTCTCAGATGTAAGGCTTTATAAATAATTATAAAGAGCGTCAGTGTTTATTATGCATTTAGTGGGATGCCACTGGATGGTCATTAAATGCATGAATGATGTGATCTGATTTATATTTAAAAATTCTATTGATATTTTTTTTTTCTTTGGCTCCTCTGGTCATAGTAGACTCTGCTATGGTGAGATAAGAGAGAGGCCAAGTAGGAGGCACTGTAGGTTCTGGAGAGTTGGGCCTACTGGTCATGGTGAGAGAAAGAAGTACATGTAGCCTCTGCTTTCAAAAAATCTTGAGAGTAAGACTTAGAGTTTTGTTCTTTCTTTTCCTGTTCATTTCTCCTGATCTTATTTATGCAGGTATTGGCTGAATGAAAATAGATGTCTGTATCACCAGTTTTAAAACTAAAAGTTTGTTTGGTCCTTAGAACTTTTGTTTTGTTTTTCAAAGAACACTGAGACTTGGAGTTATTCTCTTGTTTTTAGATCCTTTGTGCCAAAAATAGAATTTGTAGAAAAATCTAAATACATACTTAGTGAATTAAATAAGGTAGTTTTTTTACCAATGAAATTGCATTTTTACATTGAGGAATTTAGATTTGTTTGTATTTAAAATCTAGAATGTGGAAATGAATATAGAAAAAGAAAGTTCTTGTGGGATAAATTCTTCTTATTTTTTCCTCTCCTTGCTTATCCCATCTTTGTCCCTACCTTTCAATATCATAATCACATGTCATTCTATTTGAATTTTTTAATGATGGTTACTTTTGAGAGAGATATCTTAATTATTTGCTTTCAGGGATTTTCATTAGGTTTTGATAGTAAATGCATCTCATTTTCTTTATTAAATTAATATTAGGTGAAGTACTGATGTAAGAAATGCCACATCTGGTTTTCCTATAACACCTTCATAATTAAGCTTTTGAAATGAACTTTTTAAAAAACAAAACTTGAATAACAAAGCAACAAAGTGGCTTAGGACTAAAGACAGGATTACTTTGAGTTGGCAAAGCATTCTAAGCTACTGCGTCTGTCACATGGGATGACAAGAATTGTAACAAGTTACTCTGACAACCACCTACTCCATAGAGAGATTATGTTGAGTTCATTTGCAGGTTTGTGTTTAGCCTAGCTGACAAAATGATACTTAACCTCTTATACAGTCAGTCTTTGTGCTTTCTGAATGAGTGACTGTTGGCTTAACAGTGACCTTAAAATGAGATTTTTTTTTGAAGTTATGAACCTGAAGATATATAATTTTTTGTTTTATTAAAAAATAGACGTACATCACTATATTAGTTAAAGAATACAGCATGATGGTTTCTTGTACATATATTGTGAAATGATTACCACAATATGTTTATTCATCTTCTCATATAGATACAATTTTTTTAAAAAAGGAAAAAGGGGAAATTTCTCCTTGCAATGAGAACTCTTGGGATTTGCTCTAAATATATATTTTAAAGCATATAAAAGGTACTTCTGCAATAGAAACTAAAAAAAGAAAACAAAACAAACAAACAAATATTAAGCAAAAAGCAGAGTCAGACCTCTAAATACAGAGAACAAACTGAGGGTTGCCAGAGGGGAGGGGTGGGGCTGGGCAAAATGGGTGAAGGAGAGTGGGAGGTACAGGCTTCCAGTTACGAAATGAATGAGTCAGAGGAATAAAAGGCACAGCATCAGGAATGCAGTCAATAATACTGTAATAGCAATATAACAGGACAGATGGTAGCTACACTTAACGGTGAACATAGCATAATGTGTAAACTTGTCAAATCTCTAAGTTATACACCTGAAAGTAGGGTAACATTGTGTTTCAACTGTACTTAAACAAAACCTGATGAAAACCTCACATAACATAAAAAAAATATTTCTGAGTACATTAAATTTGTATTATATGAAACTGAATTGTATATGTGATCTATAAGCACATAGGGCATTCTTCTGAAGTTTTCCTTCTTTTTATCTAAAACTTTACTTTCCATAACAGGATTCAAAACCCGATCACTAAATAGTGAAATTTGTATTTCCTGAAAAGCAACAGATTACATCAGTGCTTTTTGTTTTTTTAAGATTTTTTTAAAAAATTTATTTATTTGACAGACAGAGATCACAAGTAGGCAGAGAGGCAGGCAGAGAGAGAGGAGGAAGCAGGGTCCCCACTGAGCAGAGAGCCCAATGCAGGGCTCAATCCCAGGACCCTGGGATCATGACCTGAGCCGAAGGCAGAGGCTTTAACCCACTGAGCCATCCAGGCACCCCACATCAGTGCTTTTAAATGCCCCAAATATATTTATAAATAGATGTTTTATAATTTTGCTCTGCTTTTTCATTGTTTCCTTTATGTAAATTGCAGTCTGTTTTCTTAGTCTCCCTCCAAATTGATTCCATAACTTTTTGCAGTTTTTAGAAATTATTTTTCTTAATAGGGTATTTTCTGTTTTATTCAGGGGGAAAAACAAAAAGAAAAAATTAAACTGTTGTTACTTACTTGGGCTTATTTTTTTCCTCACTAGATCCTGGCATATACAGAAGGGCTGCATGGAAAATGGCTATTCACAGAGATACGATCAATCTTTTCTCGTCGTTACCTTTTGCAAAATACAGCTTTGGAGATCTTTATGGCAAACAGAGGTAATATGTTTCAGAAGTATATTGTTATAAAGCTAACCTCCACCTCTTTCAGATTTTATTTTTAAACATACCATATTGTTTCCATTTAGATAGTAATTTGTAGTCTACTCTCTGCCATACTGACCTCATTTTTTGAACCACATGCATTTTTTTTTCCCCATTTGGTCATTCTTAGAATTATTTGTAGTAGTTTTAGTTTTCTGGCCATATCACAGATTAGTGAAAGGTTTTCTAAATATGGTGAATAACTAACTATTTAATCAGTTGGGGAATTTTGATGTTCTCAATATTGCTCTGATGCTTAAACTCCTTCTGGAAGGTGGGTGCATTTGGAGAGGGGAGAGGGTAATCAAATAATTGATACACTTATTCAATCTTTAGTCTAATCTGTTGCCATTTATAAAGGGACCATCAGAAAATGGTACTCAAGTGTCCTGGTTGCTTTGTATTACATCATTCTTGAAAGAACTAAAATTCGATTTGTGGGTTTAAAATGGAAGTTGGTGAAATTCATTAAGACAAATAGGAGAGACAAGGTGAACTTGAAGTAAAAGCATTGGTGGGTATGAGTGGAGGCATACCAGGGAGAAAATATAACACCTAGTGACTTATTGTACATACTCCTTATACATAAGTAGATTGGAGTTTTATTTTCTCTTTCTATAATCTACACATTGTCATTTTAAAAAATCTACACAAAGTAAGATATATTCCATACACACATTATTTTCCCTTTATGGAGTGAAGTGTCTTTTTAGAATACAGATTTCTTTAGATGGAGATGTTTCTTCCCTTCCTATTTGGTCTTCTCCCCTATACATACCTCTTTTTCCCAATGTAAACATTATTCTTCCAGGCAAATAATCAAGTGAATGTTTCACTCTTTAGTTCAGCCTGCATTGTCACTGTCCCAAAGGGGTTTTGTTACAGTCTTACAGTATTTATTACTTGCTCATCCTCATTCATATTTTACTCCTTTAAAATTTCTTATGCACCCTTGGTTTTGTGTGTTTTTCTTTCGCCTTTCCTTCATGACCTTCATTATCTGCCATAACATTATGATAGTTTTTCTGTTGTAGTTTTTTTCCCCCTATATTCAATGTAATAATGGATATATAGGGATAGCTTATTAAAAAGGTATGTTGGATATATATATATGACACCTTAGTGAATGATCATGTGCTTATTTACCTGAAACATGCTGGTAATGCCAGTATTTAAAACTATACCAGAGTAATAAATTTTTTCTGAAGAATTTTTTTTAAGCTGGGTAGAGAAAAGGGATCATTTTCTATATGAGTACATAGTGGTTATGATGCTAAAATTATAATAGAATTAAAATTTTAAGACTGTCCAAATTAATACCTTCTAAATTCTCTCCCATGATTTTGAATTTATTTTCGTATTTCTTAAGAAGATCAAAAATTTATAGATGATTAATAAATTAACATTTATGTACTAAATATGTATTGTGTATTGGTTGTGTTTCTCGATAGTCTCAAATTGTGTTATTATTGATGTAGAGATGATGAGAAAACATTTAAATTTGATTATTAACTATAGAGGAAAAGTTTTCCTTTAGGTCACACATTGTTCTGGATTATGTGAACATACAAATTATAAACATAAAAATTGTAAAGAGAATAATTTTTAAACTTCATCATTGGAAATAAATATGTGACAATTTAGTACTTATATAGTATTTTTGGTGTTAGACTGTTAGATATGTAAAGTTAAAACTTTAAATATTTATAGAAACTCAAGATATATATGTTTAACTTGCTAAAATTCAATTTTGTAAATTCAAAATGTAGCTAATCTCAGCTTTATGTCACATTAATGCAACAACAGTTTTTAGAATTTCTGACAGCGTTTGGAGAAGGAACTATCTGTGGCTAAGGTATTTATAAATAAAATGATTATTACCTCTGGCATATTAATACTAAAACTTGGTATGCACTATAATAAAAGTAATATGGCAGGAATTGTATACCTGAAATAAGAGTAGATATTTTATTAGACCAAGAAGTCAGTTTTCCAAGAAGGAAGTTATGTTGTGTTCTAACTTTTAAAAATGATTTTTTATAGTTGCTGTAATGTTCAACTTCCCAGACCCTGCAACAGTAAAGAAAGTGGTTAATTATCTACCTCGTGTTGGTATTGGAACCAGTTTTGGTTTACCTCAAACCAGGTACTGTTTTATATGAGAAAATTTTGGAAAATAATCTGTATTAGTATTTTTTCTTACTTAATTTTCTTACTTATTTTAAACTTCCTTCTGTTTTATATTTCATATTAAATGATTATTAATGCATTATTTTGAGTCAACTGAACTTCTATTTGAAAAAAAAACTAGAAAAAGAGGAACAAATGTAAACCAGAATAGGTTGAAAGAAGAAAATAATAAAGGCAGAACATTAATAAAAATGTGAGCAAAAACAATAAATAAAAATCAATGCAATGAAAATTTGTTTCTCTGAAAAGATTAATAAACGTAATAAATATATATACAAGACTTATGAAGAAAAAGAAGACACAAATTGCCAGTATCAAGAATGAAAGAGGGGACATCACAACAGGTCTTACAGATATTTAAAGGAAAACAAGGATATATTATGAACAAATTTGTGTTCCTTAGACAAGTTAGATGAAATGGACAAATTTCCATCCAGTAGATAACCTTAATACCTCTACAGGGGAAATTGAATTTGTAGTTAAAAGTCTTCTGACAGAGATAATTCCTAGCTCAAATGGTTTCATTGGCAAATTCTATGAAATATTAAATGAAGAAATATACCATTTCTAGGCAAACTATTACAGAAAATAGAAAAGAAAGACAAATGTTTAAAGTTATTCTATGAGGGCAGCATTATCTGAATTCAAAATCCACAGAAAAGCATTACCAGGAAGGGAAACTACTGATCATCTTGATTAGAAAAGAAGAAATAAAAGTTTCCTATCAAGTCTTCTCTTCATAGGCTGCTTGAATGTCTGCATGACATGGAAGCTGACTTTCCCAGAGTAAGTGATTCAAAAGAGAATGAGGCAGAAGCCCCAGTGTCGTTTTATGACCTACCCGTGATAGGTAGAGTAGGTCGTCAATTCTGCTACATTATATTTGCTATAATGTAGTCATTAAATATAGCTCAGGCTCCAAGGGAGGGAAAAAGTTTCACTTCTTAAAGAGGAAGTATCTCAAAAAAAAAAAAAAAAAAAAAAGACAAAGCATCAAAGAATTTATGGACATATTTTAAAACTACCACAGGGTACAACTCTTATGTAAAAGGGGCACCTAAAGTGGCCCTTCTAGATGATAAGCAGTAGTTGCTTTATAATGCCAGTGAGGATTTTGATCAGTTTTATAATTTAATGAGCAATTTCAGGTTCAGAATGAAACAGCTCAGAAGTTTATAGTAAATTTCTTTATCTTAATAAGAAAGTCTTTTTTCTACTAATTATCTCTATTTTTTTAAAGTTTTATTCATCAACTAATATGTGTTATCATACCTGGGAAATCTTTGTAATGATTTCCCACAATTAATGAAAGCTAGATGTAGGTTAATTCATTAAACCAGCTATTTAAATAGATCTCAAACACTAACAGAGTGTTTATTATCCAGCAGTGTGCAAGATAGATACCATCTTACCCATGCATGTTTTAACAGATATGCAGACCAAATAATGTGTAAGTGATGGGAGGAATATAATAAGGGTGTTATAATGGTGATTAGTGGAGTAGAGATGAGATGCTTTGGATTATGTGGTCAGAAATGTCCTCCTATGTGACTTTTAAATTTTAATTTGAAAGAATAGAATCAGCTTACTTTTGAAAGCAGAAATATTATATGTAAAAGTCCTGAAATAAGGTGAGGTTCCAGTATTTTTAAGGAATGTTGGAAGGCAGATATCATTGGAACTTAGTGATTCTGGGAAGAAGAGTGTCAGTTCAGAGATAAGAGTTTATTGTGGAAATCCAGGTGATATGGGATGCTGATAGTGCAGTTAAAGAGAAACATCCTTGTTTAGAAATTTTGAGAGCACACAATTTATGTGACTTCGAGACTAGTTAGATAATGGAGGATGATAAGAGAGGGAGGTGTCCAGTGTGTCTTGCCAAGTTTTAGTTTAAGCTGCTGAATAGCATCTACTGAGATTGGGAACACTGGAGAAGGAATAGTTGTATATCTTTCCCCCCAAGTTTGGGGTCGAGGTTGTGAAGATGAGGTGCAAAATATGAGAAATTTAGTTTTAGATCTGTTGAGATTGAAAGCCCTGAGTGATGTCCATACTGAAATGTTGAGTAGGCAGTTGGAGCTCAAAAGAAAGATATAATAATTGGGAAAAAGTGTTGAAAGACTGAATGCTTTCCCCTAAGATCAGGAAGGCTAAAATATCCCCATCCTCACCATTTCTATCAATAGTATATTGGAGATTTCAGCTTGTGCAGTAAGAAAGGAAAAGAAGGAGGGAGAAATTAAAGGCATCCAGATTAGAAAGGGTGGGGGAAAGGTCTTCATTCCTGGATAACAGAAGTGTAAGATTTGTATACTGAAAACTATCAAATATGGCTGATAGAAATTAAAGACAGTCATCAAATAAATGGAGGCATTCCATACTCATGGATCAGAAGATTTAGTATGATTAAGATGTTAGCTCTTCACAGATCTATAAAGTCAGTGCAGTCCCTCTCAAAGTCTAGCAGACTTTCTTGGAGATACTGAAGAGCTAAAATGCAGTGGATCTGGAACAATGCTGAAACAATGTTGAAAAAGAAGAACTAAGTTAGAGGACTCCCAACTACCTGATTTCAAAACTAATTATTAAAGCCTCAGTAATCAAGATGGTCTGATATTTTTAAATGAATAGACCTATAAATCAATGGGACAAAATTGAGAATTCAGAAATAAAATCCATTTGCTTTCAAGAAATGTGCTAACACAACTCAATGAGGAAAATATAATCCTTGAACAATAGTGCTGAGACATTTAGATAGTCAAGAAAATTTCATTGCAAGAAAATGGACTTCACTCAACACACTGTATTCATAAAAAATTAGCTCAAAGTGCATCATAGACATGTATTTAATAGCTAAAACTAAAAAAAAATTTTTCAAAATGTGGGAGAAAAACCTTCATGACCCTGGAGTAGGCAAAGAGTTCTGAGATGTGATACCAATAGCATAATCCATAAGAGAAAAAATTGAGAAATCGGATTTAATAAAAATTTAAAACTTTTGTACTTTAAAGGACACCACTAAGTATTTGAAAAGAGAAGTCCTAGAGTGAGAAAAATATTTGTACATAGTGTTTCTGATAAGGGTCTTGTATTCAGAATATATGTAAAACTCTTAAAAGAGTTTTAAGATGGATTTTTAAAATGTGATATATTTTATATTCATGCACTGGAATACTATTCAGCAATCAAAAAATGAATTACTAATAACATGCCACATTGATGAATCTCAAAAGCATTATGATTACTGAAGAAACTTGGTGCAGAAGACTTCATGATGTGTGATTCCATTTATCTGAAATGTCCAGAAAAGGCAAGTTTATAGAGACAGAAAGCAGATTGATAGTTACCTAGAGCTGGGGATAGGAGTGGGGATTAACTGTAAATAGGCTCAAGGCAAGTTTTTGTCGTGATGAAATGGTTTGAAGTACATTGTGGTAATAATCACAGAACTCTAGAAATTTATTAATAAATCATTGAGTAGTATACTTATGTGGGTAAATTTTATAGTATGTAAATTGTACCCTTGAAAATTAAACAAAAAATATAGTTACCTTGTCCTTGGTGGTAGGAAGAACTGTCACAGCATACTTCTCTGAGATCCTAGGTTCTGAAGGTAATAATTAATCCTGCCACCTATTTTACCACTCTTACTTAGTATTAGTCAGTTACATCTTTTGTTATTTACATTGCATTAAAAAAAACACAGAAAACTTGGTCATCTATTATTAAGCTGTATAAAAAAATAATAGTTTCTTTTACCTTTGTCCCACTCCATGAATAGACACGTGAAGAATTTAGAATCTTCCTTTTCCATCTTATAAAGGGTATATAAACATAATATTTAAATTTAAAATGTAAAACGTGTTGTCTCTAAGAGAACTATTAAAATTGATAAAGATGTGAATATGCACAAAAAGAAACCCCCACACAGAAAAAGATGTCAATACAATTTTATGTCTTTCTCAGTTACTATAATCCTTTTATATAAGTAAATCAGCAAGTTATTAATCATACTATTACTAATGAACATTTATGGAAACTAGATATTATAATGGCATTGTAATGACAGCTTACTTGAATGAATAGAATATGTATCATGGACCTGTGGTTAGTCTAAATCATGTAATCATTAATTGTACATTGAAACATTTCTTGTATTCATTAGTAAAACATGGATAGAACTTTTCAGAATATACAGATATCATTTTTTATGTCAAATATACAAAGCACAGATATTCATAATTTATTATTATGTTATAATTAAATTGACTCTATATCAAATTCTGTTTTTTGCAGGCGTATCTCATTAGCTAGTCCACGTCAACTCTTTAAAGCTTCTAATATGACTCAGCGATGGCAGCATAGAGAGATTTCAAATTTTGAGTATTTGATGTTTCTCAACACGATAGCAGGTAATCTAAACTTACATGTTGACTTTCTGCAAATGATAATTTTTTTCAAGTGATAAGTTATTAATTGTGATATTATTAGATTATTATGAGTACTAGTGTAAATAGCATACTTTTAGTTTCATTATTACTACCTGAATACCTCATCAAGAGTAATTTTGATAGTAGAGTTTACAGTTTTACATACGAACAGCTGGCTGCTTGAGAAAATTAAAAATGGGTATGCACACTTTTTTCTAAAAATCTAAAACTAAAATTTACAACTATTTAACATAGTAAGAA
The DNA here is from genome assembly GCF_002288905.1 of Enhydra lutris kenyoni. NCBI lineage: Eukaryota > Metazoa > Chordata > Mammalia > Carnivora > Mustelidae > Enhydra > Enhydra lutris. The sequence continues at coordinate 64,009,811 of NW_019154087.1, forward strand.
TGGATCCATTATGGGATAGTGGAAATGAAAAACCATATATAAAATCTTAACCTGTTAATAACTTAATCAGAAGTGTGTTACATGATGAAACAAAAATGTAACATAGAAAAAAGTAAATTTGGTAAAATATTAAGTAAAGGAATACTTACATTATGATCCAAATGTGAAAATCTAGAGTAAATGGTCCTCTGTAAGGTCTGTAATCAAGAACATCACTGAACATCACCCATGGAAGCTGTTCTCTTTGAAAGAGAATAAAGAACTGAGGGTTCTGGAAAGGGAGATGGGGTAACTGAGTGATGGGCGTTAAGGAGGGTGCGTGATGTCATGAGCACTGGGTGTTACATGTAACTAATGAATCATTGAAAACTACACCAAAAACTACGGATATACCATCTGTTGGCTAATTGAATCTAAATAAATAAAAGCTAAATTTAAAAAGAGAGAGTAAAGAATAGAAATGTGTCATTACTTTTTGTTTGTGATAATTAGAATGAAGAAAACAGAGAATGTATTTGTAGGACATTTGAGATTTCAGTTCAGCAAACTGACATAGTTTATATTTGAGGCACAAAGGAGGTACAGAGAGGATAAGGCATGTTGCTTGCTCTCAGAGAAGTTATTTTAAGTACGAATTTTAGCATTTACACGATTCTAGAGCAAGGACTATAGATTCAATAAAAGAAATACAAAGTACTATTGTAATTAAAAGTTCAGAGAGAGAGGGAAATTATACTCATCCAGTTGATGGGAGTAAGGAAAAAAATCAGGAAGGATTTCATGTTCATATAAGGATGGATATTACTTTAGTAGAGGTGGTATTTGAGAGATTAGAAGTCATGCCATGTAAAGCTGAAGGCATAAAGAAACATACAAAGGTGGGAAAATGTGATATAGCTAAAGAACGATTAATGGTATAGTTTATACATATGTATATGAATGTACACACATAAAGTATATATTCATAAAGGTGTAATGAGAAAGAAAACTAAAAAGGTAGCAGGGAGACACATTGTGAAAGATTTTCTCTCAGTTTGAGGAGTTAGCAGTCCATTTATAGGGCAACTTCTGAAAGTTTTTGAGCAAATAAGTGATATTAGTACTATATAGAAAGTTAACTTGGAGGCAGAATGAAGGATAAACTAGAGTGGAATGAAACTAGGTAGAGAGCACAGTTAGGAAGTAATTATATATAAAAAATAATGAGAGTTTGCATTAGAGGTGTGACAATGGGAATTTATAGATTAAATGATGTAAGATTTATAAGGTAGAAACCATTTGACATCGGGCTGACTAAATGTAGGGGGGTAAAAGAGAAGTGTCAGAAAAGGTTTCCAGGTTTCTGGCCTGAATCATTGGGGAAATGGTGGTGCCATTACAGAAAGGAAGTCAGAAAAAAAGGTCTAGAGAAAGGTGATGATTTTACTATGTAGATAGACATCCAAGTTATCAAAAAGAATTTTTAGAAGTATAGTTCAAAGAAGGTATTTGGAATTTGGAGAGAAGACATTGGATTTCATCTGCATAAATTAGAAATTACCAAGAATGAGTTGAGGTTACGAAGCCAGATAATACAGAAAGCAGTGAGACAAGGTCTGGTGAATGTTCTTGTTCATGACAAGAAGACAAAGGTAAAGTTAGTAAAGAAAAGAAGAGGATGAGTTATCCCAGAGTTTTTAGACCTAAGAGGAGGAAAACTAAGGTATAGCAAATGTCTTGAGATGCAAGGGGAAAGAAAGAGAAAGGTGTTGGTTGCCTGTACCAAATATGGTATGGGAGATTTAAAAAGGAGTACAGGCCATATTTAGCTTAAAAGCAAACAGAAAAGGTTGATTGCAAATACTGAATGGTTGGAGATAAATGAGAACATTAGATGTGTATTATAGTTTTCTTGTGTAATAGTAAAAAGAGAATGGATTAAGACAAAGGTGAGAAACCACGAAAGAGACACAGAGAAGTAACAATGCAAGTTATGAGTGAGACAGGCTCAAGAGCTCTGGTGAAGGAATTATAGCTCATGCAGAATAAAGGCACTGTTAGAGAAGAGGAGAAGAGAGGGACTATTATGGAAAACTAGAAGTTAAGGGTTCACATTGAAAAGTCTAAATTTTATCAGTTGAGATGTTCAGTTCACAGCCAGCTGAGAGATAGGAATGAAGAAAATTTGAATTTATATCAAACTCAAGATTATGTAAGTAGTGACTGAAATGATTTTTTTTTAAAGATTTTATTTATTTATTTGACAGAGAGAGATCACAAGTAGGCAAAGAGGCAGGCAGAGAGAGAGGAAGAAGCAGGCTCCCCACTGAGCAGAGAGCCCGACGTGGGGCTCGATCCCAGGACCCTGAGATCATGACCTGAGCCGAAGGCAGCGGCTTAACCCGCTGAGCCACCCAGGTGCCCCGACTGAAACGATTTTTAAGTAGTAGTGAGAAACAGAAAACTTACACCATAAGCTTAATGGACATATTTAGCATGAGAGATAATTCAATTAACACATAGAGTAAATGCACAGTAATAATTAGGGAGCAACGTTTATGAAATAGTCTACTCTCAAATAGCTCGTCTTGTGCTTAAAAGTATCTTTTAAATGTATCCTCCAAATATTCTTTTTAGAGAGTAGAACCAGTGATTTGTTTTGAGTAGTTATTAAACTACTCAAAAGAAGGTGGGGTTGAGTCTCACATTATTTAAGCTTTGTTTTACACTATTATACTATTATTAAAGGTTCTTATGATACTATTACATTTCCCAAAAGATGGTCAATAGGCATTCAATAACTGTATATAAAGTTTAACTCAATTAATAAAAGTCTATTTACCATGAGAACAATGTCTGGCACTTAAAAAGTTAAGTTGTTATTATTTTTAGCTAATGATATTCCTATTTATCATTTCATTTTATTATTCTAAATGGAGTGACTTTTTTTTTCCTCTCTTAGGACGGAGTTACAATGACTTAAATCAGTATCCAGTGTTTCCCTGGGTCATCACTAATTATGAATCAGAAGAACTGGATCTTACCTTGCCAAGCAACTTCAGAGATTTGTCCAAGGTAATTTTTCAGGAATCATCTTAAATACAGTTGCCTTGTACATCACAATGAATTTGATTATTTTTGATTTTCACATTACTTTCTAAAAATCTTTTTACTGTAACTGTAACTTTAATACATTTATCTTTTATATGTATTTTCACTTTCTCAAAATTGAACTTAGAATTTAAATTGAAAAAAAAATTTTTTTTTTAATTTTATTTATTTGACAGAGAGAGATCACAAATAGTCAGAGAGGCAGGCAGAGAGAGAGGAATCAGGCACCCTGCTGAGCAGAGAGCCTGATGTGGGGCTCGATCCCAGGACCCTAAGATCATGTCCTGAGCCGAAGGCAGAGGCTTAACCCCTGAGCCACCCAGGTGCCCCTAAATTGAAAATTTTTGAAAAATGCATGTTAAAGTTGGTAACAGTGAAAAGTATTTACAGTTGTATTCTTTTTTCTGTATACATTTAGGAAGACATTATTCTAAAATATTAACTTCTTCAAATGGTGTTAGTATCATGGATACTTCTCACCAGCACTTGTATTAAAAGACAAGTACCTGTACACTACTACAGGTGTCCTACCTGATCTCTTTGCCACCTCTTGCCCTTGTCTAATCCATCCCTCCCTACCTCAAAATGAATTTTCTTTAAATATAATTTTGAATTATAGAAATCCAGTGATTAAACCTTTTTAACTTAGTTATTCTGAATGCAGAATTATTCTTTCCAATTCAGAGTTTTGCTTTCTCTGCCTTTAATGTTCATCTCCTACTTAGTGGCTGACTCTAGTCCTGTAGGTCACCTCCTCATGGAGACCATTACTATTTTCATTCCATGATATTCTGTTCTCTGTTTCTTCCACAGCACCTAAAATACCCTGCATATTATATGCCCTTCTACCTGTTTTGGTTCTTTTTGTCTCTCCTACTGAACTCCATATGAGGGAGTTCTTGTTCACCATTGTTTTTCTCATGCCTAGCACAGGGCCTGCCATTCACTGAATGTGTTAAATGATAAAATATATATGACATTTTCCACAAGTTATAAAATATTAACTATTCAGTTGTTTAAATGTAAATATAAATAAGCAAAAAATACTCCTTATTACCACATATCAATAAGGAATGACTACATTTTATATTTCTATATGCGTATATGTTTATCACACTGTTTTTTAACTATTTTCCCATATCTTAGGTTCTTCAAGAACTCTCCTTTTCTGTCCTAGATTATCAATAAATAGAATATCCTGTATCACCATTTTGTAATATAGAATAAGGGCATATTTCTTTTTAGTTTTTTATCATAGAGAATTTCAAGCATATACAAAAGTAGACAAATTAGCGTAATAAATTTACATCAACTAGTAACCCTGCTTCAGTAATTATCAACTGATAGTTACTCTTGTTTTATTTTTATATTCATTTTCTTTCTACTTTCTCATATTATTTTGAAGCAAATCCTAGATATCATAACATTCTATTCATAAATATTTCAATATGTACTTCTTTTTAAGGTTTCTTTTTAAAGCATAACCATAATGCCATTAGCAAACCTAAAATATTAGCAATAATTTCTTAATATCATCAAAAGCCTAGTAAGTATGACATTCCAATTGAATACAACTTTTCGTAACTCTTTTTAGTGTGTTTATTCGTATCAGGATCCAAATAAGGACCACACAGTGCATTCAGTTGATACTGATTAAGTCTTAAGTCTCTCCTGTAGGTTTCTCTTCCATCTTTTCTTTCTTTCCAATTGATTTAGTTGAAGAAACATAGTTTGTCTTATATCTTTTCTCACAGTATGGATTTTGTTTATTGTATCCCAGTGGAATAGTCTAACAGGTTTCTCCACTTTCTGTATTTCTTATAAATTGGTAGTTTGTTCCAGAGATTGATAGAATTCAGATTGGATATTTGTGGCAATACTGCGTCATAGGAAGTTTTCGCATTCTTCTCATAGAAGGCATGTAATACCTTCTTTACTTCTCTTTTGTGATGTTAGTTGCCATTTATATTTAATGCCTGGATTCACTGGTTATGTGATCGTTGCAAAATCATGATATTTACCATCTCTCACTTTAATTTCATTTATTATTGAGACTCATTCTGTAACAAGATGCTTCCCTTAATCTACTACTAGGTTATTCAGTGGTACATTGCATTGGAAAAGCAGAATAAAAGTTTGGTTTTTTTTTTCTCTCTTTATTTCATTTTCATAACAGTGACTGGTTCCTAACATCTTCCAATGGGACCTAACTTTCTAAAAAAAAACATCTTAATGAACTCACAGACTTAAATGTATTTGACATTTCAGTCCATTGCAGTGATTATTTTTACTGATGTTCACTCAGTTGTTCCTGTTTTTTACCACAGGGAGCTTCTTTACGTTGCTCTTGAGTCATTTTGATATAATCTCAGTAGTCTTTGATAACTTCCATATCTCTGACAGAGTGCTCCAGTCTTAACCCTTATGATTTCTGGCTCAGTTCTCGAACCATCTGTTTCTAATGCTTCTCGGTGATCAACTTGAGAATGTGCCCCTAACATGGCCAGTTCAACCTGCATGTGGAGGATGGCTAGATTGTACCATCAGCAGCCATCTTAACCCAGCCCTCAGCTGACCATAAACACATGACTGAGTATAACCAAGAGCAGTTACATCTGGTTTTTGTGGGGGTTTTTGTTGTTTTTTTTTTTTAGAAAAAGGAAAGTCTTACTTACATCTAGGTATCATATTTGTTCTAAGACCCTGTAGTATTCACTGGAATCTGTAAAACTCTCTAATCGAATAATTGGACTATGTATTAGGTTGACCTGTATAGTGAGTCATTCAGTAGGTCAGTAATAAAAACTTGCCAGCTCTTCAATTCTCAGGCTATTATATCCTACTCTCTTTCCATTATTTGAATTTTATGTACATAAAAGTAAAAATCTTATTTTTACTCCTTTAATTTACTAAAATGTAAATTCGCTTCACAAAATATATTTAAATAAATATCCTTCCTAGAGTTCTAGAAGAATTACCTTTTTAAAAATTTTTTAGACTTTCTTCTGTTTAGACTTCTATTTAAGCACATAGCTTAAGATTTTGTTGTTGTTGTTGTTGTTTAGAAAATTTTTTGGTGGGCTCTTCAAGATCCGGTGTGTAGTAAGACGGATTGTGGACAGGGTGCGTGTTTCTGTCCTGGTGGAACAGTTACCAATGATGATAAGCAGAAGGCTATTTGGATATTTCCGCTGAGGCTGTATTTGTTTTCTGCCATCATTGTACCTGACCAAGAGATCCTGTAATCCTGTTGCCTTCTCCTACCACTGTTCTTTGCCAACTGCCTCTATTTTCTGCCTCTTTTTTTTTTTTTTTAAGATTTTATTTATTTATTTGTCAGGGGAGGGGGCACAACCAGGGGGAGCAGCAGGCTCCCTGCTGAGCAAGGAGCCCGATGCGGGACTCAATCCCAGGACTCCAGGATCACGACCTGAGCTGAAGGCAGACGCTTAACCAACTGAGCCACCCAGGCATCCCTATTCTCTGCCTCTTGTCTTGGTTCTCTGTCTCACTGAAAAAATCTTACATGACCAGAGGAAAGCTTCCAAAGCAGTTGTTTTTTTTTTTTTTTTTTAAACTATATGGTTTCTTTTGTTATGACAGTTCATTAAAGTAATACCAGCAAAATGCCATAATGGATTATTTGCCAGATAAATAGAATCCTTTATTAAAATTGAATTTTATTTGTATGTTATAACTATTTCTATAGAACTTGCCAAATACTTTTTTTGGGTGGGTAAAATACTGTTTTAACTAATGCCTTTGCAATTTATATTCTGTATATGATAAATAAGGCCATTTTTATGCCCCACTAGATAACCAATAGTGATTTTGCTCTTTTTATTTTGTTAGATTTGTAAAAGTGGTAGAGGGCCTCAAAACTAAAGGAGTTGCTTTCATCAGTCTTTCCATATATGTCCATATCCACTATATAAAGGCGTAAAAAATAAAATTTTGATGATTTGGTGCCTTTAATTGTAGTAGTACCCATTTTTATATTTTGTGAGATTTTTTGAGAGATTAGTACTTTGGGCTGAGGAAAGAATATAAAGAATGCTTTCAACAAGATCTAAAGGACACATAGATGAATAATGAATAGTAATGTAATTAGCAGGGTTGGGAAGAAGTGGGAAGCTCTAACACTCAACCACATATCTTATAACTTATAAAGCAGTGGTAGTTCAAATGCTATAAAAGTCATTCAAGTTCAAGAAAATGGAATCTAGTACTAATTGTTTTCATTAAATATTGATGGATATAAGTGAGTTTGGAATTAACTACATTATTTTAAGTGAAATAAGCATGTTCGATTTTTGAAAATTGTGCTTTGCATGTATAAAGTGGTAGTAATTATTTACTTTATAAAAATATCTTATTCCTTTTGGCAGTAAAATCTTCCATAATGTTTACAGTGTGATTCAATTTTCAGATATCTGTTTACATGCATATTTCAGGGGTATAACTCATACACAAGATGAGTTGTATCTGTCTGAGTAATGATTATAAGAGATTTATATTGAAATTTTTCCCATAGTATACATTTAGCAAACATTACTATTTGTTTAAATAAACTTGTGGAATTGTAGAAAACATTCTGTGCAAAGCTTTATTTAAAATGTAGACAGATCTTATCCCCATTCTTTAACAGATTATATACCGTGACTGGCTTTAAAACATATTGAATTATTTATGCATATTTATGTCCATTTAATTTTCTCAATGCTATTTTTCAGAGGAGTTTTAGCAGCTTTGATACAAAGCTACAATTTTACTTGGTAATTTCTTCCATGTTACACTGGGAATTTTCTTTCTGAAGCTGAATTAGTATAATCAACACCCTTTCTTCTATATTATTTTTCTGATCATTCTTTGCGAAAAGAGTTCAGTGAAAGATGTAAAAAATGTCTTCTTGAAGGTATAAACTTTTATTTTATGCACACTATCTCCTTATAATAATTTCAAATTAGTATTGTCACTCTGTTGAGAAGATCGAATATAGTCTGTATAGAAGATCAAATAGAAAATCTGCTGAAAATTAATTTCTTATATGTATGTTTTGAGAAAGCCCTCATTTAACATAATGGTTAAATTTATTCTTTCAAAGCTAAAAAAAAGTAGGAATGAATTTTGAAGTTGATTTTTTTCCTTCACTTTCCCAGTTGTTTCATCACTGGTCTACAATTCTGACTGTTGAGAAGACAGATCTAACCATGCATGGACTTGGGAGAGACTTTAATCTGTATTTTACAATTATGTATAGATTTTTATATTTTGACAACCTCGTTGGGAGAGATAGGAATGAACATTTTCTTTTTGTCTTGTCTTTATAAGAAATAATAGTTAGGACAGGAATATATTTATAAAATGTCAAATCATAAAAACAAATTATGATGGCAGAATGTTTCAGTATCAGGACTTTCTTTGTAGATTAGAAAGATTTTCTCTGCCACCGTGATTTCTTCTTTTCCCCTTAGTAGGAAATGGATTGTGTAAACCAATTTAATAAGAGAGGAAAGCCCAGATACTCTGAGGCAATTATTTCTCTTCTAATTGATTCACATAATTATTTTGAATTATTTAATATATATATGTATTATAACTTCAGTGCCTATTCTAAAAAATGAGTTTGTTCTTACATTGAAAAGCAGTCGCTAACCATTAGCTTCCAAATGAAAACTTAGCTATAGATTAGCTATATGGGGGAATATGCCACTTCATTATTGTTAACTAATATTTATTGAGGACTTACTTTTGTCAAGCTCTTATTTAAGTATATTATATGTGTTAACTTTTTTTTAACCCTCACAAAGTCCTTATAAGGTAGGCCGCATTATTCACTGTCTTTTTTACAGAGACAGAGACAGAAACTAAGGCAGTATGAAGTTAAGCAAGTTGTACAAAGTCACACAGGTAGTGGCTAGCACCAGAATTTAAACACTAAGCCAGTGTTTTTCAAACTGCAGTTTACAGCTAGCATTTTAAAAAACGAATAGAAAAACTTAAAAAGTAGTAACTGTGGAACAACAAAATAAACAAAAACCAAATAAACAAAAAACAGAATCAAACCTATAACTGTAGAAAACAAACTGATGGTTGCCAGCAGGGAAGGGGGTGGGGGTTGGGCAGAATGGGTATAGGAGAGTGGGAGATACAGGCTTCCAGTTATGGAATGAATAAGTCATGGGGATGAAGGCACAGAATAAGGAATTTAGTGAATGATACCGTAATAATGACATGTTGGAAAAGATGGTACCTACACTTGTAGCGAATCAGCATAATGTATAAACTTAATATATATATATAAACATAAATAATGTATATATAAATATTAACATAAATAATATATAAATATAATGATAAACAAATCACTAAGTTATGTACCTGAAACTAATGCAATATTGTGTGTCAACTACACTCAAAGTAAATAAATAGGTAGATATTATAGAGAAAAAAATGAGTAGAAGGATATAGCATATGATTTAAAAAAAGAAGTATCAGTGTGCGTTATATATGAATCTTTGGCCTGAGCCGCATGTGTGTGTACATACGTGTGTGTGCACTGGTTTATGGTTTAAAGTGACATATTTCTTATAAAAACTAAAAGCTTGGGCCCAGAATGTTTGAGAAGTATTGCAGGGTATTAAACTGCCTTTTGGCATCAAGTTCTAAGTCTGTTTTAATGTTATTTTGTCAAGTTGCCTTTCACCTCTCATGCTGAAATACATGGTAAAATGTAACCAACATTCCAGTACTTTAAAAAGGAAAGCTTTTCCAAATTGTTCCTCTTAGTGTGTTTGTTTCAGGTTATTCTCTAAGCTTTTTTTTTTTTTTTTTTTTTTTTAACTAAGCCTGTTTTATGAAAAAGCTGAATCTTTGGCTAAAACTGTTGAATCCCTGATGATACAACTTGAGTATTCATTTATTTTTTTCATTTGTTTATTTAATAATATTGTGTGCCAGAGACTCTTAGTTTAGAAATTCAAAATAACAAGGTAGTTAACTACTATCCTACTAAAAAGTAAACTGAAGATTGGGGTAAAAAAGCAGAAATGACTAATGTATAAGCAAGTATTTTATTTTTAAAAAAATAGAGCTTACATTCTTAAAATGAAGGAAAATCCTTAAAGAGAGTTTGAGGTAGAAGGAAAAGAAAAATCATCCATTTTTCAGCTTTATAGTGCTAGAGCCATGTAAGCTTGTTCTTTTGTTTCAGGGTGCAGGAAGAAGAATTAGGGGAAAATGAACCTGCACCAGGATTGCCTGATTCTTCCTTGCAGTGTAGGAATTCAAGGAGAATTCACTATCTTCAAACTGAATTTTAAATTTTGGTTCAAGACCTAATAAATCATAGTTTTGGTTTTTTTTTCAACCTATGTTATAATGTTATACCATTCACAACTCTGTTAACAAACTAGTAGCTTCTGGTGCCCTAGTCTGGATCAAAATGTTTCTGAAGAGTAAATTCTCAGATAACATAAGTGAACTGAATGACAAAACTCTCTTGAATGTACTTATTTGCTTATGAGTTGCCATTATTTGTCCTTAGTATTTATTGTTTCTTCTTCTCTCTCTTTGTTTAAAGGAAAAGTAGGTGATTTTCTTTCCATGTCCCTCATTTATCTTTTACCATTTGGTTGTGTATTTTTATATGTGAGATATTTCTCCCTGACACACACATTTAATATACAGGCTTCATCTTGACCTGGAATTGACTACCGACATTTAACTGTTGTTGATCAGACAGCACTTCTTTATCTCTTTAAGTTTTAAGTGCTGTTTCTGATGAATGCCAGTCCTTTTAGTCCTGTTCTGTAACAGATATACCAGGAATCAGTATACCATCTAGATATCACAGAGGGAAAAGAACACTCTTTTGAGAGTGGGAGGAGAATATTGTTTAAATATGATAGCTATTACAACACCCCCTTTTTAAAAATTTATTAAGCTTTAGTCAAATCAAAGGAATTCAAATTTTATTAAAAACCTTGTGATTTTACAACGGTAAATAATGGATGTTAAAGCATTTCAGTAAAGCGTAAATATAGAGAAAGAAAATAATTACCCCGTGCTTGGATTTTGGTGTTTGTTTGTTTGTTTTGTTTTGTTTTTTTTGCTGATAAAATATATCTAAAGTACTTTAATTTTGGCATCAAATATGGATGCTGTTATATGCCACATTGATGTTGGATATTTTGGTATAAATTATCTCTCTTGCCTTGGGGAGTTTACAGTCTAATCAGCTGCAGGATGATGTGGGGGAAGTTTAGAATCTATTTGTTAGATTGTGAGGGAAGCCCTATTAGGGGCCTTCCTTTGTAAACAAAATTTTACATATGCTATCTCCTTGAATCCCCTCAACAGTACTATAAGGAATGTGTTATCTTTATTTTACAGATAGGGAAACTAAGATATAGTGAGGTTAAGGATCTCCCCAAGGTCACACATTTTCCAAAGTGTTAAGGCTGAGATCTCAGATCTGTCCCTGTCAGTGAACTGGTAGACTTTAGGAATAAGTGGAAAGAGTATTTTAGATTGAGTGTTTGCATTTGTGTCTACTTCTTTCCAAAATCTAACCATTCTTTCCTCTATCTAGGCAAAAGGAAAGAGATATGTAACTTTCTGGAGAAATTATACCAGAGAAGTTTCTTATTTGAGAACACCAAGAACAGCAGAGGAGGGACTGATGGGAAGGAATGGAAAACTGGAGGATGAACTGAAAGCTTTAAGTACTGAACAGTGAAGACCCCCAGATCCCTTTTGCTGTCATGCTATCAGAGCTCTGGCAGTTTATACCATCCCACCCTTTAAGACAGAAGATTGTATTGGGCTTTGAACATATTGACTGGCTCAAGACAAAACACCTAAAAAATATTAACATTTAGGGATCCTTCTTGGAGCCCATCTGATTGCCCTTCAGTGAAGTCTGTCAGCTCACAGTGCTAGTTAGGTTCAAAGTACTTCAGTCAGCTCTTTTGTGCCTCATTCTAAAAGTGAAGGTACTACCAAGTGTTAGCAAACATTTAAAGACAGTCTCCAATGTGAAAGATAACAAAGACTAAAACAGATAGAAAAATAAAAAGAAACTAGAAGAAACAAAGACAATTTAGGAAACAGAAAAAGCCTTATAAGCAAAATTAGAATAAATGTCCTCACAGAGATAATAGAAAACAATCACATTAATAGAAAAAGGAAAATGATGCGCTAGAAAGTAGAATATTAGTGCAGATGGTTTTTAAAAAATATACCAAAATGCTATGTGAAAGTAGCCTAGAAGGTTAAAATTAGAGGACTACAGTAGGAAATCTTTGGAGTCCATTTTCATTTATTAATAAGGGACCTTTCTCAGTTACCTAATTGGTGGTGGGGGGCTCTTATATAGCAAACTGCTATGTATTTTTATATGTAGTATTATGTAGTTATTTATATGCTACTGAAGGAAAATTATCATGGGTATACTGACCTTAAATTTTAAATTATTATTTGTTCAGTATGATGTATTTAGTTTAAAATATGGTTGTGCCACTCTTTCCTCAAAATGTGAAATAAGTTTAGCAAAGTGTGAACATATATATGTATATTTGGAGAGAGAGAGAGAGATTGTGTTGCATTTACAAAATTTGCTGAAGTTTTGTTTTTAAATCAGGAAGTCAGTCTGTTTTTTGTGACCTTTGTTAAAATTTACCTTTTCTAAGTATTTTGCAGATTTGATTTTCTACCTTCTAGTAGAAGTTTTTAAATGAGTCTAACAGAGGTTAACCTTACACTTAATTTAAGCAGCCTTCAATGACATTGTTTTTTAACATTAGTCAGAATATGATAAACTGAAGTAACTGAAATGGATTGTGGTTAGTATTACTGTCAGGGTGATGAATAATCCTGACATACACCAGCAACACACTGCCAGTCAGTAATCCTCAAAGTGAAGTATTTATTCTCTAATCATCTGAAGTTACTATGGTGTGGAGTGACCATTCATTATTATTTATAAATGAATTGTTTTATTTACACAGCATTGCCAGTTTATCCCTTAATCCTTCCCGTTTTCTTAGTTTAGTGCTGGGTGTACTAAATTGGGCAGATTCAGAGTAGGGAACAAATACCTACCATGAATTTACATAAAGATTATTTTCAAAACACCTAGAAATTGGGTTGTGTTTTTTAAAGTTTTTGTTTAAAAAAATTAAAGTTTAGTATTTGTAGCTTTCTTTATATGCTTGTGTGTGTCAAATTTTCAAATTTTCATTCTTGTATTTCCCTCTGATATTCAAAACTTATTTTTATGTGAATTTATAGTATTTGGGGGGGCAGTTACTATTTTTCTTTTAGTTAAGGATTAATTGACCTACAACATTCTATTAGTTTCAGGTATACAAAATAGTTATTGATATTTGTATATATTACAAAATGATCGCCACAGTAAGTCTAGTTAAACATCTATAGTGTGCATTTTAGAGTGGATGATGTAGTATCTTTTTTTTTTTTTTTTTTTAATTTATTTGACAGACAGAGATCACAAGTAGGCAGAGAGGCAGGCAGAGAGAGAGGAGGAAGCAGGCTCTCCGCTGAGCAGACAGCCCGATGTGGGACTCCATCCCAGGACCCTGGGACCATGACCTGAGCCGAAGGCAGAGGCTTTAACCTAACACTGAGCCACCCAGGCGCCCCAATAGTAGTATCTTTTTTTTTAAGTCACATGTCTACATTCCTGTCCAGCTCTTTATTCCCAAAGTCTACTTAACTTGAATTCAACATTAGTTTATGTTGAACAAATGTGATGATTCAAATAATTACTAATTTGCTGGTTAACTTTTATAGACATTATTCTGAGGACTGGGCCAGGAACAAAAGTGAATGAAATAGTCTTTACTTTTTAAAGAGTCTTATAACTTAATGTATGTTATATATGAACCATTTATAGAAGAATAATCTAAGCAGAAACATTTAATTTCTGTGTGACTTAATTTTAAACTCTCCCACTTTTAGAAAAGGATTTTTGTTTTTAATGTGAGTTCATGATTTATGATGTGAACCAGGTTTTTGGAAGTGGAAAAGGATAAATTCTAAAAATAAAAAACAATGGCTCAATATAAAAGGGAGAATAGAGAATTAGTTACATTTTTTAATATTAGGAAGAAAAGAAAATTAGTAGTTTCACTTAGAAGGATATCCTATAGGTGCACCTGGCTGGCTTAGTTGGAAGAGCATTCAACTCTTGATCTCAGGGTTGTAAGTTTGGGCTTCACGTTGTGTGTAGAGATTACTTAAAAATCTTAAAAAAAAAAAAAAAAAAAAAAACAAAAAAGATATATCCTGTGAAATTATATTAACTTTTTTACTTTAAAAATGTGTTTTGGGGCGCCTGGGTGGCTCAGTGGGTTAAGCCGCTGCCTTCGGCTCAGGTCATGATCTCGGGGTCCTGGGATCGAGTCCCGCATCGGGCTCTCTGCTCGGCAGGGAGCCTGCTTCCCTCTCTCTCTCTCTCTGCCTGCCTCTCGGTCTACTTGTGATCTCTCTCTGTCAAATAAATAAATAAAAAATCTTTAAAAAAAATGTGTTTTGATTAAGTTAATAAGTTAGTGAAGTTATAAGTCTAGTGTGACATATCTCAGCAAATTGTTTGAAAATCTGGGTGATACCTTTCTGATAAATAGGCAAGATAATTAAAAGACATTAGTAGCATTCAGAACTGTTCAGATCATTTATAGCCCTTGATATAATTTAATGCCCTTAATAAACTTGAAGTATTACCTTCTTTATTGCATCTTTGTAAGATTCTGTCCGGGGCCCTAATTTGTTCTGCAATTTCACTAATATCACAAATTGATCATACAACTCACTTTGAGGTAATGAAAATAAAAAATTTTAAGTGATTTTTGCATAATAAAATGCATAAAATATTTGAGTGAAATATGAAACAAAAATGTGAAGTTTTACATTTAGTCTTAGAAATTTGTAGTACAAAAAAACGGGAAGAAAGGATAAAGAAAAGTCGGAGTTAAAAATATCTGGCAGTAGTGTTGTTAATGGGAGGGAAGATCAAAATGTGGCATTTGTTCCTGGCGTGTAGCCTCTGGTCACTTAGAGGGGACTGTTTCCTCCAAGAGACCTGTCAATTCACCGTATACATGTGTATATGCAAGAGAGACTATCTTACTGAAAAAGCTGAAAGCTTAGTTGACTATATGCTTATTGTTAACTAACAGTGATTTGGCTTTTCTAAAAACAAATTGGGTCAAACATAATTATTATTACACTCTTATATTGTGGCTTATAATGTGACCTATTTTCATTTTTTTTTTACAAATGGAAGTCCAGTTCTTTCAATACCATTTTTTGAGAAGACCATGTTTTCTCATGAAATGTCTTGGCACCTTTGTTGGAAATAAATTGCTATAGATGTGTGGGTCCATTTCTAAACTCTATTCTGCTCAATCAGTTTATCTTTTCTTATATACATACCACATAGTTTATCTTTTCTTATAGCTTTATAGTAAGTCATAAAGTCAGATCATGTGACTCCTTTTTTTTTTAAATTACTTTAGCTATTCTGGTTTCTCTATTTTTCATATAAATTTTAGAATTAGTTTATCAGTCTGGCTGAGATTTTGATTGAGATTATATTTCATTGGTAGACCATTTGTACTAAAAATTATGTGTTAATAATACTGAATCTTTCAGTCCATGAATGTGGTTTAATTTCCATTTATTTAGATTTTCTTTAGTCTCTCTCTAATGATTTGCAGCTTTTGGCGTATGATTATTATACACACTCTGTTAACTTACCCTTTAAATTTCATGTTTTTTAAGAGTTGTAAAGTTTTCACTTTCAGTTATTATTTCTTGTATACAGAAACACAATTAAATTTTATACATTGATCTTATATTTTGCAACCTTGCTAGACTCAATTTTGCAACCTTGCTAGACTTTTTGGCACTTCCTGCATTAATGAATATATCATCTCTGAATGAATACTTACTGGATTATACAGTGTTGACCAGAAGTGTTGAGAATGCCTTGCCTTTGGTCTTAGGGGAAAAGTATTCATTCTTTCACCATTTTGTATATTAGGCACTAGGTTTTTTGTAGATGCCCTTTATCAGGTTGAGGAAGTTCCCTTCTGTTTCTAGTTTGTTAAAGATTTTCATTATCATTGAACATTGAATTTTGTCAGATACTTTTTCTGAAGGTAATCATATGGTTTTTCTTTTTTAGTCTGTTAAAATGGTAAATTTTATACTAGTTGATTTGGGATTCATTTCTGAGATAAATCATACTTGATCGTGATGTGTTATTTTTTTGGATTTGATTTGTCAATATTTGCCAAAGAATTTTTGCATCTGTGTTCATGAAGGATATTTGTCTGTAATGTCCTTATCTAGTTTTGGCATCAGGGTAATGCTGGTAGAACAAAATCAGCTTTAAAGTTATTCCTTCTTACTCTGTTTCCTGAAAAAGATGGTGTAGAAGTTATTTCATCCTTTAAGTTTTAGTGGAATTTGTTACTGGAACCATTTGGGCCAGGAGTTTTATTTCTGGGAAAGTTTTTTAAACTTCAAATTAAGTTCATACTGAGGGCTATTCATATTATCTTTCTGTTATTGAATGAATTTTGGTAGTCTGACTAGCAGATTTTGCTTATTTCATTTTTTATTCTTGATTTTGGTAGTTTTCTTTTTCTTTCTCTCCCTCTTTCCCCCACCGCACCACCCCCTCTGGATCAGCCTGGCTGTGGATTTTGTTTATTTTTCTATTGCTTTTTCTTTGTTCAGTTTCAGTGATCTTTGCTTTTTCTACTATTCTTCTTGATTTGGATTTAATTCCTCTTCTTTTTTAGTATTCTAAGGTGGAAGCTTTAATCTATTGATTTGAGATATCTTTTTGTTTCTAATGTAAAAAATTTAATGCTACGTGTTTTTCTCAACACTGATTTACAAGGTCCAACAAATTTTTATATATTGTGTTTTCATTTTTATTTCATTGAAAAATTTTTCTAATTTTCCTTGTGATTTTTCTCTTTGACCCATGGATTATTGAGAAGAGTGTTGTTTAATTTCCACAGGTTTGGAGATTTGTCAGACATCCTTCTCTTGTTGATTTCTAGTTTGATTCCATTATGATTGGAGAATATACTTTGTATGATTTTCAGTTTTTAAAATTAGTTGAAATTTGGTTTATGGCTCAGAACTTGGTCTGTGTTAGTTAATGTTCCATGTGTACTTGGAAAAAATGCTTCTTCTGTGTTAGGTTAAGTGTTCTGTACATGTCATTTACAACCAGTTAGGTAAAATTGGTTGATAGTGTTGTTCATATCTTAGATTTCTTTACTGATTTTCTGCTTGTTCTGTTGGTTACTGAGAGAGGAAGAGAGTAATATTGATGTCTCCAACTATGATTTAGATTTGTCTATATATTTTTTCATTTCTGTCCATTTTTGTTTTATGTATTTGAATCATTTGTTTTGGGGTACATGTTATGAGTTGAATTGTGTCTCCCAAAACAATATATTGAAGTCTCACAAGGAAGGAGGTACCTATAGATGTGACCTTATTTGTAAAGAGGATCTTTGCAGATGTAATCAAGTTAAGATGAGGTCATTGGGGTGGGCCTAAATCCAATATGACTGGTGCCCTTACAAGAAAACTAAAGCACCGTGTTAAGACAGACATCAGGAGTGAATACATGTGGTGATGGAGACAGGGATTGGAGTTATGTTGCCACAAGCCCAGGGAACACCTTGGGATCCAGGAAACTGGAAGAGGCAAGGAAGCGTCTTCCCTCTAGAGGCTTCAAAGAGAACATGGCTCTGCCAACAACTTGATTTTGAACTTTTAAACTCCAAAATTGTGAGACAATAGATTTCTGTTGTTTTAAGCCACTCAGTTTGTGGTACTTTGTTACAGGAATCCTAGGAAACAATTTTAAATTGTTATGTTTTCTTGATAAATGGATCCCTTTATCGTTAGGTAATGTTTCTCTTTATATTCCGTGTTCCGAAGGCTACTTTTTCTGATCTTAATATAGCCATGACAGCATTATTTTATTACTTGCAGTTATCTTTTTCTGTTACTCTACCTTAAAATTTACTTGTTCTTGTTTTTTTTTTTTTTTTTTCCCCGTAGTTGTGTCCGGTCTGCATGTAAGGTCATCAAAAGAATTATCCTCTGATTTTTTTTTTCCTTTTGTTTCTAGCATTTATATTTGATTCTTTTTTTTATAGTTTCCTGCTCTGCTGAAATTTCCCACCTGTTCATGTAAGTTTTCCACCTTTTCCCCTAGATCTTCTAGTATGTGAATTGTAGTTACTTTAAATAACCTTTTTGATAGTTCTAACATCTGCATTCTCTCTGAGAATGGTTCTTTTGATTGCTTTGTCTCTTCACAGTGGGTCATTTTTTTTTCTTAGTATTTTAAGCATCTCATAATTTTTGGTTTAATATCAGTAGAGACTAGGATATGAATACTACTTTGTGCCCAGAACTGTGGGTGCCTTTTTGTACGTCAGGCAATTTGTGTGGGGAGTTCAGTCAATCCAGGCAATAGGTGAGCTCAGTTGGGTTTCTTATCATCATTGTTACTTTAAGCACAGCACAGACTTCACAAATTCCTCCATTCCTTCCATTTGAATTTGTTTTTAGTATGGATCCTAGGGTCGTAGAGATTTTGTCTCACTGTTTCTGTTCCACTCTCTGGCAGATCCTCTATGCCTGTGCCACTGAGGACTTCTTTCTACTCTCTTTCCTTTCCCCATGAGTAGATTGCTGTTACTTGATACTCAGTACCAGGCTTATGGTCGGGGTAGGGGAACTCCTTCATTCTCCTGAACCAGCATCACTCTTAAGCAGACCTTGCAGGGTCTTCTCAGTGGGCCTTCTCATCGTTCTTGTCTGTACCCTGCATGACAACCAGACTTTGCCTTGTGTCTGTGGCAGGTCACAGGCATGAGAGGTTTTCTTGTCCCTCTTCCAGTAGTAGCAGACCTCTCCTTTATATCAGTACAGAACCATGGCTTAAAGAGGGTTTTTTCCCTTTCTCCTAAGTGAAAGGGCTTTTGCTTTTATTCTACCCCAGAAGCAGTAGATTTTTGCCTGGTCCTCTGGTAATATAGAATGTCTTATCTCTTTTCCAGGCCCTGGGATGAGAGCATTTGGTATTCCTCCCCTATCAGCCTAAGGGTTTTGATTCATTTTAAGAGTGAGATTAGGGGAAGTGGTGGTATTTGTGCCTGTCCTCCTTAATACCAGGTTACATTCTATCTCGAAATTTTCTGATTGTCCAAACCACTTTCTTTGTTCTTTGTGGCTCCCAGTCACTGAGGGTGTGCTAAGACCTATGAGTGTCCCAAAGTTGAGGGTTTCAGTCAGCAGTTGGTGCAGGCTGATTGGAAGCCAGAGACTCTGGCAGCAGCTTTTTAAAGTTTGCAAGTAGACTTCTTTTAGGGGAAGACTGGGAGCTGGACATTGAGCCCTGGTGGGGAGCCGGGGTGGGTGGTGGCGAGGATAGCCTATTAAAAAACTGTGTGCTGCAGTCCTGTGGGACTTTGTGAACAGAAGCCCCAATGGTCATGAGAACTGGGTGACCAAGGGGTCCATCTTCTAGGTGGCAGCCATGAAAGCAGAAGTGCCAGGCCTGTGCACAAGCTCTTTCCAGGGAGATATTGGTGATTTGGAGAGGGCTACAGGGAAAATGCAGAGGTGGTGTCTGCTGGCTTTTCTGGTAGCAGGGGAGGATTGCACTTCTTAGATGTGTGTTAAGTTAGGATCCTGACACTCAGGCTGCAGCTTTTAAGATGTGCAACTAGACCTCTTTCAAGGAAGGACTGGGAGACTGGCATTTCTATCTGCTGTCTCAGCACTGAGCACTGGGGGATAGTTAAGCTGAGTCTCCTGAGCTAGTGTAGAACTGTGCGATTTTGGTTTTGTTTTGCTATTGTCTTATGGTCTCATGGATGTGAGCATCATTGGCTTTCAGAGCTAGGTGTTCTGGAGGGCCTCTCTCACAGGTGGAAGTCTTAATTGGGGTGCTGGATGTTGGGTCCAAAAATCTTCACTCTTCAAGAAGTTGTGAGTTTTGAGTTCCTTCTCAATTGGATGCTACTATGTTGGAGGTGGGATTTATGGCAAGAGTGTGTCACAGCCTTTACTTGTTACTATGTGCATATTTTCTTGTTGTCTGATAATGTAGCTCTGCTAGTTATAGGATTTCTTCAAGAGGGAACTGATACATGTGTAACTGTAGATTTAGTTTATCCATCGGAGGAAATGAGCTCAGGAACCTCTTATGTCATCATCTTGGAATGGAACGCCTGATGTTAATGGTTTTAACTGTTTCTTTGAGTGGTGAGATGAATCTATCTGAAAATGAATAGGTTTTATTATATCAGCCTTGGGCCTCTTAGGTGTATATCGTTTTCATAATTACTTAAAATATTTTTTTTTCCTTTGGCCTTGGATTGTTAAAATTGGTGTTTTGTTTTTTTTTTGGTGGTGGGGGGAGGGTTTCCTTCCAGGCATTTTAGTTTAACATTGCCATTGGATTATCAGATTATTTTAATCAATTTCTGTGCCTTTCTCAAATTCAGGTAAAAACCTGTAGTAAAAATCATGTAATATGAGCTGTGGCTGAATAACATAGAACTGCAGAGGCTACTAAATCTACCATTGTGAGCATTTGAAATGATTTAGCTTCTACATAGGCACGATAAGTAAAATGGAATACTTACTTTTTCCCAGGCCGTGTTTGTTAAATTGAAATAGTATAGTAGGTATATGTTTAACACCACCTGCAAGAAAGTGTGTTTTCAAGGGATTAAAAACTGCTCTGGTACTTGAAAACAAAAGTGCTTATTTGTTAACTCTAAAAGCCACAGTAGTGTGCCAATGAAATTTTTTTCTTGACAATATTAAATAAAATGTAGAGTGTGTGAAGATAAGTGCCAAACCATTTCAGCCATATATAGCATATGACAAAATACCCTAAAAGCCAAGGTTGAGTAAAAATGCTGATCAGCTGTTTGTTATACTTGTCATTTAGATAAAAGAGCTGCTACAACTGACACAAAATAGTACTGCACCCCCTAACAGTGGCAACATTGCTTAAATGACAGAGGCTATCCGTTTATTTTCTTCTCTTGGCGGTGGGGAAGAAGGCAGGTGGTGGAAAAACGGAATAAAATTCATTGGCTTCTTTAAAAAGCTTTAGCAGCACAGAGAATTTTAAAGGCTCTTACTGGGTTCATGAATATGGATGTATAAATATAGAAGTTAAGAGAAAAGTAAAACCATGAACTTTGGGGACAATATTTTCCTTTTTGTTCACCTTTTTTTATAAAGCTGTTTTTGCAAAGCATCTTTCGGTGTCCCCAAGCAAGATATTTTTTTTTTTTTTTTGTTCAGATATGAGACCTTCTGCTAAAGTGATACTCATACACTTTAGATAAGTAGGGATAAAAATGTAACTAGCACATTTTCAAAAGGATATTTAAGCTCAACCTCCCACTAAAGGATTCTAATGACTTTGCACAATCAGCATCAGCATTTTTATCAATCCACACAACCCAAATCATTCTAGGATTTGCTGGTCAATTTAGTTATAAAGTTGGTTCTAAATTTTGCCCACGCCACTGGTTTAGGTACGAGTCATTAATTGTCATTTAACTTCTCTGACTCAATTTCTTTGCCAAAAATTAGTAATGCTAATAGGTTTATATATTAAGGGGTTGATGAGAATATGAAGTAATTTATGTCAGAGTCTTAGAACCTTCACTTAAATCCAATACATAGTAACATTGTCATCAGATAGAGTGGACCCTTTAATCTGTATGTTATTTATTTCTTGTAATCTTCCAAACCAGATCACTATTCTGTAATCAGAAATTATCATCTTTAATGATAATCACATTTGCCAATAATCCATTCCCTTTCATCCTCTGAATTTGAAGTTTTTTGGTTTAATCCATTCATGAATATTAGATACCTTTTGTTTAATTAATATTCCGTCCTTTAATCTGGCATTTTTATAACATACAACATTGGATTTCTGTAACATGGAGTTCAACCATCTTGTTATATTTTCCTTGCTAGTTTTTATCCCTTATTTTGCAGTGGCCCTCTTTCAGTGTCTATAGGCCTATACTACTTACAGGGAAAAAAATAATATAAAATGTCTCTTGCACATGACCTCTTAAATGCTGTAGGATAGGCTTTATGTGTAGTCATAGAATTAAAAGAGGTTTCCAGTTTCCTAATCATACCAAATGAAGATGACATTGGAGATAGCTTTAGGTTAGTCATCTAGATCCTAAGCAAGATCCTAAAAATTGTTGTGTTCTTTTACCTCCCCTTCCTGAGCCCCCTTTTAGTTTTGACATCTCTTCACCACTCCCTTATAACCACAAAATGTATCTTTTATGATACCCTATCCTTCAAAAGGCCCTATTTCTGTATTTTATGCACCAGAATGATCATTTACTTTTTCTTCAATCTTCTCTTCTGCATCTCATCCCCAAGATGTTTGGATCTAATGATTTTCTAAAGAAGGCCTTCACGGAAAGATGTAAAAAAAAAAAAAAAAACTTTTGAGACTTGGGTTTTAAAAGAGAAATTTGTTAACTCAAGCAAAGCTCTGCTTTGTTGAATTTGTGAGATTCCTTGCAAATTTCCTTTGGCTTTCTTCTTAGTAACTATAATCATGGTCCATCATTTAGGAACTTCACTTCTGAAAAGTTGGTATAAATTAGAACAGTTCATATATAAATCTCAAAAGGAAGAAGGATTTATGTCAGTCATGGTGGTAATAACAGGTACAATAATATTGATGGCAGCTACGATTGTGAAGTACTTTCTTTGTGCCAGGATCTCTGCTAAGCACTTTACATATATTATTAGTCTTTATGCCAACCTATTAAATAAATATTGTATTTGAAAAATGAAAATATAAGACATTGTTGAAATTAGAAAAAACAATTTGTAATTAATACAACAGTTTTAGATGGATAAAATGACCCCAAGACTGGATTTTTGAGTGCTGAATTTGTGTCTCCTAAATTTATGTTGACTTTGAACTAGGTTACTCAAAATACTTCTTCATTTTGAAAACAGGGATTGCTAGCTCACATATTTACCGTGAGAATGTTTAATAATGTCTTATAAACTGCAAAGTGTGTGCTGGGGGTATTAATTAAATAACTTCAGATAAGAGTTCCTAAAATTTAAAAAAGAAAAAAAAATTGTAATGTATCAATGCTATAAAAGCCATTTCTTTTTACATCCAACTTTTACTAGTAATTAGATTACTAGTTGTTATGTGCCTTTGAAGGGGTCTGTGAATCCAAAGCTGTTTGTTTTTAATTGATGTAGTAGAAGATAGTTGTAATTCGCTTGACATTTCATATGCTTTTCATAGTAATATTTGGATGCCCTTTGGACTTTTAAAAGTAATTTTGCTTTTGGTTATTTTCTTGAGGAAGGGTAATTCAGTTTATTGGGACTACTTTGTACTGTGAGGCTTCTGACAGGTAATGCACAGTACTGTATGCACCATTAGAAGATCATGGTGTTTAATTACATTCTTTTCTAAGACTACTAATTTCATCAGGCTTATTTAATAATTTTTCCTTAAATATTGTTCATCAAATAAGCTGCAAAATAGTAATAAATATTATCATGAATAATTTATTGTGTGCCAAGCACTGAGCTGGGCATTTCACACACAGTATTTTTGTTTCTCTACTATTTAGCAAAATTACTTCTCAGAGAAGGTAATAAAAAGATGTTTTTTTATTGCAATACTCTTAAGAAACCTGATTTAGAAAGTTTTGTTTTGCATATCATGTTCTGGAAGGTATTAGTATTCTGCAACAGAATATTTATCACCCTACCACAGTTGTCAGTTTTGCTATTTCTGAGATAAGAATGTACTAGGAATAGTGATTTTTTTTTCCTATTTATAAATTTTCAAGAGTTTTGGTGTTCCTTTTTTCTTTTATTTGTCTTTTCCTACTTCAATCTAAGTTCTTATTTCCATTTTTTTACAAACATAATGCTTCTGTTACTAGTCCTGATACTCTAATTTTTAAGTCATTCTATTTTATTTGAATGACTTTTTAATTTTGTTGTGATTCAAGTTTTATTCTGTAAATTTAAAAAAACTTATATAATATTATTTGTTAGCTTTTTGTAATTTTTAAAATTACTTTTCTGTATCCTAGAGCTATTTATTTTTACCTTGTTCTGACCTTGAATTGCACCTCTCTAATCAATACCTATTTTTTATTGATTTTTTTCAGGAAGTTATGACCATTTTAAATGACCAGTATTTTTGCTCTTCTTCCTTTAATCAGTTTGCTGATGTAAAAAAAAAAAAAAAAAAAAAAAAAAATCTGTCAAGCTTTTCTAGTTAAATTGTACAAAGAACTCCCTGTAGAAGATATTGCTGGGCATCCTCCTGAATTGCCCTCCAATTGTTACTCTTAATATACTGTATAAGTAAGAGAAGCCATCAGCATTTACTTTTAGTTCTTTTGCAGAGATGAATAAACATCTTGGAATGCTGATTTAGACAATCTTTTAAAAATGCTATGAAGCACTTTGGTGTATGACTGACTCTTGCTTAGTTAAATGTTTTGCAGCTTTATAACATAGTTGAATTCAGCTCATCTTTTAAAGCAGTTGTCAGAAAAATATGGGCCAGCATGGTAGAATGTATTAGCTCAATACATTGTCTCCATTTTATTATGAAGCTGCTGAGGAAGCTGTGATATACAGCACTGTCATTACAGATCTATTGTTAGGACGGTTCCACAGTCTTCTTTGCACTGCCATTAATTTATAGCAGTAAACAATATGTAGCCTTCCAACTGCAGCAAAGCAGAATCTTTTAATGAGGTGGATGTTATTACCACAATAAATCAGTGCTTTCACGTAATGTATAATTCAATGTGTGTATTCCCACTGTAACTTCTCTGAGTAAGCTGATAGTGTATCATTGTCATTGCACAGCTCCACTGTTTTTTTTTTTTTTTTAACCTTCTTTTATTTGGGGACTTCTTTTTTATATGCTTACAAATAAATGTGGCACGTCTTGATAGCTGTCCTGTAGCAAGCTTCAGAAACCAACTGTAACAATAACAGCTAGAATCAATACTGTGGGTTCTGCCTATATGGATCTCTGCATGATGCCATTTTTTTCTCGGTTGCTAGTGAAATCAATCCTAATTGGTTTTAGCATTATATTCAAGAAACGTGATTCTGTAACTATTGATTTTGGAGGTATACTCATTTTGAGAGTAATAAAAATAGGAGCAGATAAAGTGAATACTTAATATGCTGCAGAACTATACAAAAGGAGCATTGATTCTATTTTTAATTCACATAATTTGTCTTCAATTATTTTATTCCTTCGCTCTTTCCTTTTGTATGGCTCAGTGTTTAGGGACAACAGCTAAAATACATTTAAACACATTCCAAATTGATTCTGTAACAAAGATTTCTTGGAGTCACTTCCATTCTTAACTGTCATAAATTTAGTAAATCAGATTTAATTCTTCTGTACAGAAACTAATGCTTTAAAAGATGGCGTTTTAAATTAGTATACTGAGATACTGATCTAAAATAGTAATCGATAAAAGATTTTTAAGAATTTGCTTGTAAAGTTAAAAAAAATGACAATATAAAATGTTGATTCAAACCAAGCTATAGAAAGGGGACAGTGCTAAAGATAGTTTTCAAAAATAGTTAACAATTGGGGCTCCTGGGTGGCTCAGTGGGTTAAAGCCTCTGCCTTCGGCTCGGGTCATGATCTCAGGGTCCTGGGATCGATTCTCTCTGCTCAGCAGGGAGCCTGCTTCCCCCTCTCTCTCTGCCTGCCTCTCTACTTGTGATCTCTCTCTATCAAATAAATAAATAAAATCTTTAAAAAAAATAGTTAACAATTAATTTAAGAAAGATAGTGAAAATGATGAATTTAAGATGTTGCTTTAAATCACAGATTAACATGAAAAGCAGTTTAAAAACTAGTTTAACTTTGCTTCATTTTTAACAGAATATTTCAGAAAACATCTATTTTAAAACCCACATTTGTTATTTATTTCAGGTTAACATACCCCCTATAAATAAGAAGATATTTAAGATATTTTCTTTGTCTTTTAAATGAAGTGACTAACTCCTAAGTGCTCATTTAAGAAAGTCAGCTTTTTTTTTTTTTAGTGAAATGGTAATTATATTTCAAATAAGGAATAGAGATTTTCTAGAGATCAGAATGTTTTATGAGAATGAGTTAATACTTAAAGCAGGTGGTTTTTAAAATTCTTGGAGGCCTCAGACTCCTTTGAGAATCTTAATACTCTGTATGTCTTCCTTAAGAAAATGTACATGTGCATAATCACAAAAAATTTTGCACGCTTTTTAATGAAATTCATGTATCCCTTAAATCACAACAGGTGCAGCAATAATAGTAATACCAGCCAACATTTATTTAGCTCATATCTTATGCCAAGTAATATTCTAAGGGTTTTACAGGCTATTGTTTTATTCAAACTTGACCGCAATTCTGAAAGATAATCTTAAAAGTAATAGGCATTCATTGAATGTTGTCAGGCATGGTTGGTAGGACTTTACATGTAATTACTCATTTTATTTTCCAAAACAACCTTCAGACTGCGTATTATTACTATTCCAGTGAGCCCACATTCCACAACACTTCGCTGTACTGCTTTTCAGCCCTCTGCTCTAATGTATCGTTTTCTGGTATAAGCTTGTTATCTGCCTTCTATTATTATAACCCCCCCCCACACACACATATAAACTTGATTGATTGATTTCAGGCAGGGAAGTTTTTATCCTCTAAATTCTGCTTTTATCCATACTTGTACAAATTTCTAGATTTACACTTAACCCCTTTTCACTCCTTCTGTTCCTTGCACTCTGCATTCCCTTCCAGTTTTGTTTCATCCTCTTTTCAGAAGCTATTGTAAATTAACTCTCTAACATCAAGATTCTCTTTCTGGTTCTTGCTTCTGATGACCCAAACAGGATTTTATAAGTGTTTTCCAAAGTATTATGTAGCTAATATTCACTTCATTTAATTGTCTTTATGAAAATACTTGTTATGGTCTGATTAAAAAACCTGTATTCAACAGAAACTAGACTCACAGAAATGACAGGTTTCTCCCTCCACTTACATGTGCATGTTTAATCTGCATTGGAAAAAAATTTTTTCCATCCACTTTCTGAATGTAAGCACCATGTTTTAGCTTCAGTGGAGTGTATGTGTATATTTAAATTGACTTTCACACTTGCTGATAGGATGACATTTGAAGAAAGAAATAAAAGTTGATTACATTTATGTGTTCTTGTTTTGTTTTGTTTTTCTTCCACACTGGCAGCCAATAGGAGCTTTGAATCCAAAAAGAGCAGCATTCTTTGCAGAGCGTTATGAATCATGGGAAGATGATCAAGTTCCAAAGTTCCACTATGGTACTCATTACTCAACTGCAAGTTTTGTTCTTGCATGGCTGCTAAGAATAGTAAGTTCAACTTGAGTAATAAACCGTCAATAACTAAATTCAATGTTGTGGAGAATATGCAATGATTGAAAGTTGTCAGCATCTTTTTTAAGCGCTAAATTTTTTTTCAGTGGTTAAATCTCTAATTATAAATATCTCTTTATCCCATTTGGTATGTATTTGATAACATGTTACTATAGAATAGCCTTAAAAATATTTCACCTGGAATTAGTATGTACTTTTCTTAAATGTGCCTCTTCAAAGGGTTGATATCTCATCAGATCCTAAATTGTAACATAGGTTACTTTGAATAACATAGGTTATTTAATTGTAACATAGGTTATTATGTTACAATTAAATAAGATTTTGTTAAGATAGTATATATTCATATATTTTAGAAACTTCAGTTGCCGCAAATGGAATAAGGTATGTTTGTAGATTACACCGAGGCTACTGTGTATTGATAATATATTGGTTAAACAAGAAATGTTTCTGTAAAATTGAAAGGTGATTCATCTACTAGAAAGTAATTTCTTTGGGAAAGCATTAGCAGCACATCATTAATTAAAGCTTGTTAGTAGAGTACAGGCAGACATAAATCCTAGAAGTAATTTATAGTGCTTAGCTAATTTCAAGCAATTATCTACTAATATGTGTTTAAGTGTTCTTTAACTAAGAGGAGGCTTTTAAATCTTCCAAACATTTTTCTTTTGTTAATCATAAATTAAATATTGAGCCATAACAATGGGAATATTACATATTAGACTATTTCCCTATACTATGAAGAAAATACAATATAATTTATGTTTGAATTTTATTAATAAATTGTTCTTGAAAAGGGAGAGAGTCTGAAAAATGTTGCAAATGCCAAATTTTGGAAACATTTCTTCTGAAACAACAATAATTTAAAAATATTAATATAATAATTTATATATAATTTCCATTCTGTACCTAGTTTGTATTTAGCTGGCTAATGTCTATTATTCATTAAAGTATTTAAATATAATGATTTATTTAAAAAACCATATTTTTATACATGAGGAAACATGGATTTTTTTAATTGCTTATTTTTTAGGAACCTTTCACAACTTATTTCCTCAATTTGCAAGGGGGTAAATTTGATCATGCAGATCGAACTTTTTCATCAATTTCCAGAGCTTGGCGAAACTGTCAGCGTGATACATCTGATATTAAGGTACAGAAATGTTTCACTTTAAAGTTACCAAAACCATTGTGTTCTTTGTTGAATGAATGTTGACAATTTCTCTCTTGCAGGGTAGCACTGTTTACTAAAGAGAAGCCTCAAAGGCTGAGGCTTTAATTAAATGGCCAAGAACCACTGTACAGAATCTGTCTGTCTCTGCCTCTCTGTTCTTTGTCTGTTTCTACCTGTCATATGTCTCCCTGTCTCTTTCTCTTTAGTTATAGAATGGTTGTTTTTTTTCCTCCTTGGAATTTTTTTTTTTTTTTTTTTTTTTTGTCAGAGAGAGAGAGGGAGAGAGAGCAAGCACAGGCAGACAGAATGGCAGGCAGAGGCAGAGGGAGAAGCAGGCTCCCTGATGAGCAAGGAGCCCGATGTGGGACTCGATCCCAGGACGCTGGGATCATGACCTGAGCCGAAGGCAGCTGCTTAACCAACTGAGCCACCCAGGCGTCCCCCTCCTTGGAATATTTTTAAAGGAAAAATAGAGTAGTATGAATGTAAGGTAGCATGCTCAATGTCATTGCAAACTCAATAAATAAAATTAATACAGTCAAAAATGCTGTGAGAAGACTCTCAGCCTTTAAATTTATTTAATTTTATTTTGCTTCATTTTATTTTAAAGATCCCATGTCTCTTTGCATAAGGTAATCATCTTTAACTTGCTGTGAATTCTAAATTCATACCTGACTCTGCTTGGTTGCACTTTTACTGAGGGAAAAGAAGAGTTCTCCTATATATACGTATGTTCACTACTGTAAAAAAATAAAAAACAATAGCTAACCTAATCCCTACTAGATCTTTGCTTCCACCCTCAGAAGTATTTTATTTTCACGACATACTGTCTCTTTCTGCTAGGTACTGTGTTAGATGCTCTTGAATATAATGAGATACGCCTATGGATGTGAAATTCCTTATCATCTCATAAAGAAATATGACTTCTATAAATATTTATACTATATGGAAGAAAATGATAGGCACCATATAAGAAATATTGGGGTTTAAAAGAAGAAAAGTTACATTACTAATGTTTATGTTACTATAGAGTACCTTTAAAAACTTTAATATAATAATTATATCTTTTAGGTGTGATACTTTGCAGACTATAAAATGTATTCACATGCTATGTCTTACAATAGAGCATAACATTGCTTATATCAAAGGTATTTTATTGAAGAAGATTACATCATATGCAGAATAACTTTTTATGTTGGGACATCTATAGGGTTTTTTTCATATTGCAAATAATGTATTCTGAGATACTCTTGAAATTATATATCATATTCTTTAAGAGTCATCAGTAGAGGGCTCCTGGGTGGGTCAATCGGTAGAACATGTGACTCTTTTTTTAATTTTTTAAATTTTTTTTATTTTCAGCATAACAGTATTCATTGTTTTTGCACCACACCCAGTGCTCCATGCAATCTGTGCCCTCCCTAATACCCACCACCTGGTTCCCCCAACCTCCCACACCCCGCCCCTTCAAAACCCTCAGATTGTTTTTCAGAGTCCATAGTCTCTCATGGTTCACCTCCCCTTCCAACTTCCCCCAACTCCCTTCTCCTCTCTAACTCCCCTTGTCCTCCATGCTATTTGTTATGCTCCACAAATAAGTGAAACCATATGATAATTGACTCTCTCTGCTTGACTTATTTCACTCAGCATAATCTCTTCCAGTCCTGTCCATGTTGCTACAAAAGTTGGGTATTCATCCTTTCTGATGGAGGCATAATACTCCATAGTGTATATGAACCACATCTTCCTTATCCATTCGTCCGTTGAAGGGCATCTTGGTTCTTTCCACAGTTTGGCAACCGTGAACATGTGACTCTTGATCTGAGGGCTCTGAGTTCAAGCCCCACTTTGGGCCTAGAGCTTACTTTAAAAATGGGTAATTAGATAACAGTAAATCATAGTAGCTAATAGATTTAATAATTATTTTTGAATTCTTCTAATCTTAAAACTATTGAATTACTTAACTCTTTTGAGACGTAATAAGGGATATAGATATATGAAAACAGTGATAAGTCTGACTTTTTTGTTGTCAAATTGAAAACGTGATTTTTAAAAAATTTGTTAATTCTTTCATTTGTTAAGCACCTCAAGACCAAGTTATAACTCTGTACTTAAGTTCGGTACTTGAAATTGAAAACAATAAACAAAGAAACAAAAAAAAACAACAAGAACAAAAATAAAATTATGAATTTGAAGATTATTTTTTTCTGTTCCATAATAAGCAGATAGTGTATATCTTCAACTTTCTACCTCTGAGTACTAGACATTTCTTCTTAATGCTTTGTTAGACAAGAAGTGCAGATGATAGATCCTTGTAGTTCTGTCATCTCTTTTCCTCTGAATCTTAGCCTTTTTTCTCTCAAGATTCTTCAGTTAGCACAAGTCTGGTTCAATTTTCCCAAACACTTACCTTAAAATACACTACTTGGAAAAAAATTAAAAACGCACACAAAACAGCTGCAACATTAAAAAATAAAAACTAAAACCCAGAGGAACTTCTTTACCTTTCTTTCTAATTTTCTCATTCCTTCACAAGTAATAAAGACTTAAATTCATCTAACATTCTTTTGAATGCCCCAGCAGACTTTAATAAAAAAGCTCCAGCTACTAGGCAAATATAGAATTTCAGTTCTTGCTATTGTGCTACTTAATTTCTGGCTTTCTGGCAGTGTTATATAAAACATCTATATGAAGAAGTAGAGTACAGGATTAAGGAAAAAGTTAAAAAAAAATTTTAAAATTCTAAGTATCAAGTTGATTTGGTCTGAATAAAAATATAGTTTCATTTATGAATTTTATTTAATTATGTTCAGAGGCACAGAAATTTTCTTTAGGACTATTTGCTAAAACCTACTTGCTCTTATAACCAATAAGTATATTCTCCTTTTTTTTTTTTTTAACCACAAAATATCTGTAGGGTAGGTAGAACATTGATAAATTACATTTTTTATATTGATAACTAACTAATTTAGTCCTTACAACTTTTCAAGTACTTTGGAAAGTATGTAATACATGGTTCCAGATGCTATTTAAAGAGCCTTCTTACACATGGCTAGATGGTCCTTGTAAAACTGAGGAGGTATTTAATCTTGCTTCTTTTCTTGTATCCTGCCTTTTTAAAAGTGTTACATTTGAACACCTTAGAAAACACATTAAAGTTATTATAGTAATATAATGTATAAGAATAAATGTATAAGAAAGCACATTTTAAGTCATCATAGTAGTATAAGTATTTCATTGAGATACAACATTGCATTTCAGATGGAGTCATATTAATTATAGTCTGATCTCTTTTTGTATTGTCTTGTTGAAGTTTCTGGAAATAATAAGAAAGATGTTATCAGTACACTGAGGATAGTGAAATATGGGTGGTGAGAATCACTTTATTGAGTGTATTTTAAATATATAATAAATAAATAAAGCAAGGTTGCTTGATGAATATGATATGCATTTTCTAAAATATTTTCCTAACATTTTACAAAAATGAAGTGTTGTGGGGTGCCTGGCTGGCTCAGTCAGTAGAGCATGCAACTCTTTATCTCAGGGTTGTAAGTTTGAGCCCCACTTTGGGTGTAGAGATCACTTAAAGATAAAATCTTTAGGGGTGCCTGGGTGGCTCAGTTGGCTAAGTGTCTGCCTTCCGCTCAGGTCATGGTCCCAAGGTCCTGTAATCAAGCCCCCCATCTGGCTCCTTGCTTAGCAGGGAGTCTGCTTCTCTCTCTCCCTCTGCCGCTCCCCCTGCTTATGCATTCTCTGTCAAATAAATAAAATCTTTCAAAAAAAGTCTTTAAAAAAATGAAGTGTTTTGAAGTAGATAGAAGATTAATTTTTCAGGGAAAATAATAACATGATAACATTTTTAGTACTTAACTCTTTTTACACTGAAGGGGAACTTTAATATATCTTAGAAACCCTAATTCTTGCTTTCTGCTAATACTCAGAGAATAACTTACTAAAAAATAATGGTTATCCCTATGAAATAGAATTAAAAATATGATTTTTTCAGGAAAGAAAAAGACTTTATTACATTTTACTAAAGCAGTCTTTAAATTTTAGCATGACTTACCATTTTAGAGTTCTAGGGATCATTTAATTTTATATTTTTGTGTATCACCGGTGGCTTCATTTCAGATATGACCCTCAATGATGCTTTTCATTCTGTCTGGATAAGCTGTCAGAAGTGTTGATCAGTTCTTTAAGCAGGCTTACTGCTGTTTGGGGTGCCTGGGTGGAGCAGTCAGTTGAGCATCTGACTCCTGGTTTCAGGTCAGGTCCTAATCTTATGGTTGTGAAATAGAGCCCCACTTTGGGCTCCATGCTCAGCCTGGAGTTTGCTTGATTTCTCTCTCCCTCTCCCTTTGTTCCTCCCCCTGCACTCTTTCTTGTTCTCTCTCTCTTTAAAATAAATATTTTTTTTTTAAAAAGTGGGCTTAAAAAATAATGCAAGCCACAATTGCCAGACACATGTGTAATTTTTTAAATTTTCTTATGGTCACATTTTAAAATGTGAAAAGAGCCATGTGAAATTAATTTTGTTATCCAAAATATTGTTATTTCAACATGTAACCAATATAAAGTTATTACTTAGATATATTGCATTCTTTTTTCATACTGTTTTTGAGATCTGGTATGTATTGTATATTTATAATAACACGTCTCTATTTAGACTTGCCACATTTCAAGTGTTCAATAGCCACTTGTAGCTAATGGCTCCTATCAAGCCATGTATGCTTAGGACAATATTTTTTTTTTAAAGATTTTATTTATTTATTTGACAGAGAGAGATCACAAGTAGATGTAGAGGCAGGCAGAGAGAGGGAGGGAGAGAGAGGGAAGCAGGCTCCCTGCTGAGCAGAGAGCCCGACGTGGGACTCGATCCCAGGGACCTGAGATCATGACCTGAGCCGAAGGCAGCGGCTTAACCCACTGAGCCACCCAGGCGCCCCTAGGACAATATTTCTGATGTAGTATTTCATTTAAATATTGATAGGTAGTAGCAATAATAGGTATTCTTGAAGATTGAAATAGGATGTGCTAAAATTGGGTTGGTGAATCATCATTGTGATAAATAATACTTTAAAAATCCCCAGCAGATTTTGTGTTCCAAGTCTTAAAAAACTCACTTAAGGGGTACCTGGATGGCTTAGTCAATTAAGTATCCACCTCTTGATTTTCTCTCAAGTCATGATCTCAGGGTTGGGAGATCAAGCCCAGGTCAGGCCCTGCCTCGGGGATAGAGCCTGCTTAAGCTTCTCTCTCCCTTTCCTTCTGCCCTGCACTGCACCTCTCACCCCTCCACCCCCCACCCTTGTGTGCTAGCCCGTGTGCATCCTCTTTCTCTAAATAATAAACAACCTTAAGTTTAGAAACTTAAGTGCAAAATAGATTACTGAACTATTATGGCCAAATTTTGTGAAGCCAATCATGGACTCATAAAATTTGAATTAATTTGACTAGGTAATCACATCTAAATATTACATAAATATCTAAGCTTTTCTATGTAGTTCGTGTCACTGATTTTTCCCCTGGCTTGAAGCAACATACTCATTTCAGGGACCTTAGTGTCAATACATTTAATTTAATGATTAAGTATAATCAGACTTGCTCAATTTAAACTATTTTCCTTCTCTCCCATAGAAATTATTAATATTTAGGGTTGAATAGTGGAAGGAATCATAAATATCACCTAGGTTCATTATTTCAGAGTGGAGCTCAATAGTATATGGATCTAAAATGAACATTATTGGAGAACCATGCTTCACCAGAACCCCAGAATTTAGGACAATAATAGAGTACTAAAATAACCTATGCTGGAATTTTAGTAAAATTTGAGTAAAAAGTTTGAGGGAGTCCTGAGATAATATAAATTTTAAACTTTTTATTTTAATTATATTTATACATTGTCAGGCCCTGGTTGTAATATAGTACCAAATAAGACACAGCCATTGCCTCTAATGAACTTACTCCTTAGAAGAGATACTGACAATAAAACAGTCCCAACAGTTCAGTATAATTAAGGCTGTGTGGGCTCCTAGTTATAGCATGAAGAGAAGAGAGAGGAGAGGAAATCCAAGGCCTAACATGAGGGGCCATATAAGTTTTGGTAAGGAGGTTGAAATTTATCTAGGGATAGTAAGGAGACATTGGGTTGGGGGAGAAGAGAGATATGAGCAGATTTTGTGGTTTTGAGAGAACACTGTGGGGGCGCCTGGGTGGCTCAGTGGGTTAAGCCGCTGCCTTCGGCTCGGGTCATGATCCCAGGTCCTGGGTTCAAGCCCCACATCGGGCTCTCTGCTCAGCAGGGAGCCTGCTTCCTCCTCTCTCTCTACCTGCCTCTCTGCCTGCTTGTGATCTCTCTCTGTCAAATAAATAAATAAAATCTTAAAAAAAAAAAAAGAGAGAACACTGTGGTTGGTGTTTGAAGATACAGTACACTATAAGCAAGAGTGAAGCAATCAGGAAGCTGTTAAAGTAATGACGAGAGAGACAGTGGAGTCTTGAACTCAGTAGTAGCAATGGTAGAAGAAAAATATAGGTGAATTTAATATGTGTTTAGAAGGTAAGAACTGTTGACATCTGGTGATTGATTGGTCTTGTAAGATGAGAGACAGAGGGAGAAATTAAATTCGACTTGGACATGTGTGGAGAGAATACAGAAGAGCAGGTTTAGTTAGGAAATAAGTATCTAGCTCCCTGCCTTCAGGCAAAAAACTTCCTATGACAACTGAACTAAAATCCTCAAAAACACACCTAAGTCAGCATTTATTGATTATTTATGCAATATATTATATTATTTATGCAATATATTATTTTATTAATAATAATTAATAATATTAATATATTATTTATGCAATATATACTAGACAGCACTTGGAGTCAAAGGGTAACTTAAACATAGCACTTTATTTCACATACTTTCTGATGAGAAAGACAGGTATATATAAAACTATTTTTAATACAACTTAGTGATAAGTGGCATAATAAGATAATTCTGACTGGAGAGGTGAGGTTGTGAGTCATTTAATAGAGTGAGACTGGACTTGTATCTCAAAGGATGCCAGAGAGTCCTAACAAACCTCCCAGATTTATGTTTTTATTTTTCCTTTTTCCTGAAAAATTCCTTTAGATAGCTTAATTCCTTCATTCTTTCCAAGTCTTTGTTCAAATGTCACCTTCTTATTAAGGACTTCTCTGTCCTCTCCATTTAAAATTACATCCCTTACCACAGCCCTTTACTCACTTCCAGTTTCATTTTTTTCATGTTACTCACCATCTGACATAAATATATTCATTTGTTTTTTATGTCTTATCTTGATGGAACATTAGCTCCATGACAGCATGAATTGGACTGTTTTGCTCAGTGGTTTTTTCCTAGAGCTTAAAGCACTACCTGGAACATAGTGGACACTAAATAAAATATTTATTAAATTAATACTTTGTGAATTCTGAGCAAGGAAAATGACATGTGTAAAGTCAGATTGACAAAATTGGCACATTAGGGAATGTTTATTGGTCTGCTAACTGGTCTTACATGCTCTGGTGTGTAGGAAACAAAGGAGAGATGCTGAAAGGCCATTGTGATCTCATATAAAGATTATTGGTAACATTCTAAAGATACTTGGCTTAGTTCTATAGGTCAGTTCAGCAAAATTTTTCTGCAAATAGCCAGATAATAAATATTTTTCGATTTGCAGTCCATATCACAGCTACTGAGTTCCACTGTAGTGTAAAAGCAGCCATAGGCAATATGTATACAAATGAGTGTGACTATATTACAATAAAAGTTTACTTACAATAACAGCTGGCAGGTCATTTTTGTTCCTTAGGCTGTAGTTTACCATCCCTTGCTATAGGTCATGAGGAACCATTTAAGATTTTTTTTTTTTAAAGATTTTATTTATTTATTTGACAGAGAGAGATCACAAGTAGACGGAGAGGCAGGCAGAGAGAGAGAGAGAGAGAGAGAGAGGGAAGCTGGCTCCCTGCTGAGCAGAGAGCCCGATGCGGGACTCGATCCCAGGACCCTGAGATCATGACCTGAGCCGAAGGCAGCGGCTTAACCCACTGAGCCACCCAGGCTCCCCAATTTTTGAGCGGAAGTACCGTGAAAGAAGAAAGAGCTTTGGCAGCAGTATGGAAGATAGATCCCACTGGGGGAAAAGTGGAAGAGATGGGAAAAAAAAATGAGAGCTGGAGGTCAGGAGAAATGTTAGGAGGCTATTAAAGGGAAAGATTATAAAGGGAAAGATGATAAAAGCCTCAACTAGTTAAGTGGTTAAGGGGATGAATTCAGGAATGGGTTAATTCTTCAGAATTCAGCATTTGGTTGGCTATAGGGATAGAATGACATAAAGTTGTTTATTTTTTTTATTCATTTGAAGTATGGCTGACATACAATATTAATTTCAGGTGTGCAACATAATGCTTCAACATTTATATAATTACAGAGTGATCACCATGATAAATGTAGCTACCATCTGTCACCATGCAAAGTTATATTATTAACTATATTCCTTATGCCATACATCTCTTTGACTTATTTTATAACTGGAAGTTTGTTCCTTTTTTTTTTTTTTTTTTAAGATTTTATTTTCAAGTAATCTCTACACCCAACATGGGGCTTAAACCCACAATCGGGAGATCAAGAGTAACATGCTCCACCGACTGACCTGTCCATGTGCCCTGGAAGTTTGTTCCTTTTAATCACTTTCACCTACTTCCCTCAGCCCCCTACTTCCCTCAGCCCCCTACTTCCCTTCTCTCTGGCAACCACCAGATTGTTCTCTGTACCTATGAGTCTATTTCCATATTTGTTTGTTTTTTCATTTTTGGTTTTAGACTTCACATTTAAGTGAAATCATAGGGTCTTTCTCTTTCTCCGTCTGACTTATTTCACTTAGCAGAGTACCATCTAGATCCATCTATGTTGTCAGAAATGGTAAGATTTCTTTCTTTCTTCTTGTTTTATGGCTAAGTAACATTCCTCCTATCTACCTACCTATCTATATACGTACATGCACACACACACACACACCACATTTTCTTTGTTCATTCGTCTATTGGTATACCCTTAGATGGCTTCTGTATCTTGGCTATTATAAATAATTTTTTTTTAATTAGTGTTTTTGTTTTGTTCGGATAAATACCCAGAAGTGGAATTGCTGGATTGTGGTGTTGTTCTATTTTTAAGCTTTTGAGGACCCTCCATGCTGTTTTTCATAGTGGCTGTACTTTGCATTGACATCAGCAGTGCATTGGGGTTCCCTTTTCTCCACATCCTTGGCAACATTTGTTATTTCTTATTTTTTTATACTAGCCATGTGACAAGTGTGAGGTGCTACCTCTTTGTGGTTTTGATTTGTATTTCCCTATTGATAAGTAATGTTGAGTATCTTTTTGTATGTTTCTTGGCTATCTATATGTCTAAAGATGATTCGTCAGGTTTGGTGCCTGGGTTAAGGATGCTATGAATTAACAGTGAAGCAAGCTTGTAGGGTAAGTATATGAATTCAGTTTTTGGCACAGTGATGTATTTCCATAATAACAAGGAAAATATCACCTACTAGTTGAAAATTCAAACCTAAGCTTTAGAAATGTTTCAGAGGCATGTAGGATAAGAAGGAATAATAGGTGATAGTTATTATGAACTGCTCAAAAGAGTAGTCTGTTCATTTGTTCTCCACTTGCTCAGCTCCCATTATCTCCTGAGCCCACTCAAATCAAGCTTTCTTTTGTACCACGTCATTGCAGTCAGTCTTGCCAAAGGCATTGATGAACAACTTCCCTGTTGTGAAATGCAGATACTCAGTTCTCATCTTACTTGATCTGTCACCATTATTGACAAAATTAACTTGTTCTATTTTTTGTGTGTGTGTGACATTTTCTTTACTTTGTTTCTGGAGTAAGAAGCTATCCTCTCCTGGCTATCTTCTTACCTTCCTCCCAACCCAGTCTCTTTTACTGCATCATTTTGTTTTCATACCCTAAATTATTAGGGTACCTTAGGACTCAAGTTTTTAGATCTCTTCTGTATCAATACCTTTTTCCTAGGTGTCTGCACTTTCTCTCATGGCTCTCCCCTGAATTCTAGATTTATATACTTAGTTCCTTTTGAACTAGTTATATGTTCTAGGTATTTTTAAAAATATTTATATATATATTTATAAATTTATACATAAAATTATATAAATATGTATTATTATTATCATTATTATTATTTAAGATTTTATTATCAGAGAGAGAGAGAGAGAGAATAAGCAGGGAGAGCAGCAGGCAGAGCACGCAGAGGGAGAAGCAGGCTCCCCACTGAACAAGGAGCCCTATGTGGGGCTCGATCCCAGGACCCTGGGATCGTGACCTGAGCTGAAGGCAAACACTTAAGCAACTGAGTCACCCAGGCATCCCTATTTATTTATTTTAGAGAGAGGAGAGAAAGCATACTCATGAGCGAGGAGTAGAGGCACAGAGGAAGAGAATCTTCAAGTAGACTCCTCACTGAGTGCCAAGCCCAATACAGGGGTTCAATCTCAGGACTCTGAGATCATGATCTGAGCTGAAACTAAGAGTTAGATGCTTAACTGACTGAGCCACCCAGGTGCCCCTGTTCATAGGCATTTTAAACTGAACAAGTCCAATATAAAACTCAAAGAAGGGGCGCCTGGGTGGCTCAGTGGTTGAAGCCTCTGCCTTCGGCTCGGGTCATGATCCCAGGGTCCTGGGACCGAGTCCCGCATTGGGCTCTCTGCTCAGCAGGGAGCCTACCTCCTCCTCCTCCTCTCTCTCTCTGCCTGCCTCTCTGCCTACTTGTGATCTGTCTGTCAAATAAATTTTAAAAAATCTTAAAAAAAAAAAACTCAAAGAAAAAGTCCTGCTCTTTCCCCAGTGTTTGCCATGTTAGTTAAAGACAGCACCATTTACCAGTTTGCACAGGCCTTTAAAAAGCTTAGAATCTTTGATTCCTCCCTTTCACTCACACCTCATTGCCCATCCTCTCAACCTTCAAAATATATTCAGAATCTGACTAGTTATAACCACATCCATCACTAGGGCCCTAGTCCAAGTGGCCATATTTCTCGCTTCACCTGTTTGCCATGTGGTGTTTCTCTATACAGCAACAAGAGTAATCTTTTTATTTTGTAAATCAGATCATATTCCTGTACCCCAATCTCTCCAATGACTGCTCATGTAACTTAGAACAAAATTCAGGTTCTTGCTGTAGACACTGAGGTCCTATCTGGTTATCTGGCTCTTTCTCTGATTGTTCTCTTTTACTCTGCTGTAGCCTCACTTGCCTTTATTGTTATTCCCTTTCAGAAATGCCAAGTGCACTCCTAGTTTGGTAGCTTTGCATGTGATGTACTCTCTGCCTCTGCCACTTTCCCCCAGATATTTGCTTTGCTCATTTCATTATTTCATTCAGGTCTCAGCAAAAATGTCACTCCTCAGAGTGGACATGTCTGAACACCCTTTATAAAATACCACCACATCAACCCTCATTTTGTATCCCCCATTTTTTTTTTTTTTTTTTTTTACATAGTGCTTGCCACTATTTGATATGATACATACATATTAGTTTGTTTATGTCTCCATCATTAGAGCTTTATGAAGGTAGGGACTTTTTGTATTATTTATCTTGTAACCTCAGCATTTTGAACAGTGCCTTGCGTTTAGTTAGAAATCAGTGAATATTGGTTGAATGACTAAAAGAATAAATCGATTTTCTTTTTCTTAAACTTTTTTTAAAAGAAGATTTTATTTATTAGAGAGAATGAGCACACAAGCTGGGAGCCTGATGTGGGACTCGATCCCAGGACCCTGGGATCAGGACCTGAGCCAAAGGCAGAGGCTTAACCCACTGAGCCACCCAGGTGCCCCAAGAATAAATAGATTTTAAAATGTCAAGTAAAGAGGGGGTGCCTGGGTGGCTCAGTCATTAAGTGTCTGCCTTCAGCTCACATCATGATCCCAGAGTCCTAGGATCAAGCCCCGCATTGGGCTTCCTGCCAGCAGGAAGCCTGCTTCTCCCTCTCTCACTTCCCCTGTTTGAGTTCCCTCTTTTGCTGTCTCTATCTTTGTCAAATAAATAAATAAAATCTTAAAAAAAAAAAAAAAGTCAAAGCACAATCAGTGAAAGAGACTGGGAGACATTTTTAGAGAAAGAGGAGAGTACATGGCCATCCCAGCTGGAAGGGAATAGCAAAACCTAGGTCGATATGTGCTCCACATGGAATGGTGTTACTAATGCTTCATATTTTAGGAAGGGTTTTTCTGTCCACAAGACAACTGATAGCTGAAATGTCATCTGCCAATCAAGAGGTGAGAATAGTTTCATTTTCTGAATTTTTACAGTTAAGACGGATTGAGCTGTTACTGTTATAGCTTTATAAAAGAAGTCTATATGGACATCCTGTACTGGTCACATCTTGGATATTGAATTAAAAACCTATGTTATAATTGTGTATTATTAGTAATGAACATAAAATGTGTATTAACTTAAAAAATGAGTAGGATTAATACAGCATATTTCATACTTAAATTCAAGTAGAGAGAATGCAATTAAATCCTAATAGATTATAAATTTTTTAATAAACGACTATTGTAATGTTACAGGAATGTGTTTACCTTTAAGAATTAACTCTTAGGGGTGTTTGGGTAGCAGTTAAGCATCTGCCTTCAGCTCAGGCCATGATCCCAGGGTCCTGGGTTTGGGCCCTGCATCTGGCTCCTTGCTCAGCAGCGAGTCTGCTCTCCCTCTCTCTCTGCTGCTCCCCTTGTTTGTGCTCTCTTGCTCTCTCTGTGAAATAAATAAACTCTTTATTTTTATTTTTTTAATTTAATTTTTTTC
Organism: Enhydra lutris kenyoni; assembly: GCF_002288905.1. Lineage (NCBI taxonomy): Eukaryota > Metazoa > Chordata > Mammalia > Carnivora > Mustelidae > Enhydra > Enhydra lutris. The sequence goes on from NW_019154087.1 coordinate 64,051,461, forward strand.
TGTGTGTTCCAAAATTCATTGTTTATGCACCACACCCAGTGCTCCATGCAATAGGTGCCCCCCTTAGTACCCACCAACCCCCTTCCCTCCAAAACCCTCAGTTTGTTTCTCAGAATCCATAGTCTGCCATGGTTTGTCTCCCCCTCTGATTTTCCCCAACTTACTTCTCCTCCCCATCTCTCAGTGTCCTCCATGTTATTCCTTATGCTCCACAAATAAGCAAAACCATATGATAATTGACTCTCTCAGCTTGACTTATTTCACTCAGCATAATCTCTTCCAGTCCCGTCCATGTTGATACAAAAATTGTGTATTCATCCTTTCTGATGGAGGCATAATACTCCGTAGTGTATATGGACCATATCTTCTTTATCCATTCGTCCATTGAAGGGCATCTTGGTTCCTTCCACAGTTTGGCAACTGTGGCCATTGCTGCTATGAACATTGGGATACAGATGGCCCTTCTTTTCACTACATCTGTATCTTTGGGGTAAATACCCAGTATTGCAATTGCAGGGTCATAGGGCAGCTCAATTTTTAATTTCTTAAGGAATCTCCACACTGTTTTCCAAAGTGGCTGCACCAACTTACATTCCCACCAACAGTGTAAGAGGGTTCCCCTTTCTCCACATCCTCTCCAACACTTGTTTACTGTCTTGTTGATTTTGGCCATTCTACTGGTATAAGGTAGTATCTCAATGTGGTTTTGATTTGAATCTCCCTGATGGCTAATGATGATGAACATTTCTTCATGTGTCTGTTAGCCATTTGTATGTCTTCTTTGGAGAAGTGTCTGTTCATGTCTTCTGCCCATTTTTTGATGTGATTATCTGCTTTGTGTGTGTTGAGTTTGAGGAGTTTTTTATAGATCTTGGATATCAGCCCTTTGTACTGTTATTTGCAAATGTCTTCTCCCATTCCGTGGGTTGTCTCTTTGTTTTGTTGACTGTTTCCTTTGCTGTGAAGAAACTTTTGATCTTGATGAAGTCCCAAAAGTTCGTTCTTGCTTTTGTTTCCTTTGCCTTTGGAAATATGACTTGAAAGAAGTTGCTGTGGCCGATGTTGAAGAGGTTACTGCCTATGTTCTCCTCTAGGATTTTGATAGATTCCTGCCTCATGTTGAGGTCTTTTATCCATTTCGAGTTTATCTTTGTGTACGGTGTAAGAGAATGGTTGAGTTTCATTCTTCTATACATAGCTGTCCAATTTCCCCAGCACCATTTATTGAAGAGACTGTCTTTTCCACTGGATATTATTTCCTGCTTTGTCGAGGATTATTTGACCATATAGTTGTGGGTCCATATCTGGGCTCTCTACTCTGTTCCACTGGTCTATGTGTCTGTTTTTGTGCCAGTACCATTCTGTCTTGGTGATCACAGCTTTGTAGTGAAGCTTGAAATCTGGCCATGTGATGCCCCCAGTTTTGTTTTTCTTTTTCAGCATTTCCTTAGCAATTCGAGGTCTCTTCTGGTTCCATACAAATTTTAGGATTGCTTGTTCCAGCCCTTTGAAACATGCCGGTGGAATTTTGATCCAGATGGCATTGAAAGTATAGATTGCTGTAGGCAATATAGACATTTTAACAATGTTTGTTCTTCCAATCCATGAGCATGGAATGCTTTTCCATCTTTTTATGTCTTCTTCAATTTCTTTCATGAGTATTCCATAGTCACTTGAGTACAGATCCTTTACATCTTTGGTTAGGTTTATTCCCAGGTATCTTATGGTTCTTGATGCTATAGTAAATGGAATCAATTCTCTAATTTCCCTTTCTATATTTTCATTGTTAGTGTATAAGAAAGCAACTTATTTCTCTACATTATTTTTGTATCCTGCCACATTACTGAATTGCTGTATGAGTTCTAGTAGTTTGGGGGTGGAGTCTTTTGGGTTTTCCATACAAAGTATCATGTCATCTGTGAAGAGAATGAGTTTGACTTCTTTGCCAATTTGAATACCTTCTATTTCTTTTTGTTGTCTGATTGCTGTTGCTGTTGCTAGGACTTCTGGTACTTTGTTGAACAACAGTAGCAAGAGTGGTCATCTTTGTCATGTTCCTGATCTCAAAGGGAAGGCTGTCAGCTTTTTCCCACTGAGGATGATATTCATTGTGGATTTTTCATAGTTAGATTTATGAAGCTGAAGTATGTTCCCCCTATCCCCTCACTTAAAGTCTTAAAAAAAAAAAAAAAAGAATTAACTATTAAAAGTTTTAATTATAGGGACATCTGGGTGGCTCGGTCAGTTAACTGTCTGTCTGCCTTTGGCTCAGGTCATGATCTAAGGGTCCTGGGATTGAGCCCCACATCAAGCTCCCTGCTCATTGGGGTGCCTGCTGCTTCCCTCTGCCTTGTGCTCCCCCTGCTTATGCTCTCTCTCTCTCTCTGACAAATAAATAAATAAAATCTTTTTAAAAAGTTTTAAGTATATACATGTTTGTTAAATAATGGATATGATCAAAATGGAGATAATAATAGAATAGCTTTATTTTTGTCTTGTGAGATTTTTAAGAACATGAGTCCTGGGGCGCCTGGGTGGCTCAGTGGGTTAAAGCCTCTGCCTTCGGCTTGGGTCATGATCCCGGGGTCCTGGGATTGAGCCCTGCATCAGGCTCTCTGCTCGGAAGGGAGATTGCTTCCTCCTCTCTCTCAATGTCTACCTCTCTGTGTATTTGTGATCTCCATCTGTCAAATAAATAAATAAAATCTTAAAAAAAAAAAAACAAAAATAACGTGAGTCCTTTGACTTGCCCTCTATTGCCTCAGAAATCCCAGGATTCTGTAATCTGAAGATAAGTTAGGTTCCTTTTTTCCTCTATCAGCATGCCTTCTACCTTAATATATTCCACTGATGCTGATGGCATCAGTGTTAGACCCATTTATAAGAAAGTATTTAGCTATAGCTAATAGAGCATAATTGCTAGAAATGTATTTCTTGATACATTTGTTTTTTTTTAAAAAGCTTAAACTTCGATTAGTCAGTAGTTTTATTTATTAAAATATTCTTATTATTCTTCTGTTTTCAGACATATTTTTAAATCAGAATTTTTTAAATGCTGGAAGAAAGTAAAATTAAAATCCCACCTTTTTCATACATCCTTTGCACATTTCTGGCATATGTCCTCCCTCCCTCCCTTTCTTCTCTCTTTCTTTTGTATTATTCCATCATTATCTCTTTCACACTCACATCCACATGAGATTGAGTTTAAACTGACTCACCTGTCTCTTAACAGTGTAAAACATTCATACTCTAACAGAACTACATATCTATTCATTCTTGTTTTTATATACAACTTATGCGTACCTTTCAGATATGTGCATTTAACGACATCTCTTTAACCTTTTATGTATCAATAGATTAAATGTTGTAACTATGTACTTTTTTTTTTTTTTAGCATTTAGGTAACCTTTTACTCTTTCGTTTACAATGAACCATTATTTTGTTCTTTGATAGATATTGCTTGAAACATTGAATATTTTTCTTGTGCTACTTATATATTAGGCGGGAAAAAGAAATCTTTTAAGGCACTTAGAAAATGTTCCTGTCTTCCTGAATTATAAAAATGTACACACATCAGCTGTGATTTGTTTTTTGAACAGTGATCTTATGATATTTTTGTTCACTTAAAAATGTGGGCTGCTCATTAATATGTTTGTAGACATAGATATTAACTGTTCTCCCCCATACTCATAGCAATAAGTGTGTATATACGTATGTATTTTACAGCTTGTTCCAGAAAGGATTTAAGGTGGGCATTTTATTTATGGCAGTTACCCCTTGCCTGTTGTTTGCATTATTACTGTCCATTATCTCTTCCCAAATTACAGTTGCCTTTAAGACAGGGCTGAAATAGCACACAGCTCAGTGAAGATGTCTAGTCCAAATATAGAAGTGCAAAATGTGTTCATAGCAGGAGAGAACTATAAGATATTCAGGGTCTTCATCATAAAGTGAGGAATGTTAAGCTATACCATCATTGCTAATAAACAATAAATACATATTTTTAAAATGTGGTGTTTATTTAGTAGGAATTTGTTAAGTCAAATATTTTTGTGGACATTTTATTTTTACAAATTAAGTTTTTTAAATGCCCTTAGAATTATGTTAAATGTTTTTATGAATGGGCATAATTCCATGAATGACCTGTTTGCTTTCACTATGAGTTAAGTTGAGTCTGTAATTTTGGATTTTTATCGGGGGTCACATTAATAACAATAATAGTAACAGTAATAATAATACCAAACGTGCCTATAGAATTTTGTATTCTAAGCATCACAACAAGCCTGTGTTTCAAAATAGAATGCAGGTGAATAAGGGTCAGAAAAATTAAATTAAGGGCATGTGACCAGTAAGTTGAGTAGATAAGACTCAAACCCAATTATTCTCTCTACTGTATTAGATTGCTGTAGATTATCTATTATTTATTGGTTTGTAATTCATGATTTTTCTTTATTTAAATGTATTTGAAAGGACAGTTTTTATAATATCTAAAACCACATGATATTTATTGGATCTATCTAGAAGGATTATAGATCATTTTTCCTTCTCTAATTTTAAAAATTACTATTATTTTTATTTTATTAAAGGAAAAAATGGCATTTTATCTACCAAATAAAGAGAAACTAAATTTAAACATCAATTTGAAAACTTTGCAATATGCTGTCTATTTAAAATTATTTATAGGTACAACTCAACTCTAATCAGTTTTTTAAAAACGTTTTTCTCATTTTGGGGCTAACAAAATAAATATTTGAATTTCAAAATGTATTGGAACATGTTCATTATTTTTTCATAACTTGTTCATAACTGTTTTATTTATTAATAAAGCTTATTTTTTTTCTCCCTTCATAAAATATATCATCTTCCAAATGGTGAAAAGCAAAAATTTTGTTTTCACATCCTTTTTACTGTCAGTGTCCTCAAAGCAATATACATTAATTTTGTTACCTTGCTATTCTCATATTTGAGTTGTCAAGATTTTATAATTTAGTAAGAATATAATAAAAATTTAACCATAGCTCTATAGTAGCATCTTTTGTTTTATCTTTAGTATTGATTTTCTTATTTCTTTGGGTTAATAAATGAGTATTTTCTAGGGTTACTCAGGTATTATTGAAGTGATGGTTTTATTTGAATGGATAGAATTGGTGTCTATTAGGAGAATCATACAACCTCACTGCAGAGACCATAGCAATGGGAACCATATCTTAATAAAGAAAACTAAAGCATATGTGTGTGGTCACAACCAATCCTTGTCATTATGCCATGAAAGCCTTAGGATTTGTGATCAAAGCAATGGGTTTATCCTGAACTGTTGTATAACCTCTGGTTAAACCTTCCAGATCTTTTTTAGGAGATGATACACTACATTTTGACCATGTTACCTGCCTCTGAGACGCATCTGCCTAATTAAATGAAAGAGAGTAAAATTAGTGTCAGCAAGTCAGAAGAAAATTTGAATTATAAATATCTCTGTCTTCTGTCAGTGTTGTTTACTTATCATTTTCCACTGGTGGTATAAAGAATTTCTGAGCATATGTTTTTTATCCAGAGCTGAATGTTCTGTTCTGATGAATGTAAAACATACTTTACATTGTAAATGTACATTAGAAGTATTAGACATAATCTTTGACTGTGTTACTAAATATCATCTGTCAAAAGAGATAATTTTGAACTTAATATTTGGGTGTTAAGGCATGGTTCTTTTAGGAAGATACTTTTAGGATTAAGTTGGAATTCTGCAAGTATAAATACTTAAATGTCACTATATCCATAGTAAAATTTAGGCATTATATATACTTTTTTGTCAAATGTTTGTATCTCAGTTGAGTTCAGTGTATTTGTTTTATAACAAGAGGGTATTCCATTCCCATCAACTGGTTTATTTATGCAGATTTTCTTATAATGAAGTTGTAAAATGTTTTAGGTATATGTGCTCACTTCTTTATTCAACGTAATTGTGCTTATTTGATGATGTTTTTTATACTAAATGTAAATTCTTTGTAGTCTTTCTCTTCACTGTTAATTTGTTGGAAATATTTATCTTTAAATTCATGTTCATTTTTGGGGGAGTGTCTGGGTGGCTTGGTCAGTTAAGCGGCCAGCTGTTGATTTCTGCCCTAGTCATCATCTCAGGGTCATGAGATTGAGCCTCCTGTGGATTAGGGCTCTGTGCTCACCGAGGAGTCTACTTGAGATTCTCCCTCTCTCTCTGCCCCTCCTCCCAACCCCCACACTCTCTTGATCGCTCTTTCTCGCTCTCTGTCTCAAATAAATAAATACATCCTTCTTTTTTTTTTTTTTAAGATTTTATTTATTCGAGAGAGAGAGAGAGAGAACAGGAGCTGGGGTAGAGCAGGAGAAACAGACTCACCATTGAGCAGGGATCCTGACTGGGGGGGGGGGGGGGGGGGGGGCTCCAACCCAGGACTGTGGGATCATGACCTGAGCTGAAGGCAGAAGCTTAAGTGACTGAGCCACCCATGCACCCAATAAATCTTTTAAATAAATAAACAAATAAATTTATGTTCATTTTTAAAATGTCCTGATGGGAAAATTTTTTTTCTTATTAAAAAAAGCTGAAATTCACAGCATGACATTCAGGGCTTTCTACACTTTGATCCTACCTATATCTCCCACTGCATGTATTTAGTCCTCTCTAAACCAATTACATCATTCTTCATCGATCATTAGAAGCAAGTGATACCCATATTTCAGTCTCTATATTCCCCTGTCAGGACTTTCTGGTCTTTCTTCTCTGGTTATTTATTTCTTATTTTAAATGCCATTTTTCAATCAACAGATTTTTACTGAATACCGAATATGTGTTACACTCTGTGCCTAGGGTTTGGAGGTTTAGTGGTGAACAGGATAGGTAAAGTCCTCAATCTTTTTTTTTTTTTTTTTTAAAGATTTTATTTATTTATTTGTCAGAGAGAGAGAGAGGGAGAGAGAGCAAGCACAGGCAGACAGAATGGCAGGCAGAGGCAGAGGGAGAAGCAGGCTCCCTGATGAGCAAGGCGCCCGATGTGGGACTCGATCCCAGGACGCTGGGATCATGACCTGAGCCGAAGGCAGCCGCTTAATCAACTGAGCCACCCAGGCGTCCCTAAAGTCCTCAATCTTATGGAGCCTTCAATTTAGTGGGAGATAAAAGTGAACAGACAATTACAGTACAGTTTGATGAGTGTTGTATTAGGGAAATACAGTGTATTATGCTATTTACCCTATAGCTTTCTCTTTCCACCCCAACTTTTAGACATCATTTTCTCTTTTGAATTCCTAGACTGCTGTTTGTTCCCACTACCAGTTATGTTCTAATAAATATATTGTTTCACTTTTACTTAGCAATTTAGATACTCATGTCTCTACATCCCAGATCTTAACACAGTTTTCTAAAAGAATAAAAACCAAATAAATACTTCTTTGTGATAATGATGTGTTCTGTTACCTTCATAAGCCTACCTAAGGCTTAATAAAATAATCAAAGAAGAGGAACTTATTCTTTTATTTTTAAAATTTTTTATATTTTAACTTTTTTTTTTTTATTTGAGTATAATTAACATCTAGTGTTATTAGCTTCAGGGGTACAATATAATGATTCAATAATTCTGTATGTTAAAATATTTTATTAATAAAATAAATTACCACATTGTGTTTATATTTCTGCTCATACTGCATTCTTCCTACTGTTTTGTCTCCTTAGGGTAATTATCACTAAATACACTGGTGTCTTTTTATTATTGGAGTATAAATTCATAATTACCAACTCAAGTGTTTAAGAAATGTCCCAATTTGAATTCAGATCTTCTTCATATCAGGCTAGTAAGAAATTCATTCACAGTCATTAGAGAATAGAGCAGGGACCTCTTTTTCTAGTCTGTGATATCTAGAAATTGGCCTTCACATCTTTAGTCTATCTTGTTTATTGGTCATATCCTCATTGTCAAAGACACATAGCTTTCTGGAAGCTTTTTGAAAATAGGCAGCTCTACTTGGGTTAAGAAATATTTGCTAATTACAAAGAAATATTTGCTGATTACAAAGGCACCATGCACTAATTTCCCTAAGTATACCATCATGAGACTACTACGTTGGGCAGTTGGGCAGAATGTATGTGCTGGCACTTTACTGAAGGAAAGAATAGGAGCTGAAATCCAGCATGTGGTACACTTACCAAACTGAGTTCCCTTTGGCTCTGTTAGCCCAGAAGGGTTGCCTTTTTCTAATTCATGCATAAGTACTGTATGGGCAGGCCATGACCCTGATCATCATTTGCTGTCCCCTGGGGTATAAACTTAACCTCTTCATCCCTTCCTCTTCCCCTCAGGCCAAAAGAAAGCTGATTGTATATAGATTTTGAGAAATTTGTTTCCCAAATCTTGGGAACAATTTCTTTCTTCTTTAGCTTCTGTACTTAACATACTAACTTTTGATACTGCTTCTTCCTGGACATCTTACATAATCTCCTCTGTTTGCTTAGACTTTGACAAAAGACAGAAAAAAGATGTCTTCAAGAGGCTTCCACTCTAGACACTCCATATGTTCTACAACTATCTGACTGCTTTTTTGAAATTGGTGGGGTATGGGGTAAGAAGTAAAAAATAGAGAGTAAATTGGTATCAGTAAATAACAATTGAAATATTAATCTTTATTTTCATTTAATAAATTATTAATTTTTAACTTTGAAATATTTTATAATGCCCATTGTACAAAATTTACAGGATATCTATCTTTAGAAGGAAATCACAAAATATGTGGTAATTAAATGGAAATTGATGATTTACTCCTTTCCTCCCAGCATGATATCTGAAAGTTTAACATAGTACACTAAAAACTTTGAGTTTAAAATTGCTTTCTTTGTATTTTTCATCAAAATTTTTTTGTTGTTTTATGTGTGATTTTTGCTCCATTTAGCTAAATTAAGTGAATTTATCATTAGGGTGTGCTGTCAATATTAAAGCAACAAAGTCATTTAAATTCATAATAAATTTATACGTTTGAATATAGTGTGCCAGGAACAAACTATATTTCTGTTCGTTGAATTTAGAACTTATAAAAGAATGAGGAAGAGCATTTCTGTTTTGTACAGTTTGTTTAACAACCTGAATAAAATGACACATGTAGAAGATAGAGACAGATACACAAAATCATAAGAATTTTAGTGCTAGGAATGTTTGAAGACTTCATTTGTATTAAAATTTTTATGAAATGTCATACTTTGAATATAAAGGTATGGTCCTCCCTCTTGTTGTAGAATAAGATTTGGGAAAAGTAGCATTCTTCTTTATTAGCACAAGTAATATGGAATGAAAGTAAGACATTTTGGTAAAATTTCTCAAAGTTGCAGTTTATTGAACGCACACTTCAGCAAATTAATAATAGTTATAACATAACATCTTCATATTTGGGTAAATAATTAAAGTATACTATAAAAATCTTCCTGTTTGATTAATTGTATTATAAATATATGTGTATATATATATATATATAAATATATACATATTTTTAAGGAGAACTAGTTTCTTATTATGAAGGAGTAAAAAGTTTTTTACTTTTTAAAAAATTACTTAGAATATATGCTAAAAACTTGTATCTAAAATGTTTAGTATTATGTATCCTGTATAAGTAGAACTCATGCTAGTTTGATGATGAAGGACACAGGTTTTAGAGTTTGACAAATCTTGATCTAAGGTCCAAATTTATCATAAATTAACTGCATAACCTCAGGCAAATTACTTAACTTATTTCAATCTTAGTTCATTTTTAAAATGGAGGTGATACCTTGTAAAGTTCTGTGATAAGATTTATTAAGAGTTTATTTTAGTACCTGACTTATCTCAATAAATGTTACTTCAAATATATCCAGTGTAACTTTTTGTTACATAAAATAACACACATGTATCTTTCACTTTTATCAGTTAAGACCTATATGCATCATTTTTGGAGATGAAAGTCTTACTATTTTTGTGTGATAACTTTTTTCATTCACGGTTAAACTTTTAAGAGGTTCTTCCCTTTTGGAAAAAATTGTTCAATTTAAGTGTTTTTCAAGTCAAGTTTTCAATCAGGTGATTGTCAGGCATTTGGAGGACAAGCTCATTTCTACGCTGCTTAGTTAATTATTGTGATTGTAAACAAAGGATGTACAATTCAAAGTCCAGCAACATTTCGCATGGATGACGGAGGTGATAATAGCTTAATTCCTGCTGGATCTTTTTTCTTTGCTCTGGAGAGTTCATACTGACCTTGTCCAAAATCTGATGACCTCCCTATTTTACTCAACTGTTTGGAAAGCCAGGCCTGCCATAGCTGGCCCTGAGGGGGTATCTGAAAGACCACTGAGTCACTGACCCATGTCAAGACTGGATTTGAAGTCTGGTCTACAGGACCTCTGAAATAGTTATACATGAGACTTATTGTACACAAAAACCTAACTAGCTGCATTTTTCTGCTTATAAAACACCCTATTGAAGTGTGTTTTAAATGTTCTTAGTAGAGTCATATATTTAATTTACCAAGTTTTTTATTGCAGGTCATTTTCTAGAGTTACAAATTTTGATCTCTTATCAAAGGTAGTATATTACAACTAAACTTGAGTGTTTTGAAATATGAGCAAAATATATTGTTAAGCCATGGCTAACTGTAATGAATATTTTCCTAGTTGATGAAGGGACCAATGCAGTGGCATTTTAATACTTATAAAGATTTTGTTTTTTTCTGGCAAAAGTTCCACATACCTCATAAAAAATTTAGTTTAAGCTGTTATTGTTATAGCATGTTAATGTGTTTATATTTTATCAAACCTCAGCTAATACTCAAATGTTGGTATTTAAAAGTTTTGAGATGATAACTGTCCTGAAAGGAAGCATATAACCAACCAATAAGGAATTTGGTTGGATGAGATCTGTCTACCTTAATAATAGCTTAGTATCAGAGCTACGATATATTGGGAAAGAAAAAAATTCCCTATGTTTATTTTGTTATAATTCTGCACAATAGGAAATGACCATGTCCTTTTATGAATATGTAGTCAGTATTCTACAGTTTATGACATTATCTTTTATTTTTATATAGGAGTTGATCCCTGAATTTTATTATCTCCCTGAGATGTTTGTCAACTTCAATAATTATAATCTTGGAGTGATGGATGATGGGACAGTAGTGTCTGATGTTGAACTTCCTCCTTGGGCCAAAACCTCAGAAGAATTTGTTCGCATAAACAGATTGGTAAGATAGTAATCATCTACTCTGTCTGTCATGAGCCTCTTCTCAAAGTATCTTTCATATGTTGGTATAATCATTAACCCTTGGTTTTCTGGACAAAACTATAGTTAGTAGAGATAACTGAAAGTGACATAATAGTTCGTGAATTTCCATATAAATTTTATTAAATTTTATTGCCTTGAAAAGTGTAACGGTTTCTTTTATTCTTTTATGCAGAATTTAGGTTACTTTCATATGCACATGATAATTCAGAATTAACTGAAACTGGAATATATGCTTTATGCAACATGAGTTTCTTGTACCAAGAAAATAGCATAATTCTATGCTCCAAGTTAGAAGGTCATTGCACATTTTTGGTAATAGAAACAAGATTTTCTTGTTATATCTTGTATTTTTTTCAAGGGACTCTTCATGTAATATTTAGAACGTGAAAACTTAAAAACTTAAAAGCACAGTAATCATTGTGTTCTTCAGACTCCTCCCTAGTGAACTCTTTGAAGTCCTCTCTTCTGTGCATTCTTGTATTATTTCATGAAAAAGTAATACATCTTTTCCTTTTTGCCTTTAAGTTTCATTAAAGTTTGGAATCTAGGAGCTTTTCTCTCAGTTTTGAAAAGTAGTATCTCTGTCATACTCCATACTAAAAGTGAAATCTAAAGGTACCTGACTCGCTCAGTTGGTGGAGCATGCAACTCTTGATCTCAGGGTTATGAGTTCAAGCCCCATGTTGGGTGTAGAGATTCCTTTAAAAAGAAGAATAAAATCTAAATTCCATTGTGTTTTTAATTTACACTTAAGGAAAATTCTTGCATTTTATATTTCTAAGTCACATTTCTTACCTTTTATACCAACATTTGTATTTTAATCCTGTCTTCCAGATCCTAATTGCAATCCATTTATTACTCAAATTTCACATTTTATGTACACTGAAAGTAAGCAGGGTGGAATGAACATAGGCCTTTAAGTTAGACCAATTTTCCCAATCCTGGATGAATCACTTTGCTACTTTTTGGACTCTAGGCAGTTTAATTTTTCTGAGCTTTGGTTTTGTCATATGTAGTCTGGAGATTATGAATATAGAATTTTAGATACTATATAAAATACCTAGAATATTCTTTGGCTTACAGTTGGCACTTGAAAATTAGTACCTAACATTATTCTTTCGCAGTCTTCAGATACGTGTTTTACTGTTTTTACTTTTACCCCATGTGTTTTGGAGGAATACAGTTAAAATGAGTGTGTAATACAAAGATTAGCTCTCACAGATACTGAGGGAGATGTCGAACTTTAGATGTGACCGTTGTCTATGGTTGTATGATTCCACACACCCCACCCAGGGATTCATGAAAATCAATAGAAGGTATGGTTATTCCATAATTATTTTCTTCCAGTGATTACCCTTTTAAAGTACATTTACTGAGGTATAATATATGTGCCATAAAACTCACCTTTAAAAGTATACAATTCTTTGAGTTTTAGTAAATTTATACAGTTGTGTAACCATCACCATAATCCAGCTTGAGAACACCTATCTCTCCAGGAAATTTCCTTGTACCTGTTTGCAGTCAGTTTCTGCTCTGGGACTTTTTGTCCCAGGCAGCCACTGATTGTCTCTATAGTTTTATTTTTATTTATTTATTTATTTATTTATTTATTTATTTATTTATTTATTTTTAAAGATTTTATTTATTTGACAGAGAGAGATCACAAGTAGGCGGAGAGGCAGGTAGAGAAGAGAGGAAGGGAAGCAGGCTCCCTGCTGAGCAGAGAGCCCGACGCGGGGCTCGAACCCAGGACCCTGGGATCATGGCCTGAGCCGAAGGCAGAGGCTTTAACCCACTGAGCCACCCAGGTGCCCCATATATAGTTTTATTTTTTTTAAGAGATTTTATGTAAATGGTATCATGCAATGTGTAGTCTTTGTGTGCCTGGCTTCTTTCATTTAGCATGATATTTTTGAGATTTACCCACATTGTTGCATATTGTATTATATTGCTGCATAATATTCCAGTGTATAGATATATTTTTGCATACTTATTTACCAATTCATGGACATTTGGGGTTCCGAGTTTGAGCCTATTATAAATATTTATGTATGTCTTAGGGTGAACATCTGTTTTCATTTCTCTTGGATAGATTCCTAGGAGTTTAATTTCTGGGTCATATTAGAAGAAGTTGCCAAGACTTGGTATTGTCAGTATTATTTATTTTAGCTGCTATAGTAGGTATCTCATTGCAATTTTAATTTGTATTTCCCTAATGACAAATGACATTGACTACCTTTTCACAGGCTTATTTTCTACTCATATATGTTGTTTGGTAAACTATTAATATCTTTTGCCTATTTTTAAATTGGGTTTTTTCTTATTTAATTGTAAGCGATCTTCATATATTCTTTGTAAAAGTTTTTTATCTAACATATGTTTGTCTTTTCATTTTTTAATGGTTTCTTCTGCATCCCAGATGATTCATCATTTTTAAAAAATGGTTTTCCTATTAGGTAGATATAAAATAACATTTATGTAATATTTGAAAGGTATAAATAATCATCCTCATTCTTCAGGAATATATTTTTAAGAAAAAACTTAAATCATGTTCTGATTGTTTTATTATTGGAACACTTTTTTTTTTTAAGATTTTATTTATTTATTTGACAGAGATCACAAGTAGGCAGAGAGGCAGGCAGAGAGAGAGAGAGAGAGGGGGGAAAGCAGGCTCCCTGCTGAGCAGAGAGCCCGATGTGGGGCTCGATCCCAGGACCCTGGGATCCTGACCCGAGCTGAAGGCAGAGGCTTTAACCCCCTGAGCCACCCAGGCACCCCTGGAACACTTTCTTAAATATTATTTAACATTCTAAGTCTCAAGAGAATCAGCTCTCTATTAATTATTACCATTTAGTACTCTTAAGAGTGTCAAGAGGTTTGTTAGAGTATTTAGTTTGCTTTAAAAGAGTAGAAGGCAAACAAACATCTGAATAAGTAATACTAAAAGCATTCCAATAGTATTTTGACAAGTAAGGAAATTTAATTGTGTAAATTGAGGTAAGCTCCTCTCCTAATAGTACTTCCCATCTCTGCTCTCACTGTCATTACCTCAGAAAAGCCATGTCAGTTTCGGATGGGCTTCCCAAGGGTACCATAGAAAAGAAGGTAGCAACTTATTCCATTGTTTTCAATCAGATTCCAGTTGCCTGCCCATGAAATTATATACAAAATAGCATTTTACAATACTAATTGCAGATTTATTATAGCTAATCATTAACTTTATTAAACATTTGTGCCAGTGATTCCTCTTCCTGTGAGTTTTATGTCTTTGTAGTTTAGGCTCTGAATAAGCTTATATTCTTTTTTTTTTTTTTTTTAAGATTTTATTTATTTATTTGACAGAGAGAGACACACATTGAGAGAGGGAACACAAGCAGGGGGAGTGAGAGAGGGAGAGGCAGGTTTCTCAACTAGCAGGGAGCCCGATGGAGGGCTCGATCCCAGTTTCCTGGGATCATGCCCTGAGCTGAAGGCAGACGCTTAAGGACTGAGCCACCCAGGCACTCCTGAGCTTATCTTCTTAACTGTATAAAAATTCCATTGCAAATTTTTTTATACTTGAGTTTTTAATTATGTTATGTTAGTCACCATACAGTACATCCATTGTAAATTAAATGCAAACATAGTTTACGGTCAAATATTTATATCTCATCTTTGAAATTTATAATTAGAAAAAAATACTTGATTTTACTTACCATGTGTCTTTATGAAAGAATCCAATAACTCATACACTTTCAAAAATATTCAGTATACACCTATGATGAACAGAGCTTTCCTACAGTACAGTCTGTATTGATTCATTTTATAACTTCCTCTTTCTATAAGTGATTAAATTATTAGTATGGTATTTTGTGTATTTGTTAGCATGTTATCACATAAGGGTTTTATCCTCCTTCTCTTTTTGGTTTACCTCTTCAAGTCCACAGATTTTATGCAGTGATTGTAGCTCATGAAATGCATACTACTTTGATCTGTGACCTTTTTGTGGTGCTAATCGGGTTCCTGATATCATTATACCTTACTCATTAATCATATTTCCTGCAACCCGTCAGGCAGCCAGACAGCACAAGTCCCTGTTTTCAGCCCTCTGTTGGCAGGTTTCTGCTTTTCCAGATTATTACAGACGATACTTTGGCTTCTCATAGCCAGAGCCACATCAAGCTGTGTGTTACAATTAAAGTCAGATGGTCCTCAGGTTGAACAGGGATATAGTGTTGCAGCTGTCTCTCTTCCTGGAACAAACCAGCACCAAGAACAGATGATCTATAGGACAGTGAAGAATAACAGATTGTACAGTACTCCGCTGGTAGCAGGGGATCACAGAATTAATTAACTGACATACTCATTTTAAGATACCCAGCACTTTTTTTTTTATGTATTTGGTTGCCCAAATATTAATTCAAGTGGATAAGATATTTTTAGGAGGATGATTTTGATGGTCGACTGGTAATGCCACATTTTCTCTTTTTGTTAGAGGACCATAAGTACTATCTTACCTAACCATTTTAATTCTCAGAGCTTTCTATAGGTAATGAAGATCTTATTTTCAACTTGATTTCCAATTGGCAAATTGGCTAAAGTGTAGGATTTATGTACGGAAACAATATCCTGTGTATTTTAGAAAGAAAATCCACCTATCTGATTAGTCTTTCAGGTAAATAAATTATATTTTCTTTATTCTGAACCGTTGGAATCAGGGTAAAACGAAAGCAGTCTTAACTACATCCCAGAGATTGGTCTGTGTTATTTATTATTACCTGAACCAGAAAAAAAAACATTTTTATTCCAAATACTGCTTCAGAAATAAAAATGAGAACCAGGCTTTCATACTTTAAAATAATGTAACACTGTATGAGTTCAGACGGCTCATCATTTATCTTTTATGATATAATGTTGATGTTATGGACCTATATTATATTGCCTCTTAGACCCCTCAAGTTTTAAGTTGAAGTAAGAGACAAACCCATACTCTGAACAGTAACGATAGGTATATTTATGAAAAGTTGAAATGGAACATTTGGTTTAGCTGAAGGATATATAATTTATTCAAATTGTAATAAAAGAAATTCATTCATTTAAAGCATTTACTGAGTAACTATGTACCAGCAATGTTAGACTCAGTGATTAAGATAATCAATATCTCTACTTTTTTGGAGGTTCCTTCATTTTTGATGACTTAAGTTTTTGAAGTAGAAGGCTTCTTAAGGCTGAGAGGTAGCATGAATCTAATAAGGAAGGCTTCTGTTGATGGATTGCCCTGAGGTTACCAGTTAGAATCACATTTGCTTTTGTGTATCTTCTGTAGCTTTCGTCTTCTCTACTATTTCAGACATAAGTAGTCACTTCCTTTAGAAGGTAAAGAAAAATAAAATGAGTATTTTGTCTCCTTTCCAGATGATATATAGACAACTTAAAAATGATGATATACATTTTTATATTATTGTCTGAGGAAAAAAAATAAAATTTTCAGATTTTACTTCTCTACCAACCTTATTTTTTTCCTGATGATAAATTTAAATTTATTCAACTTAAACTTTCATATTTCTTATATCTCTGAAGGAACTAGGTCAATCTTATATAACTTTTTCCTTTGAATTAGGAAAATTTACAAATCTCAAGTGATGACAGCATAGTTGGAACTACAAATCTATGTCCTTAATGAAAAAGTGCTATATACACATATAGCAAGACCTATGGCTTGAGATGACTGAGTTTACAATGATATAGCAATTTGGTTATTATATTAGCATATTATGTTCCAAGTTGCAGTGTATAGCAAAAGTTTTATAAAGTTGAAAGTTTTGAGATTTGAAAGAGATTGCATTTTTAAAATTTTTTAACCTTTATTCATATCCTTGCTTCTATTTTTTGAGAAATGGCATTTAAAAGTATTTCTTAAGAGAGCTTACCAGGCAATATTTTTCTATTCCTTGGAGTAGAAATACCAGGAGCTAACATACTTTTATTATATTGTTCCTTTTCCAGTTTCTTTTTCATTTTCCACATTAATAGTGATGTGGCCAATGTAAATAGCCATTATGGTTGTAGTTATTAATCATTCTCAACTGTGGACCTATCCTTCCCACCCCCTCCCCATCCCCTACAGTGGTCAGATCCAAAGCTCCGGGAAATGGGAGCCAGCTATGTGTGAAGTTTGGGGGGAAAAAAAAACAACAACAAAACCTAAAATTACTATTGTTCAGTTTGCTTTTGTCCCTGATAACTAATTTACTTTGAAACTTCTAGTTTAAAAAGGACATCCAAGTAGGCAAAAAGAGGTACCATGTTGTTAGGGTATTAATTCTCCCAAACTTATTTATAAATTCAATGTAAAAACCAGTTCAAGGGGGACGCCTGGGTGGCTCAGTTGGTTAAGCAGCTGCCTTCAGCTCAGGTCATGATCCCAGCGTCCTGGGATCGAGTCCCGCATCGGGCTCCTTGCTCGGCAGGGAGCCTGCTTCTCCCTCTGCCTCTGCCTGCCACTCTGTCTGCCTGTGCTTGCTCTCTCTCTCTCTCTGACAAATAAATAAACAAAATCTTAAAAAAAAAAAAAAAAAAAAAACAGTTCAAGGCCCAACAGAAATATGACAAACAGATTACAAAGGGCAACAGGCCAATTATAGCCAAGACCTTCTCTGAGAATAAGAACAGGTTTTGGGGACTTGCTTTATTATATATCAAGAATTATTATAAAGCTGTAGTAATTAGGGGAGATTAGGAGAAATAGACTAACTGAAGTGAACACAGAATCCAGAATATGTTGAAGATCTGTGGAGAAGGAACTTTGGGTTATGGTGTTGAGAGAGTTACTGTATTAGTTTCTTAAGGCTGCTATAATAAAGTACCACAGACTGGATGGCTTCAACAACAGAAATTTATTGACTTGCAGTTCTGGAATCTGAAATCAGAGTTTAGCAGGGTTGGTTCCTTATGAGGGCAGCAAAGGAAGAATCTGTTATAGGCCTCTTGTTGTCTTGCACACAGCCATATTCTCTGTATCTCTTTATAGCATTCTCCCTCTATGCATGTCTGTCTCCATGCCCAAATTTTCCATTTTTTTAAAGATTTTATTTATTTATTTGTAGAGAGAGAGATCACAAGTAGGCAGAGAGGCAGGCAGAGGGAGGGGGGAAGCAGGCTCCCTGCTGAGCAGAGAGCCCGATGTGGGGCTCGATCCCAGGACCCTGAGACCATGACCTGAGCTGAAGGCGGAGGCTTAACCCACTGAGCCACCCAGGTGTCCCCAAATTTTCCATTTTTATCACAACACCAGTCATATTGGGTTAGGGACCTACCCTACTACAGTATGACCTCATCTTAACATAAGTAATTATATAAATAGTGAGCCTATATCCACATAATGTCATATCTTGAGTTACAGAGTAGTTGATTTCAACATATGAATTTGGGGGAATACAATTCAACCCATAATAATACCAATATGGAAAAAATTAGATCAGAACCTTACCTTATACCACAAACAGAAATTAAAGTATATTAAAGCTTTAAATGGGAAGAAAAACTATAAACTTTTAGACGATAATACAGGAAGATTTTTTTGTGATCTTGGAATAAGGAAAGGTTTTCCAAACAAGAAGTAAAAAGTGAAAAATGACATAGCACATTAGTTGGTTTTTGGATGTTAAACCAACCTTGCATTCCTTAAATACATTACACTTGGATGGTATAAATCCTTTTAATATATATAAGGTATTTTTGTTGTTGTTGGTACTACTTTGTTGAGAAATTACTACTTTTGAGGATTTTTGCATCTGTGTTCATGAGGAATATTGGTATATAGTTTTCTTGTGATATCTTTGACTTTAATACCAAGATAATATTGGTCTTACAGAATGCGATATGGTTAAGTATTCCTCTTCCACTATTTTCTGAAAGACATTGTGAGAGTATTTGGTGAGGTTCACCACTGAAACCATCTTGACATGGGCTTTTTGTTAGATGAGGATTTTAAATTACCAATACAATTTTTTTTTTACTTGTTTCAAGGTTTATTCGCATTTTCTATTTTCTTCTTGATCAGTTTCAGTAATTTTGTATGTTTCTAGAAGCTTGTCTATTTAACTTATTGGTGTAAAGTTGTTCATAATATGCCTTATTTTAATATTTCTAAGGTTGGTAGGGATGTTACCTCATTCATCCCTGATTCTTGGTTATTTATATCATCTTTTTTCTTGGTCAGTCTGGCTAGCTAAGATTTTGTTTTTTTTAATCTTTTTGTTGATCTTTTAAAAAAACCAGCTTTTCATTTCATTGATTTTTCTCTATTGTGTTTCTGTTTTTTTCTTTCATTGGGGGATGATTTTAATACCTATTATTTCTTCTGCTTGCTTTGGGTTTAGTTTGCTCTTTTACTAGATTCTTAATTTGGGAAACTAGGTTTTTATTTGATTTTTAATTATTATTGGAAAATAAACTTTGTATGATTTCTCCTGTTTTAGATGTACTGAGACTAGCCTTATGACCTAACACTTGGTATGTATTGGAGAAATTTCCATTTGTTCTTGAGAAAAATGGGTATTTTGCTGCTGATAAATATTCTGCAGGTATCAGTTCATCAAGTTGGTTTATTGTGTTCAAATCTTCTATATCTTCTATATCTTTGCTTATTTCCTATCTTTCTGTCTATTTTTATTAGTGGTATGTTGAAGTCCCCAGATACTGTCATTGCTGCTGTCAGTTTTTGCTTTATGTGTTTTTGATTGCTGATGTTAGGTGTGTGTGTTAGTTTCCTATGACTGCTGTAACAAATTACCAAAAACTTGGTGGCTTAAAACAACAGAATTTTTTTTCTCTCACAGTTCTAGAAGCCAGAAGTCCAAAATGAGTATTACATTTCCTCCAGGAGATCTCTTCCTCTGTCCTTAAATCACCTTCTCCTCTTCTGTCTATAGTGAAATCTCTCCCTACCTTCTTCTTACAAGAATACATGAGATTGGGGCGCCTGGGTGGCTCAGTGGGTTAAAGCCTCTACCTTCAGCTCAGGTCCTGATCTCAGGGTCCTGTTCTTAGGGTTCTGGGATCAAGCCCTGCGTCGGACTCTCTGCTCAGTGGGGAGCCTGCTTGTCTCTCTCCGCCTGCTGCTCTGCCTACTTGTGATCTCTGTCTGTCAAATAAATAAATAAAATCTTAAAAAAAAAAAAAAGAATACATGTGATTATATTTAGGGTCCTTCCTGATTATCCTGGATAATGTTTCTATTTCAGAATCCTTAATTTAACAGACCTTTTCCCCATATAAAAATACTAATTACGGGTTATAAAGATTAGGCTTTGGTATCATTTTTAGGAGGCAGATGGCATTTTTCAGCCTACCACTGTGCATATGTATTTATAATTGTTATTTTTTCCCTGATGAACTGTTTTTTCATTATAAATTGTCCCTCTTTCTTTCTAGTAATTGTTTAATCTGTTTGCCTGATATTAGTATAGCATAGTCCAGCTCTCTTACAGTTACTATTTGCATGGTATATAGTTTTCCATTCTTTCACTTTCAGCCTATTTGTATTAGATTCTAAAGTGTATCTTTTGTAGTTAGCAAATACATGAATCATGTTATTTATCCAGTCTAATAACTTTTGCCATTTAAAGCCATGATTGATGTGGTTGGATTCAGGTCTGCCATTTTACTAATTACATTTTAGTTTTGGGTCTTTTTGTTTCTCCGTTCCTACCTTTATAATTTTCTTTTATATTGAATAGATCATTTTTAGTTTACCATTTTAATTTCATTTTTTTTTTTTTTTTTTTACCATTTCTTGTAGTTGTTTTTATAGTCATTGCTCTAGGGACAATATGCATCTTAACTTGTCTCAGTCTACTTCATAGTAATACTAGCTTAATTTCAGTAGGATATAATGACTTTGTTCAAATTCTGCTCTGTTCCTTCCCCTCTACTTTGTGCTCTTGCCATTTATATTACATCTGTATATGTTATAAACCTACTGCACAGTGTTATGCTTTATGCAATCCATGTCTTCTAAGGAAGTTAAGAAAGGTTAAAAAAAACTGCATATTAATTGTATTTATTAATCTTCCCTTAATAGAAACATTCCAAAATGTAAAAAGTGCTTCAAATACTCAACAACATGTAGGAATAGAATAATTCCTGTTTAGAAAAAGTTTGAAGAGAATTGAAGTTTATACTTTCAAATACTAATGTTTTTCACTGTTTCTCTTGAAAAAAATCTTATGATCTTTATGATTTTTATGATCTTGAAGTAGAAAATTCTGAACTTAAATACACTTTTCTGGAATACTCTTAGTTAAATATTCAGATATTTTTGTGATGTCCTGTAAAGTTAGAGAAATATAGAGCTTTTTGTTCTTCAGCCAAATGACCCACATTTCTCTGCTTTCTTGTTGCTTTTCTGAAAGCATTTCAGAGTTCTTTCTTCTGTCAGTTGTCACTTCCTATCACTTTTCTCTGTCAGGGTTTCCATCTTTCTTTGGGCTATTATTTTATGCAAATATGGCAAGGTAAAAGTCTGAGGAATGACCCAGTGACTCCCACCTTTAAAGTTCACAAGCTTTGTGCTTGTTTTCCTCATGGCCTTCAGTTGCTTTGAGTTTTGCTATGTTCTAGATTCTCTGAAGACCTGAAATCTGAATTCTGGATAAATGAACCATAAACTACATTTTGTTTAGTGACATATTATTGTGCTATGTACAAGGAAAATAAAGTGAACTGATATCATATCTAAGGTATACTACATTCATGTTGGGAAAGCATCCAAATCTGTGTTTATTCTGGAATATATAACTTTCAGTAACTTTCTGCTGACATTATTATTTAATATTTCATTAAAATATTAATATAAGCATTTTAAATTTTATAAGAATAATTTTAAAAACTCCTCCCATATATATCCCATCTACATAAATCTGAAAAGGATTGTGTCTAATAGTGATTACTCATCCCTGCAGACTTCAACCTCAGTAATACAGCTGGAAGTGTGAAGGAGAATGCAGACTTCTTTTTATTCCTGACCTAAGAACCTACAGTAGTTGTGGCAGCTTCTCACTTCTTGAATAGCTTCTAGCTAATAGATTATGTCATTCTTTTCTTACCACAGTGCCTGCCACATGCTATTCCTATTCATTGCAATGTGAGCCTACTCTTTTTCTAACCAAACCATACCTTGAAACTCATAACCTTACTCTTCCACCACCCCCTCAAAAAGCAAAATAAAAACTTGCAAACACCTTTGCTCATAACTCTTATCTTCCTTGACATCTTTCATAAAAACCTCTACGTATTACTCTATAGCCTTTCTATAATTCATTCTTTTTTTAAAAGATTTTGTTTATTTATTTGACACAGAGAGAGAGATCACAAGCAGGCAGAGAGGCAGGCAGAGAGAGAGGAGGAAGCAGGCTCCCCACTGAGCAGAGAACCTGATGTGGGGCTCGATCCCAGGACCCTGAGATCATGACCTGAACCGAAGGCAGAGGCTTCTAACCCATTGAGCCACCCAGGTGCCCCTATAATTCTTATCATTCTTAATGATAAGAATTATAGGTGCCCCTATAATTCTATCATTCTTAATCTGATTTTATACATGCATGACTCATAGGTCCCTGCCTAGGGGACCTTCTGTTCTTATATTTAAAACCCTGGTTATAGGGATAAGCTGTACCAATGATAGTAGTACATTTTATTTACTTACTTATTTATTATTTTTAAAAGATTTATTTATTTATTTATTTGAGAGAGAGAGAGTGAGAGAGAGCATGAGAGGGGAGAAGGTCAGAGGGAGAAGCAGACTCCCTGAGGAGCTGGGAGACCGATGTGGGACTCCACCTCGGGACTCCGAGATCACGACCTGAGCCGAAGGCAGTGGCTTAACCAACTGAGCCACTCAGGTGCCCCGATAGTGGTGCATTTTAAAATTTGGTGCATGGAAAACAACCTGCATCAGAATTCCCTGGAGATACAGTTAATTAATAATGCACATTTATCCATATGGTGATTTGTTTTGCTTATATTTGGATTCCTATGAAGTTTTGGCTGAGAGAGAAACTGCTAGCCAAAAAGAAGAAATATGCGGAGTTAAATTTCTCATGACAAAATTTTGCTTTATATGTTATCACTCGCATATTTGTTTAGTACAAGTTAATAGTCAAAATATCCGTCAACAATTGGGACATGAAACAAATTGAGCAATGGCCATGTTACACTGATACCTCTAATCTCCAATACAGTTTTTCCCACTCTCGGGTTATGCAGAAGTTTACTAAATTTTTATACCAGTCCTTGCTTTACTTTTTCACATTTAGGTGTCTGATGCTTGGTTTCTGGTATGAAAAACAGATCTAAGTTTATCTTATTCATATGATTAGCCCATACCACTTATTTTGAAGTTCATCTTTTCCCCCACTGTCTTGAGGTTAGGAAGGGAGTTTATATCTCCTTTTCTGGCAACCAACACTGAACCAGTAGGGTAGTACAGAATAAGTACTAAACAAATATTTGATGAATAAATATGTGAACAGTTTAGTTTATTTCTTTAAATTCTTGAAGTACCTTCATGTGCTGACTTCAGGGGAAAATAATGAACAAAACCTCATCTTTAGTAACTTAGTGCTTGTCCAGAGCAATTTAAATTCTTTTAGAGGTTAGAAGGAAGAAAGAGGAGGAAGAGGAGGTAAATTTTATACAGAATTTAATCTTTGTGTAAATTATCACAGTAACGTGCTGCCAGGTACAGCTGGAAATTCTCATTTCTGCCAGGGGCTAATGATAATGGCTGGAGAAGAAAACTGAGACTAATGGGCTCACAATGTGAGACTGGAAGTTGAATTCACAGACTAATACTTCCTCACCCAATTCCTCTCATGACCACCATTGCTTCTGGCGGTGCTCTGCAGGGCCGGGAAGAAGTTGCCCTCAGTCCCTCACTGCCTTTGTTTTTGGCCCTGAGCCATATCACCGCAGTTGCAGTGCACCTGAGAAGCATCGTGTTTGCTATGGGTTTTCTCCTGCTTATGGATGCTCTCATGTAAGTCTCTGCACAGTAATACCCAATAAATGACTGCTTACTGTGGTATTTATGTCTGTTTGATTTGCCAGTAAGTGGTGTCTATCCAATAATTTTTTTTTCCAGCTAAAATGTATAAACCAGCAAATTGCCTTGGTCATGGTAGCCAGAAAGTGACCTTTTACCAAAAAAAGAAAGAAAAGAAGAAGATCGTTTAATGCTTTCCAGCGTGATCATTTTTTATGGTCTGGTTGATTCTTTTCACTATATTTTAGAACTGTCTTTCAAAAATAAACTTTAGGTTGGATATCAGAGTATGTACAATGCTTGGCAATAATGAATGGTTGTGGGCATATTGTGTAATGATGAAAAGGTGGGCTGGTTTTCTCTATATTAACAGATGTTTCAAATAAGTGTTAGGATACTTTTTATAAATGAATATTCTGATTTCTTATTTTCAAGCATCCTCGCTTTGGCAGCACATATACTAAAATGTTTTTAAGCAAAGGCAAATTTTGTTTGCATAATTGTTATAATATTAAATAATATATTAAGTTGAATGTCATAGTGCTTGTGTTTTACATAGAAATGTACATCTAATATGTTTCTGAGGCATTTTTTAATTTCTTTAGCTTAAATCAGTTCCTGGATTTTATTTTCTTTTCCCCTTCTCTCTTCCTACATCTTTCTTTTTTTTTCCTCATTTTATTTTTGTTTACATATTTATGTCCTACTTGAACATTAAAAATTTTTGTACATTTTATTTGAAAATCATTTTTTTATTTTTTAAAGATCTTATTTATGTGTTTAGAGAGAGAGTTAGAGTTGGGGTAGGGCAGAGGGAACGAGAGAGAGAATCTCAAGTAGACTCCACACTCAGTGCCTGTAGCCTGATGAAAGGCTAGATCTCACGACCCTGAAATCATGACCTGAGCTGAAATCAAGAGTCAGATGCTTAACTGCCCGAGCCACCTAGGTGCCCTAAGAATCATTTCAAACTTACAAAAAGTTTTAAGAATAAAAATAGCAAATAGAATGTTTATATGCTCTTTGCCCAGTTTAACTGTTAGTAACACCACTTTACCCCCCTTGCCTCTGATCTTCCTCCCTTCTCTTCTCTTCTCTTCTCTTCTCACTCCCTGTGAGTATAATACACACACACACAGCCATATATGTATATATATATATATATGTATATATATATACACATATATGTATATATATATACACACACATATATATATATATACAGCTGACCCTTGAACAATAGGGTGTTAAGGATGCTGACCCTCCCACGTAGTCAAAAATCTGCATATGACTTTGACTCCCCAGAAGCTTTGACTCCCCAGATACTCAAGTAGCCTACTATTGAACAGAAGCCTTACCAGTCTCAATAATCACCAAATATTTTTTTATGTTGTACATGTTATATAGTATATCCTTACAATAAAGTAAGCTAGAGATAAAATGTTATTAAGACAATTATAAGGAAAATACATTTATAATACTGTACTGTATCAATCCTATAAGTTCATATATTTATTAAAAAAAATTGTGTAAAACTTGACCCATGCAGTTCAAACCCATGTTATTCAAGGGTCAACTGTATATGAATATAGTTATATATACACATTATATATTATATAAACTTGTAAAAGTAGTGTGTGTACTATATACACTATATAGTGTACACACTATTATACACTACTTTTATTGATTCATTTGAGAGTAAGTTACATACTTCATGGTCATTTACCCCCAATACTTTAACATGTGTCTCCAACAATAAGGGATATTTTATGTGACCACTGTAACGCCATTTCATAAATTTAAATTAATGTAGTATTTTAATCTACTTTCCATTGTCAGTTTTGTTAGTTAACTTAATAATGTTCTCTATAGAATTTTTACCCTACAGTGCAGGATCTATTGTAGGGTAAGTTACTACTTTTAGTTGCCTATAACCTTGTTATATTAGTTTCCCAGGGCTGTTGTGACAACATACCGCAAACTGGCTGCCTTGAACAGCAGAAGTTTCTTGTCTCACCGTTCTGGAAGCTAGCATTCTGAGATCAAGGTGTCCACAAAGTCTTGCTTCCTCTGAAGGTGGTAGGGCAGGATCTGTTCCAGGTCTCTCTCTTGTCTTACAGCAGCATAGCTCCTATCTTCAGATGGAAGTCCCCCTATGTGCATGTCCATTTCTGTGTCCAGATCTTCCCCTTTTTATAAGGACACTAGTCATTGAGTTAGGGCCCACCTAATGACTTCATTTTTATCTCATTACCTCTCTAAAGACCCTCAAAGGTCACGTTCTAAAGTATTGGGGTTAGAACTCCAACATATTTTTGGGGAAAACATAACCCGTAATACTTAACCTGTTTCTTTCTTTCTTCTTCTTCTTTTTTTTTTTTTATATTTTAAATGTGTATTGTTTTGCTATGGTTGCTATAACAAAATACAACAGATTGGGTGGCTTAAACAATAGAAATTTTTACATGGGTCTGGAACTTAGAAGTCCCAAGATAAGAAGTCTCGCAGGTTTGGGTTTCTTCTGAGGCCCCTTTCCCTGACTGGCAGATGGTTGCCTACTTGCTGTGTCCTCATACTGACTTGTCTTTTCTAATACACTATTTGAAATCATCTTTTTAGGATATACTTTTTAAAATTAAGCTGAGTAACTATACCAGAGAGGTACAATGAATTCTGATTCAGATCCCTCCTAAAAGTAAAATGGTGTAAGCTGTGATCCAGATTCCTTGAAGAAATTTCATTTGCATCTAGGAGCAAATCAGTTGTATGTTTCCGAATCATCCTGAGAACATTGTGTTTGGTACCGTAAGAAATCATATAAAACAACTATTTTTCTTCACGTTATATCTAGATTTTTATAAATTGCATACTCCCTAAATTAGAGGCTCTAACAAATGCTGCTTTTAAAATACCTTAGTCATTATTTACAGCCTTTCTGACTTTATAAGATACATAAGGTCTTCCCAATCTTGTGTAACATATAAGGTCCTTCACAATCTGTCTGCCTGTTTTCCCGACTTTAACTCTTGCAGAATATAATCTAGTTCACACTGAGCAACTTAAACTTCTCTAAAAGTTGCATATTCTCTCACATTTTATAAACTACTTCCTTTGCCTGCAAATATTCCACATGGCTACCCCAGCAGATACAGATACCCTACTTCTCCTTCCCCTTCTCTGCTCTCTGCTGCTCATCTCCTACCTTCTACCTAACTAATTTGTGCGTATTTTCTAGGTTTCCCTGGGGGAGTCTTTAATTATACTTCCATTTACTCTCCCAACACTCCCCCACCACCAACCACACCCAGTCTGCCTTAGATATTCCTCTTATGTGTTCTTTTAGCTGTACATACGTAGTTCTGTCATGTTAATGGTTTCCATACTTTCCTATTTTCTCCACAAATTGTTGAGTCACTTGAGAATGTCTCCAGTTTTAATTTGCATCCACAAGTCTACTCATAATTTCTGGCCCACAGAGGGTCCTGTGGGCTTGTTTGCTGAAAGAATGAACAAAAAGTGGTTGAGTCTTCAGAAAGTATCAGGGAGAACCAAAACACATTAGGACAATAGGAGAACTTAGTCTTTTCCTTGAGGGCCAGCTCTACTCAGTTTAGTGTCACCTAGAACATGCCATCACTAGTTAGTAGTTTCTGCCACATCACAGGAGGGAGTAATTTAGTCTTTAATTTCTCTGCTTCATATCTGAGTATGAATTCTTTGGTGTGTGAAATTATATATAGTAGTGAGACTCATGAAGTAAGTGACACAAAATAGTACCTGAAGGATAAGCATAGTAGTATTCCAGTCATATATAGGTAGTTTAATAAAGATAATTTCTGGTTAAGTATACATGATTAATGCACAAAATATATGAATAGCAATTAAAAGCATGTTGTGAAGAAAATATAAAAAATTTATTAAAGATAAGTAGGAAGAATTTTGCAGACATGCTTCTTTTGAAATTTAAGGTTCTAATTTTTTTTTTGTTTTTAAAGATTTTATTTATTTATTTATTTGACAGAGAGAAATCACAAGTAGGCAGAGAGGAGGCAGGCAAAGAGAGAGTGGGGGGAAGCAGGCTCCCTGCTGAGCAGAGAGCCCGATGCGGGGCTTGTTCCCAGGACCCTGAGATCATGACCTGAGCCGAAGGCAGAGGGTTAACCCACTGGCCACCCAGGCACCCCAAGATTCTAATGTTTTAATTTCTTTGGAGATATATATATATATATATATATATATATATAGATCTAGATCTATAGATATATGTCTTCGGAGATATACATATATCTATAGGTCTATAGGGATATATATATATATATTTGGCAGTATATGTTGTCATTTTCAGAAGTGATACTGAAAAATTAAACAATTATGTGTAAAATTTCCATCATTAGTGTCTTTGAATTATTCTTTTTCTCTAGTATTTAAGGAATATAATATATTCAATTTTTTTAAAAAACCAGAGTTTTACCTATAGGCTGTATTTGTATCAATCACAATAGTTATTTTTCAGTAAAAACCCAATTATTTTTCTATACAGCATAGTTGAAACATTGAGAGCAAAAGTGCAGACTGTTGCTTGTATAGCAACATCTGCTTTTTTTTAATGGGCTCATCAAATGTACCTCTTTCAGGTGGCTTATTTTCTTCTGGGTTCAACATTTTTCTGTGAAAGTGTTGTATGGCATTTCCCTTAGGTCCTCCTTACTGTATAGTAAATTTGTGATTTTTTTTTTCTTTCTCAGTGAGCTCTTTCTTCCATTTTATTTTGTTAGTCTGATGCTTACCTAGGATTGTTCCTCTCAACAACTCACATACTGCTGTCCAACCCAAGAAATGCTGAGGGAGAAAAATTCTCTGATAAACATCTTAAGTTCCATTATTTTCCTCTTTTTTTTTTCTTTCCTGAAGTAGAGAAGATGCTAAAATATATATCATTATCCTTTATATATTTTCCATAAGCAAAATTTATTCATATTTTGCTTTATTAATATTTTTCATTAAAGTTTAGATTTTTAGAGTGATAATAACTACTATGCATTGAACACTTAATATGCATCAGACATTGTTATAAGCCATTTATGGATTAATTTATTTAATCCTTACAACAGTCACATGAGGTAAAGTGCAATGATTTTCCCATTCCATAGAATACTATAGAATTCTGGGGCGCCTGGGTGGCTCAGTGGGTTAAGCTGCTGCCTTCGGCTCAGGTCATGATCTCAGGGTTCTGGGATCGAGTTCCGCATCGGGCTCTCTGCTCAGCAGGGAGCCTGTTTCCCTCTCTCTCTTTCTCTGCCTGCCTCTCCGTCTACTTGTGATCTCTCTCTCTGTCAAATAAATAAATAAAATCTTAAAAAAAAAAAGAATACTATAGAATTCTAATCTATAGAATTCCTCCATTCTATAGACTAGAAAACTGAGGCACAGAAAGGTTATGTAACTTGACAAGTTCATAGAACTGATAAATGTGGAATTGAGATTACAAAGCAAGAAATCCATGTTATTAAGCTCTTTACTATACTACCAGTGATGAAATTATATTACTACATATATATTTATATTGTAGTTGTACGAATGAAATCATACCTATTTGAAAAATACATTTTATATTTTATACTTTGAATGAAAATATGCAGTAGTGTTTAATAAGAAAAATGCTTCCATTTATCAGTTTTCATCAGAAAAAAATTAAAATCTCAAAATTCATTATTAATTTAGAAATTAATGAAAAGGAAAATCAGGATATAGAAGTGCAGGATATAAAACTGGGTGTTTGTAGAGGGCAACGTCAGAAAAATGGCAGAATACTTTTCCACCTTCTTACTCCCAGAGAACACTGATTTTGACAATCATCCATGGATGAGTGCCTTTGTGGAAGTCTAGGAATCCAGGGGAAAAATTCTAACACACTGTTGGGGGAAAAAAAAAATCCATGAGTAGATACATTGAAGATGGTGAGAGGGAGAGTTTCACTTTACTTGCACCACCCTTCCACCAAAGTAGCACAGATCAGTGGCAAGAAGACCTTAACCCAGTTTTTCCCCATGAGGGAAAATGAGAGTATGTGAGTGAGCACCCACCTTCCCCAACTGTGTGGTATGCTGCCAAGGAGTCCCACTTATTTCTTGCTCCATCCAGGATACTGGGGTGTACTGATACACAACTGGCGGGGGGTAAGAAGTGGTTGAGAGCACACCAGCCAAGGTTCTCAAAAGGTGTCGAAGGGACCAGATCCTGCAGTTTCATGGACTTCATCAGGAAGCTTGCCTATAAGCTACTGAAGATGCTTCTCCTGCAGATGCCCCCAGGTGGTCCTCAGGTACCCTCAGTGTTCCATGTACCTTACCCACATATCCTCCTACCATGTAGCTGACTCTCTCTGCATGCCCTTAGGGCAGTGACTACAAGCCTTTGCAGACAGCTGGGGAGCATGCACAGAAAGTTGACCCATCTCCATGGGATTGGGAGAAAGCACACAGATTTGAGCATTCGGCACAGCTGTAAGGAAAGCAAGGGAAGTCTGGTCTAGCTTTTTAGAATCAAGAGAAGGCATACAATTTTAATATTCCCGTCCTTCAGTAGAAATCAAGAAGTGTGGAGCAGGAATATCCATAGAAAAGGTTGGAGAAAGCTTCAGAATACCTAGCAGGCTGACAGAGTTATCTCTCCCAAAGCCAGTCAGTAAAGACTAGAGGACATGACTTCTTTTTTAGATGTGAGGACAACAGTACAAGACTTTGAGGAACGTGAAAAATCAAGGGAAGATGACACCACCAAAAGAACATAGTAACTTTCCAGTAACCAGTCCCAAAGAAATGGAGATCTGCAGTTTGCCAGATAAAGAATCTAAAATAGTTGTTTTAAGAGAAACACTGTAAGCAGTAAGAAAACAATTCACTGAAATCAGGAAAATGGGCAAACAAAATGAGAAGGTTAGCACAGAGATAGAAGTCATAAAAAAATAAGCAAACAAATTCTAGAGCTGAGGAATATAAGGAATGAAATGAAAGATGCGATAAAGAGCATCAACAGCAGACTTAAGCAGAAGAAAGAATCTGTGACATTGAATATAGGTCATTTGAAATATTTCGGTCAGAGGAGAATAAAGCAAAAGGAATGAAAAAGAGTAAAGAAAACTTTTAGGAATTATGGGATGCCATCAAGAGAAACAATTTGTATATTATTGGAGTCCCCTAAGGAGAAAACAGGGAGGATGGGGCAGAAAACTTACTAAAGGAATAATGGCTAAGAACTTCTCAAATGTGTGGAGACATATGAACATCTATGTTCCTGGGTCCCCCAAAAGATTCAATCAAAAGATCTAATACATTATACTAAACCTGTCAAAAATCAGTGACAAGAGAATTTTTAAAGCAACAAGAGAAAAAAATTCCCCAATACAAGGGAACCTTCAAACCTTGTATCCAGGAGAGATTAGGATGATATATTCAAAGTGCTAAAAGAAGGAAACTACCAACTAAGAACACTTTCCCTGGCAAAATCATCCTTTAGTTGAAGGAGGGATAAAAATTTTCCCAAACAAGCAGAAAGCCCGGTAAGTTTATCATCACTATACCTGCCTTACAAGAAATGCTGAAAGGAATTCTTCAAGCTAGAATGAAAGAATACTAATTTGTAAATGAAAACATGGAAATTAAAACACATTGGTAAAGATAAGTATATAATCAGAAAAAGAATATTCTAATACCATAATAGTAGTGTGTTAATCACTTAATTATAAAGGTTAAAGGACAAAAGGATTAAAAATAGCTATAGGTACCATAATCTGTCAATGGATATGCAATATAAAAAGATACAAATTTTGGGATGCCTGGGTAGCTCAGTTGGTTGAGCATCTGCTTTTGGCTCGGTCATGATCGCGGGGTCCTGGGATCGAGTCCCACATTGGGCTCCTTCCCTGATGGAGAGCTTGCTTCTCCCTCTGCCTGCTGCTCCCCCTGCTTGTGTGTTTTCTTCCCCCCAACAAATAAATAAATAAAATCCTTAAAAAAAAAAACACGCAAATTTTGACATCAAAAACCTAAAATGGGGAAGGAGTAGAATTTTTCTTTTTTTCTTTCTTTTTTTTTTAAAAGATTTTATTTATTTATTTGACAGACAGAGATCACAAGTAGGCAGAGAGAGAGAGGAGGAAGCAGGCTCTCCACTGAGCAGAGAGCCCAATGTGCAGGGCTCGATCCCAGAACCCCAGGATCATGACCTGAGTCGAAGGCAGAGGCCTTAACCCACTGAGCCACCCAGGCGCCCCAGGAGTAGAATTTTTCTATGCAGTCAAAGTTAAGTTGTTATGAGTTTAAAATAGACATGACTTCTAATAATATGGTGGCTAACTGAACATAACAAAAATAAATAAAAAAAATAGACTTAACTTAGTAAGATGTTTTATATAAGCCTCAGGGTAATCACAAAGCAGAAAGATAAAGAGAATACACTTTACATGCTAGATACACAAAAAGATAAAGAGAATCAAAACATACCATTTCAGAAAATCATCATTTCACAAAAGAAGACAGCAAGAGAGGAATAAAGGAACTACGGAACAGCCAGGAAACAAAAAGATGGCATTAGTAAATCCTCACATATTAATAATTACCTTAAATAGAAATGGATTAAATACCCCAAAGAAAAAGCATAGAATAATCGAATGAATTATTAAAAGAAAAAAAAAAAACCCAAGTATATGTTCACTATAAGACACTCACTTCAGTCTTAAGAGCACACACAGTCTCAAAATGAGGGAATAGAAAAAGACATCCCATTTAAATGGACACCAAAACAGAGCAGGGATAGTTAAACTTATTTCAAATAAAACAGACTTTAAGGAGAACGTGGATGGCTAAGTCAGTTAAGCATCTGACTTCGGCTCAGGTCATGAACTCAGGGTTCTGGGACCAAGCCCCGCAGTGGGAACTATGCTTCTTCCTCACCCTCTGCCTGCCACTCCTCTTCTTGTGTTCTCTCTGTCTCTATCTCTCTCTCTCAAATAAAATTAAAAAAATAAACTTTAAGTTAAAAACTGTAAGAGACAAAGAAGGTCATTATATGATGACAAAGGGGTCATTTCCTCAAGAGGATATAATAGTTGTGTGTGTGTGTGTGTGTGTGTGTGTGTGTAGAGAGAGAGAGAGAGCAAAAGAGCTCTCTCTTTCTATATATCTGTATCTATATATGTAGATAGGTAGATTTGTCTATCTATATATATGATAGATATGTATTTCTATATGTAGAACAAAAGAGCTCTTAAATATATTAAAGAAATACCCATCTGAAGGGAGAAATCAACAATACATTAATAGTAGGGGATTTCAGTACTTCACTTTTAACAATGGATAGGTTATCCAGATAGAAAAGCATTAAGGAAAGTGGCCTAGAATTATACTTTAGACCAAATGGACCTAGCAGATAAATACAGAGTATTTCATCCAACAATGGCAGAATACACGTTCTTCATAAGTGCACACAGAACCTTCTCTAAGTAGACCATATGCTAGGTAACAAAACAAGTCTTGACAAATTTAAGAAGATTGAAACCATACTAACTTTCTTTTTCCACCACAGTGGTGTAGAACTAGCCCAGATATAAACCCATGCATATACAGTCAACTAATCTTTGGTGGAGATGCCAAGAATACTTAGTGGGCGAAAGATAATCTCTTCAATAAATGTTGTTGGGAAACTGGATAACCACATGCAAAAGAATGAAATCTCTGTCTTATAACAACTCACAAGAATTAACTTGAAAGGGATTGAAGATGTAAATATAAGAACTAAAACTGTGAAACTCCTAGAAGATAACATAGGGGAAAAAACTCTTTTTTTTTTTTTTTTTTAAGATTTTATTTATTTGTCAGAGAGAGAGAGGGAGAGAGAGCGAGCACAGGCAGACAGAATGGCAGGCAGAGGCAGAGGGAGAAGCAGGCTCCCTGACGAGCAAGGAGCCCGATGTGGGACTCGATCCCAGGACGCTGGGATCATGACCTGAGCCGAAGGCAGCTGCTTAACCAACTGAGCCACCCAGGCATCCCGGGAAAAAATCTTGACATTTGTATTGGCAATAATTTTTTGACATGACCTCAAAAACAAAGATAAACAAATGAGAGTATATCAAACTAAAAAGCTTTTGCACAGCAAACAGTCAACAATAGGCAAGCTATGGAATGGAAGAAAATCTTTTCAAACCATATATCCAATAAGGGATTAATATCCATATTATTATAAGAAACTTATGCACCTCAATAGCAAAAAACCAACCAAACAAAAACCAACAACCTGAGCAAAGGATCTGAATAGGAATTTTTCCAAAGACAGGTACACCGAAAGGTATTCAGCATCACTAATTATCAGGGAAATGCAAATCAAAACTACAGTGTATACTCGTTAGGATGGTTTTTATAAAAAAACAAAATAAAAAAAAAAAATAACCCAGCATATAACAAGTGTTGGTCAGGATGTGGGGAAAAGATAACACTCATACACTGTTGGTGGGAATGTAAATTGGTAAAGCCATTATGGTAGAGTATGGAGGTTCCTCCAAAAATTCAAAATAGAACTCCTACATGTTCCAGTAATATATGCAAAGGATATATATGCAAAGTATATAAGCAAAGGAAACAAAATCTAACTATATATGCAAAGGAAACAAAATCAGCATCTCAAAGAGATATTTTCATTCCCTATGTTCACTGCAGTATTATTCACATAGGGAAGATGTGGAAACTACCTAGGTATCCAACAGTACATGAATAGATAAAGATGTGGTTTATATACAGTGGAGTATTATTTACCCCATGAGTAAGAAGGAACTCCTATTTGCAACAACATGGATGAACCTAGAGAACATTATGTTAGGTTAAACTAGGCAGAGAAAGACAAATACTATATAATCTAACTTATGTATAGAGTCAAAAAAAAAAGATGCCAAACTCATTCATAGGAACAGAGAGTAGAATGGTAGTTACCAAGTCTAGGGGGTGGCAGAGATGGCATCTGCTGGTCAAAAGAGTACAGAACTTTAGTTACAAGATGAATAAGCTCTGGGGATCTAAAGTGTAGTATGCAAGTGAAACCTATAGTTAGTTAATACTATAATTAATAATACTGTGTTATATATATATGAAATTTGCTGAAAGAGAAGTTAAGCACTCTTACCATACACACTAAAAAAATGGTAAAACTATGTTAGCTGATACATTAATTAACCTGATTGTTGTAATTATTTCATAAAGAATACTTGTATGAAATCTTTACAGTATACACTTTAAATATATACAGTTTTATCAATTGTATTTTAATAAATCCAAAATTTAAATAAAATTGTATTTGTATGTATGATATCTGAACATAATAAAAATATAAGGGAATACACCAATGCCTTAATAGTTGGTGCTGGGGTGGAGGTTGTTTTTCTCCTCTAAAATTTTTTTAGTGAGCATCTCTTATTTTTAATAACATAAATATATTGTGTTTGGAAAATGGTAACGGGGGTATATTATACTTTAGAAAAAAGGTTAGTAGTCTATAGGGATAAGATGGAAAATTTTTTTTCATCATTCTAAAGAATTGACTACTAATAGCATACAAATGTCATTGGTTTATTTCTCAGAGATTAATTTAAAATGTCCCTTGGCCAAGCACTAACATTTGACAATTGCTGTATGAAATGAATAAGCTTACATTCTAGAAAATGTATGAAATTACTAGCAAATAATGGGATTTTCTATATGGCTATAACATAGGTCTTTTGGGCAAGAATATCCAATGATAAGTCTTCAGAAGTTGGTGGAGGCCACATTTATGAAGAAGCCTTTATACCTTATTAAGAAGTTGATACCTCATCTTATAAATAGCTAGGAATCATTAGAAAGGCATAGAAGGGACATAATTTTATTTAATTTGTTCATGAGGAAGATGGCAGTGTGAACTTTGAGCTAGAGTTGGAAAAAGGGAGACAGGAAAATCAGTTAGGAAGCTATTCTAGGGAACGAAGCAAGAGATGAGGATGATGGTAGTTAAAACATGGCAGAGGGGATAAAGAAGACACTCTAGATAACTGAGCCCTAATAGAAGAAGTTGAAGATGACCTTAATATTTTTTTTTAATTTTTTTTTTTAAAGATTTTATTTATTTATTTGACAGACAGAGATCACAAGCAGGCAGAGAGGCAGGCAGAGAGAGAGGAGGAAGCAGGCTCCCCGCTGAGCAGAGAGCCCGATGCGGGGCTCGATCCCAGGACCCTGAGATCATGACCCGAGCCGAAGGCAGCGGCTTAACCCACTGAGCCACCCAGGCACCCCGACCTTAATATTTTAAACTGAGATTACTGGTTGAATTGTCTTACTAACAACTGAAATATGTATTACAGGAAAAGGATGAAATATACTTTTTTGAGAAAAATAAATTGAGTTTTGAACATATAATAGTTGAGACTTTTTTTTTTTAGATCATTTTATTTTATTTATTTATTTGACAGACAGAGATCACAAGTAGGCAGAAAGGCAGGCAGAGAGAGAGGAAGGGAAGCAGGTTCCCCACTGAGCAGGGAGCCCGATGTGGGGCTCGATCCCAGGACCCTGGGATCATGACCTGACCCGAAGGCAGAGGCCTTAACCCACTGAGCCACCCAGGTGCCCCTAGTTGAGACATTTTAATATAAATTTCAGAATGTAGTAAGGTAAGAAATTGTAATAATAGGATAAATGATAGTTCTATTAAGTAACTTTTAAAATCCTCTTTTACAAGTATAGTAATAGATAATATTAACATGTAATTGATTGAGGTAATTAGAACATCTTTTCCTGACTCTTCTGGCTCATTAGCACCATCCCAGCCTTTCTTATCTCTTATTTGGACTAGCCAACAAGCTTCTTTCTAGTCTCACTACCTCTTTATATATTTAATGTACTGTTGATGGGTCTGTCTTCCAAATGGGTAGTGAGACTATATTATTCTCTTCCATTGAAATCATGACTATAGTGGGATTCCTTCTTACAGAACTAACCCCCCCCCACCATTCTCACCATTGAGACCTCAATCTCACCATTGAGACCTCAGCTACCCACATAGAAATTATGCCTGTAGTATATTATCACAGGAATTTTCTGTCTCTGACATTCTGTTTTCAAATTATCTTTTACAGTGAGTGAAATCTGTTCCCTGTAATTTCTTCCTATTGATCTTTATTCCATCCCCAAGATCAAACAAAGCAAATTTAAATATCACTTTAGTCCTTCTGATACATAGTTAATTCTTGAATATCATGTATTTGAACTGCATGGGCCTATTTATACTTGGAGTATTTTATAGTACAGTACTCTAAATGAATTTTCCTTTTGGTTTTCTTAATTTTTTCATTTCTCTAACTTTATTATAAGAATACATACATAATATGTATAACATACAAAATATATTTTAATTGACTGTTTATATTATTGGTAAGTCTTCCTGTCAATAGTAGTCTATTAATTTTCTGGAGAGTGAAAAGTTATGTACGGACTTTTGACTTGGACAGGTGGTTAATGCCTCTATCCCCCACATTATTCAGTAGTCAGCTCTATAAATATAATAGCCATGACTACAAAGTCTTTTTTTTTTTCTATGAAATCTTGGTTATACTTTGTATTTCTCTTCCGACTATCTTTACTCTGCCGTGTATTATACCTAATGCTGTTAGCCTAATTTTTTGTCTTTCTCATTATCTGTAAATAATGACTTAAACTTAATAAGATTCCAGGAACTATTCAGTGGGTAGACCTATAATTCTAATTCAGGTCAATTTAAGTAACATAATTGGCATATGTAATAGATTTGATTGTATGTTTTGCACTTCCATACTACTACCTCAACTACCTCAAAAATTTTGTAAAATTGTGTGATACATGCGTGAACATGTATGATGCATAGGTACTCAGAATATTAGGAGTGTTGTCCCAGATGTTCACTATTAGCTAACTTGTGAGCATGGTAAGTTACTTAACCTCTCTTGACAGTAAATAGATAATGGATATTAAATAAGGGCAGTAGGTTTTAAGCACTATGACAGATTTAAAATAGGTGTAATACTGAACGATCACATGGCCACTGACACAAGGGAATTGTGATGTAAAGGAAGATTAAATCTTCTTTACTGTGGTAACACAAAATAATGAGGGGTAACACTTTTTTTGATGTGAAAATGCATTCAGTAGAGAAAATTAATGGGTAAGCTCCATGTCTCAGTTTGTTACAAGGACATCTGAAGTTATTTATTACTCCTGTGAAAATGTGTTCAGCCTACTCTTTACGTGAAAGTGTCTACAATTCATGCATTAAATGTTTATAATCTAGCACTGGTTGAAAGAATCTGCATTTCAACTCCAAAAAATTAGTGGTTATGGATAACGGGAGATTGATGATCCCATAAAAGAAATAAATTATGAATTCATTGTCTGGAGTTGTAGAGTTGAAGGAGAAAGATTTTATTATAATGTATGACTT
This sequence comes from Enhydra lutris kenyoni, assembly GCF_002288905.1. Classification (NCBI taxonomy): domain Eukaryota; kingdom Metazoa; phylum Chordata; class Mammalia; order Carnivora; family Mustelidae; genus Enhydra; species Enhydra lutris. The sequence goes on from NW_019154087.1 coordinate 64,090,254, forward strand.
GAAAGTAGAGAAAAGCATTTTTAAAAAAATCTTTTCTCAGCAACTTTCATTGCTTCTCAAAGTCCAGTGTTTCATTCAGCAAATATTTATTGGTACCTACCCTGTGCCAGATACTTTGCTCAAATCTGGAAAGATACAAAGATGAATATTATAGAATCCTGTCTTGCAGGAATTTACCATTTAGTAATGGAAATAACCAGTGCAGAATGTGATGAATTAGAGCACAGATGACCGAGCGACTAACTCTGCTCAGGGAATGAAGATATTTAAGAGACATTTGAGCTGGGTATTGAAGGATATTCTGTCTCTAAAAATGTATTTCCTGCTTATTTGAGTATAATTGATCTTTTAGGGCATTCATCTGATCATATTGCCTTTTTAGACTATATGTACATATCCTGGTTTTCTAAATATAACTATTTTTGCTGCTGGTTTTATGATTTACAGTTTTCATATAAACCAAAAAATAGTTATTTAAATGGAGATGGAAGGTTTCTTTCTAGGATAAAGTCTGAACTGGTAGGCAATCCATGGAATTGGGAAAAATCTAATCTGTGATGTTACCAGTTCCTTCTGCCTTGTTCTTCCATTCCGTTGGGTTTATTCTTTTTCAGTCAGCTTTCGTATTCACATTATAGCCCTTTGGAAAGAGACAAACCGCTTCTCTTTTAAAGGGTGACTAGGAAGTTGGGTGCATCACTTCTCATATCTTAAGTACTAAAATTTAATCTCCTGTTTGCTGTTAGCTGCATGGAAGTATGGGATGTGTAATATCAAGCTCAGTTCCCTAAAACTGCAAAGCAGGGTCTGTTGCTAAAAGTAAGAAGGATAAAATGGATTAGTGGGAGGGATTTAGTTGTTTATGCTACATAGTAAACCAGGAAACTGATATTATAGAATATGCTGGGAGAAAATTTCGGTTTTGTACTTGGGAGTTCTAATGGAGCAGTTTATTTAGCCTTCTTACTGTCACCTTATTTTATTAGAACTGTCTTTGTCATCCTTTGTTTTTCTTTCTGGATACTACCTGAAAAAAACAAAGACACTAATAGGAAAAAGAAAGGAAATCCCAGTGGTAGAAAGAAGAAACTAAGAGGATTAACTTGAGTCTCCTGAGGAGGAAATTTTTATCTGTTTCTTATCCCTGGTTGTCTGTGGAACAAGAACTAATTGTGGGAGGAAAGAAAGGTCAAGAGTTCTAGAGTAAGAACAGCAAAAAAACAGCTAGGAAAGCTTTTTCACAGTAAGCAGTAGGTTATCCCCAAAGGGAGTTTGCACTATACTTCTGGCTTTTATCAGGAAGTAGGAAAAGTAGGTCACCAAGGAAGAAATGTGTTGTGGCAATGTGACAGAGAATATGGTGTGGGCATGTGGTCCAGTAAGATTAGTTTCCCTTTCTCAGCTCTCTCAAAAGATGTTCTGAAGTGTAGGAAACGTATTTAAGAGATTACTTAACTATTTCCAGTTCTCAGGAAAGATAGCCAAAGTGTAGGTCCAGGGAAGGCACATTCTTTGGTTTAAATTTATCTAAATGTATCAAGAATATGGATCACTTAGGCAAGTTCAAGAAAGGTATATTCTCTGGTTTTGTGCTTATCAAGAACATAGGCTCTTCTTTATGTGTGAGAGAGTTGCAGAAAAATCTTAACCCCTTGCAGAAAGAAGCCTCCTATATTTAATTCATATGATGAAGTATCTCACAGTAATGAGATAGTATCAAAATATAAAAGTAGAATTAGCAGTCAGAATGCCATGTAATTGCCCTGAGATGTGGATTTCCAAGTGCTTGAAAAGATTAACAACTCATTTCTAAATCAATAAACATTAGTTGCAGGTATTCCGTCTATCCTCATCCATCAACAAAAAGATAATCTAAACAGAAATAGAAATCCAGATCCTAGTATCTCACAACAGTTTACATGACCCACATTCATTGCCAATAACACTGACAGTATATGCCATATGAACTTCTTGGTGAATTTATTCATTATTGATCTTACCACTTACAAGGGCTTACATAAGACTGGTGGTACCCGAGGATGAGACTACTAGACACATCATGGCACATCCTTAGAGTCTTAATTCTTCTCTGTCTCTTTTTTTAAACAATATTTATTTATTTATTTTAGAGGGAGAGTGGAGGGGGCAAAGGGAGAGAGAGAGTCACAAGCAGACTCCACACTGAGCACTGGAGTCTGACACAGGGCTCGATCCCACAATTCTGAGATTGCAGCCTGAGCCAGAATCAAGAGTCAGATGCTCAACCAACTGTGCCACCCAGGCACTCTTGATTCAGGTCATAAGAAGGTAAAATTCTGAACAGTTTAAACTCCTTCAGAAATATTTCTTAATTTAAATGTTCCTAGCATTAAACTTAATGCCTTTGTAAAAGTAAATGAGACTCTTATGTTGCAAATGATTCTTTTGGATCTTTTGCAAAAGTATAAATTGAAGATATCATTCATTTTTCTGCATGTAACATTAATCATCTTGAACTATGCATTCTTTATTCATCCAGCAATTAACAGTGTCACATACCTATCTAGGCTCTAGAACAGTATTGTCCACTAAAAGTTTCTGTGATAATGAAATATGTATTATCCTTTATGGTAACCACTAGCCATATGTGACTATTGAGCATTTGAAATGAAATGTCACTAATACTACTGAGGAACTGAATTTTAAATTTTAACTAAAATTTTAATAGCTATAATTAGCTGGAGGTTACAGTACTTGTGGCAAAACTATTGAGATACAGTGGTTAAAAATAAAGTCCCTGGGCTGCCTGGGTGGCTCAGTTTAAGAATCTGACTCTTGATCTCTCAGCTCAGGTCTCGATCTCAGGGTTGTGAGTTCAAGCCCAGAACTGGGCTTCACACTGGGTGTGGAGTCTACTTTAATTAATTAGTTAATTAATCAAAGTAAGTAGGTAAATGTCTACCTTCTCTCTCTCTTTTTAAAGATTTTATTCGTTTATTTGACAGTGAGAGAGGGAACACAAGCAGGGGAATCTGTAGAGGGAGAAGCAGGCTTCCTGCTGAGCAAGGAGCCCAACAGGTGAGGGAGAGGGGTGCGCTTGATCCCAGGACCCTGGGATCATGACCTGAGCTGAAGGCAGACGCTTAACAACTGAGCCACCCAGGCGCCCCAGTCCCTACCTTCTTGAAGTTCATACTTTTCTACTGTGATATCCATGAACCGGTTTAAGCACTTTATTGTTCGTAACCTTACTTAAGCCTTTAAAAAATTCTGTCACTTGTTTTGAAACTTTTAATTTTACTTCTTGCTATGGACTGTCTTGCGACCCTCTAAAATTTGTATGTTGTAGCCCTATTCCCCATGTCACTCTACTGGAGATACAGGACATTTAAGAAAATAATTAAGGTTAAATGAGGTCATAAAGGTGAAACATCTACCAAATAGCACTGGTGTCTTTTAAAATAGTCCAGTTATGGAAGGATCTAAATTCCCATTGATAGAAAGTGGATAAAAAAGTTGTGGTATGTATAGACAATGGAATATTACCCTGACTCAAAAATAATGAAATCTTACCACTATGACAACATGGATGGACCTAGAAGGTACTACGCTGAGTGACATAAGACAGAGAAAGATGAATACCATGTGATTTCACTTACATGTGGAATCTAAAAAACAAGACAAAAGAACAAACAAAACAAACAGACTCGTTTCAAATACAGAGAAAAAACTGGTAGTTGCCAGAAGGAATGGGTGTGGGTGCATGGGGAAAATAGGCAAAAGGGATTAAAAGATACAAACTTCCTGTTATAAAATGAGTTAGCCATGGAGATGTAAAGTACAGCTTAAGGAATATAGTAGATAATACTGTAATCACTTTGTATGGTGACCAATGGTAACTAGACTTACGGTGTTAAATATTTCATAATATATATAAATATGGAATCACTGTGTTGTACACCTAAAATTAATATTGTATGTCAGCTCTACTTAAATTAAAAACAAAACAAAACAAAACAAAAAAACAAAAACGGTGGCCTTACATAAGAGGAAGAGACACCAGATATCACTCTCCCTCTGTCATGTGAGGACACATTAATAAGTGTATAAGTCCTCAAGTGAGAATGAGAGCTCTCATCAGAAACTGAACCTGCCCAAACCTTGATCATGAACTTTCCAGCCTCCAGAACTTTGAGAAAATAAATCTTTATTATTTAGGCCGCTCAGTCTATGGTAGTTTGTTATGACAGCCTGAGTATATTAAGACACTTCCAGACTTCTTATTCTTCTCTAGTATCATGATTCTCTTTAGCTTCTGTACTTTCTAGTTGTACTGCTAGTTGCAGTTGCTGTTAAATCTAATTATTCCAGTTACTACTAATTGGAAATTAGTACTAATATGCAGATTACTACTAATCTGTGGTAACGCTACAGAATATATTTGCTTTATTACTTCTGCTTCTTACATTAACATTATGTTCATCTTTGCCTTCCAAGTAATTTTTACCTAAATTTTGTATATACTTTAGGGACTCTCTTAAATTTTAATTCTTTGAGGAACTTTTCCTCTGCTCCAACCTCTCGCCCTCCTTGAATTGCTGAAGAACTTAGGGATTCTATAAGAATTCCTACAACTTAATAGATGTTTCTTACCTTTCTGTTTGATATCCTTAAACGTGTAAAATTCTTCTGGGCTAGGATCTTACTTTTTTCATGAACATCTTCAGTTAGCTTAATCCTGATGAAGAAACAAGAGAAATTGCTTACTCAGGCCAAGGGAATTTATTAAATCCATACAAATTGTTGTTTATCCAATATATCAAGCCTAGCAATTTGAAAAATGTATTTGATAAATCTTATCTTTGGATATTCCCCTGAAATATTGAGCAGATACTTATTTAAAACAAAACTCTCTGATATTTTACTTTGCATTCTAACAAAGCAAATGTCATGTAGATTGCCTTCTGACAGTACTTTGAACCTTTTTTGAATTGGCAAAGTATGAATGAAAGTAACAGGAGAGATTATTCTTTCTAGGTTCCTTTAAACAAAATTTGTGTTTTACTGGAGCACTGGGTATAGTACATAAACAGTGAATCTTGGAACACTGGAAAAATATAAATAAATAAATAAATAAATAAATAAATTCATGTTTCCAGTTTTCTACTTTGCTTTAGTATCATAGGGTCACTGATATGCCAGAGGGAATATTGGTATGTATGTTTTTTATTTTATTAAACTCAGCTCTATGAAATAATATTTAGAAAATACTAATGAAATAAGTGTTAGAAATAGGTATTTTAAGTATTTTTTCTTCATTTTAAACATTTTGGTGCACTATATAAATAGTTAAGGAGAATTCTGGTTTTTATTATTAGAAAGCTGAGTATCTTAGTTATATCTTTTCAGCAGAGCTACTGTTCCACAAAGTTACATCAGTACTTAACATAGTTTGGCAAACTAAATTTGAAGTCATTGCATCCTGGTTGTTCAGTAGCACATTGGCAGCAGAAAGATTGGCAGTGTTCTTCCTAGGCAGTTTGTTCATCCAAATATCAAGACGAGGCCTAGTCTGCCTTATATGTCTATAGCTGCCAATTTTCCTGTGGCTTCTTTATTTCTTTATCCTTCTATCCAGCTGCTACTCGCAGCTATTGCCACATTTGCCCTCTGGCTCATGGGATAGAATGCTTAGCTTCCCCCGAGGCTGCTGTTAATGCTTCCTTTTTACTCTGCTGGCTGGGAATGCACTTGGCATCCTCAGTCTCAAACCTCTCCTCCCTCTTTTTTTCCACAGACACCAAGCACTTAAGTAGTACTTTCAGCCTCCACCAGTTATCAGTAGTAGCTTTCAACCCCTCATTTCTGGTCTGGTAACTCAGCACACTGTCCCAGGAGAGCTTGACTAAGCCAATTTGCCTCCTCTTCCCTCTTTCCTCTATCTTCCTTTTCTCTTTTACCTCATGACCCATTTCCCTGTCTCCCCTTTTATTTTTCTTTTACTCTTCTAACTCCTCCCGATGGTTTTTTTTCTTTCTCTTTTTAGTAGAGTAGATACCACAGAGTTAGGTAAATATTTGTAGTAGAAAATAAAACAGTAGTAAATATTAAAAAATTCTTAAAGTTTGCCCAACATTTTAACTGGTTCAACTCAAAAAAGGTGTTTTTGTTTTGTTTTGTTTAATACCTTTGTCTCCTTGCTACCGTATGACTATAATGCAGGTTCTGTATTATAATTTCATGGATATTTTCTTTTTTTTTCTTTCATATGCACAGTTGTAGATTCTGTATTTACATAGGCCTGCTTGTTCAGGTCAGTATATAATATGGTGAAAGATAAGAAGTATTCCCAGCAAATATTTCACAAGAAGAAGACTAGCCTTAGGCACTTTTGTTTGTTTTGCCTAAAATGATTTAAATATGTAATTTGAGTTATTTTTCAAACTAACTCCTTTCTGAATATTCTATGAATATTAGCTTTTCATTTTTCAAGTAGTGGTTTGTAAATATCCTTAGAAATTTATAATCTAAAAAAAAACTCTATATGACTTGTGACCTAAAGATTAGAAAATAAAGATAATTCTGTTAATTTGGGGATCAAAAATAACAGTGTGTTCTGCAGGCCTTAGTCATTAACTGCTAACAATTTGTAGGACAATTCTAAATGCCTGAAGAAGAGAAACACGGAAAAACTCATGTTGTTAGTAGTAGACCTGATTAAGGCATTTAAAGCCCTGATCTTCTTCCTGCCCTCATTCGCCTTTGTTTTAATGCTTTCCGGTGGAGAAAAAAACTTTAGGTGAAGTTTGCGTTTTATATATCTGATTTGTATTCTTTTTCTATACCCTATTTAACCAAAATATATATTTACTCTTATTCTGCAATTAAGTCTGCTTTTGTAAAGGTGCAAAATGTCTTTCTCATCATAAAACCCTAAATGTATTTTTAGTTGTGTTAAATGTATAAGATTTAATGTTGGGTTTATGTTTAAAAGAGGCATCAACCCATAAAAAGTTACTTACCTTTTCAGAACCTTCCGTAGGAGTGTCAACCATTCTGTTTCTTTGCTGAGACAAGGGGAAAGGGGAAGAGCAAGAAAGGAGAGGGGCATCTGCTTATTACATTCCTAAGTAAAAATTCTGAGTTTACACCTCTTTAGAAAAGAAGGTTTTACATATAATGTTTCACAGTCTTAAATAGATAAAAAAACTGCATCACTGTTCCCTAATGTTTGTATTAAGGACACAATAATCAAAAGATACCTTATTATAAAAAATTGAGTAAACCTTTTAAAGCTGTGCATATGACCCCTGCCAGACTGTAAAGCCACATGCACCCCTTTTTCACCACCCCTGCAGCAGATGGGTGGGTACTGACAATTTCAGCATTTAGAAATTCTTTTTGAGAGTGCCTTGGTCTAATTTAAGCCCATTTAAAAAAATTCTACCCTCAGGAAGTTAACTGTTGCTATTTCCATTTAATAGGCATGTTCTGTGTTGAAAGTACTGAGACTCCCAACAGTGATGCTCTCAGGTTTTCATGTGCCTTTTATTGATATACAGCACCTGGAATACTTCTGGGACATAAGGGTTGTATGATACCTTCATAGCAAGCTTCTAGAAATCATCCAAGTGCTTCATGCCCTTGGAAAAAAAATTTTTTTAAGTGACTCTTAAAAAATTAACCAGAAAAATGTAGTTGTTTTTTTTTAAGGAATCTTTCCTTTGGTAAAGTAGTAAATGTGATTTTAAAGGGTAGTGTAACTTTTTTGAGTAGTACTGCCCTATTTCTGCATGCAGTTCTCCTTGCTAATGTCCACACAAAAATATATGCATTAATACTCATAGAAGCAGTACTCATATAGCCAAACAGTGGAAACACCTGAATGTCTATCAACTAATGAATGGATTAATAAAACATTGTGTATCCATATCAATGAATACTATTCAGCCATAACAAGGGATGAAGTACTGATACATGCCTACACCATGATTGAACCATGAAAACATGCTGCTAAGTAAAAGAATCCAGACACATACTCTTACTTTTAGGTAGTGGTTTATTATTAGTGTGTTTTATTAATAGATAAATTAATAATATGTAAGAAATTATTAATAGCATATAATTCATAAGAATGGCTAAGAAATTATTTTAGTGAATTTTATATTCTGAATGTGGCACATTTTATTGTCCAGGTAATTGGCAAGGTACATCCTAGTCCTATTTGTAACATTATTGTCATTCTATTTGAAAACATTTGTGCTATTGCTTTCATCATATGAGAGTGTTTTTTCTATATTACATATGTAGTGGATATGTAAGTGGATATAAAGCTCCGGTAAACAGAACTTAGAGCCACATCCAAAGGGTAGTTTTGGATGTGGCTCTAAGTTCTGTTTACCGGAGCTTTTTTGGCTCTTTCCTCCCTGTCCATAAGGCAGCCTAATAGCTTTGTTCAAAATCAATCTCCCTGTCTCTGATGGTTGCACATAAGTTGCCTTGTCTGCTCCTGATATTTCCCAGCATTCCACATATTGAAGTTATTTTTAGTATCTGGACTTCCTTTTTAAATTGATCTGGGGAGTTTACATTCATTTACATTCTTTAGACAATTGAAATCTTTAAAATTATAGCACTTTGAAAAATAATAAAAGCCATTAATAAAAGTATGTCTTATTTTCATCTGGAAATATGATTTACTCAGGCACAGAAGAAATAGGTGTTGTGAATGACTATGATCAATTTATGAAAGCAGCAGTTATTATTATGTACCTTCAGGGATCGCTGATCAGTCTAGCTAAGAATAATAAATGAGAAAAAACATATTTCCTACCTTGATGAGAGGATCAGTGTTCAGTGGAGTACAAAAAGCAAACTGGACAGGTAGCCAATTGTCAATCACTTATCAGAAGTGAGGGTTTGTGCTAATAGTAAAATGTCTTGTTACCTCCAATAATTGACATGATTTGGAATGCTATTCTGAATGAAGACAAGATATGTGAAATTTGGGAAAATATGGACTTACAGTTTTTTTTTTTTTTAATTTTATTTATTTGAGAGAGAGAGTGAGAGAGAGCATGAATGGGAGGGAGACGCAGAGGGAGAGAGAGAAGCAGGATCCCCACTGAGCAGGGAGCCCGATGCGGGACTCGATCCCAGGACCCTGAGATTATGACCTGAGATGAAGGCAGAGGCTTAACCCACTGAGCCACACAGGTGACCCTGGACTTATAGTTTTTAAATTCAGGTGATTGTCAGATGGCCAGATACAGATTATATTTGTTATGCCCATGAGGATGAACAAGGATAAGGCACTTTTAAATTAGTGTAGCACAAATATTTAAAACAGATATGATAGACTCCAAGCTCCCATAATTTGGGCATTGGTTTACAATTATGATTGATTACTTATATTATTTACAATGTGTTATATTATAAAACCTGACCTGTGATCTCCTGAATGGGCATGTTGAAAATTTCAGGTCTTATAGGGATTTGAAGTACTGTTTGTTAAAAAGAAAGAACTTTTTCCTCTCCCACTTCGAGAATTAAAGTAATCCTCTATTTCTAAAGTTTTAAAATCAGTCCTGGTCTGCAGCTGCGTAGGATAGGAATTCTTTAATTTACTTGGTAGATATGTTCAGTGTGTACTGCATAATTTATGAGTGACACCCTAAATGGTTAATTATGGACCCAAGTTTCCATGTGCAAAACATTGCATGAACTAAATAGTTCCTCTGTTTGCATATTGGTGGACTGTTTTAAAATACTTCATGTTAAAGTGTTAAAGCACTCTTAATAGCAATGTTTCTGCTTAAAAGTCTCATGGTATTTAACAGCAACTGTAACCAATAAAATGTTGTAGCTCCTAAGCACATTTTATTCCTAGTACCTTATTAATAATAGTAGTATTTTAAGTATGAGATTTAGAAAATACGAGCAAAGAATGTGTAATAATAATAACTTAAACTTGTATATATTTAACGTTTATAAATAGATTTTCACTTCTTAGTCATTTGAGCCTCATAATGTCCTTGGGGGCTGGTAATAGTCCTAATTTTTTAGAGATTCAGGCTGATAGATAAGGTTGCACAATTAATAAAGATCAAATATTCAAAATCACATTTCCAGAATCCAAATCCATTACCCTTTCTTTCTAATTATATATTATAGTACTTAATAATTTTCAGAGCAATTTTTACACATCTTATTTGAACTTTGGAAGAATCCTCTGTTGTATAAGTGTTAGGTTAGTGGTTTTTTTAATAAATCTGATAGTCCAGAAATCCTGGACTGTTGAATAAGTGTTAGGTTAGTGGTTTTTTTTAATAAATCTGATAGTCCAGAAATCCTAGCCAGAGTAGTTAGGTGAGAAAAAATAGTACAAGTCCTCCAAATCAGAAAGCTAAAGTAAAATTGTCCTAATTTGTAGATAACATGATCTTATACACAAATACCCTAAAGACTCACTCAAAAAACTATTAGACCTAATAGATGTGGGGTCCCTGGGTGGCTCAGTCAGTTAAGCGTCTGATCCTTGATTTCAACTCAGGTCACGATCTCAGGGTCATGAGCTTGAGCTCCACATCAGGCTCCACATCTGTTTAAGATTGTCTCTTTCTCCCCCTCACTCCCCACTCTCTCTCTTAAAAAAAAAAGAAAAGAAAAGAAAAAGAACTAATAGCTTATTTCAGTAAATTTGTGGAATACAAAATCACCACACAAAAATGTGTCCTTTTTTATTCACTGACGATAAACTGTTTGAAAAGGAGATTAGAAAAACAATTCCATTCAAAATTGCACCAAAAACAATAAAATACTTAGGAATAAACTTGAGAGGAAAGACTGATAACACTGAAAACCACAAACATTGGTGAAAAGAAACTAGGTACAGATGTCAAGACATCATGTGTTCATGGATTTGATGACTTAAGGTTAAAATGTTCATAATATCCAAAGCAATCTGCAGATTCAGTGTAATCTCTATTAAAAATCCCAATGTCATTTTTTTACAGAAATAGAAAAAATAATCCTAAATTCATATGAAACAACAAAAGATCCTGAATAGCCAAAACAATCTTGAGAGGGGAGAACAAAACTGGAGGCATCAACTCACTGATTTCAAAGTATATTACAAAGCTACAATAATTAAAATACTATGGAACTAACATAAAACAGATATACAAGTAAGACCAGTGGAACAGAATAGAGAACCCAGAAATAAATCTATGAATATATGGTTGGCTGATCTTTAACAGGGTGCCAAGAATATACAGTAAGGAAAGGGTTGTCCCCTAAATAAGTGGCACTGGGAGAACTGAATATTCACATGCAAAAGAATATAATTGGAAACTTATCTTACACTATCTGCAAGAATCAACTAAAAAATGGATCAAAGACTTAGACATAAGACCTATAATCATAAAACTTCTAGAAGAAAAAATATTGGAAAAGCTTTGTGAGATAGATCTTGGCAAAGATTTCATGGATATAATACCAAAAGCACAGACGACAAATACAGAAATAGACAAGTGGGCCTATATTATACTAAAAAGCTTATGCAATGCAAAGGAAACAATTGATAAAATGAAAAGGCAATCTATGGAATGAAATATTGAGAAAATCTTTGAGAAGATATTCTCCAACCATTTACCAGATAAGGGCCTAATTTCCAAAATATATAAGGAACTCCTACAACTCAATAACAACAACAACACCAACAAAAACAAAAAAACCCTAATAGTCTGATTTTTAAAATGTGCTAAAGACTTGAATAGCCATTTCTCCAAAGAATGCTTTACACTTATAAGTGGCTGATGTGTGAAAATATGCTTAGTGTCATTCCTCATCAGGGACATGCAAATCAAACTACAATGAAATATCATTTCATACTTGACAGGATGAGTATTATCAAAATTAGAAAAGACATGTCCTAACAAATACCATTGAGATTTCACTCATATGCAGAATTTAAGAAACAAAACAAAGAAAAAAAGAGACCAAAAACCAGACTCTTAGAAACTGGTGGCTACCAGAAGGGTGGTGGGTGGGGGGATGGGTGAAATAAGTGAGGGGGATTAATAGTATACTTACCATGGTGAGCACTGATTAATGTATAGAATTGTGGAATCACTATATTATACACCTGAAACTAATACAAAACTGTACATTAATTATTCTAGAATTAAAAAATAATACGGAGGAAGTGGTTATCTGTATCAAATGGTGTAGCTTGGTTGAATAAAATAAAGATTAAATATTGACTGTAGGATTATACAGTGTATAGGCTGTTAACTTGACAATGGAGTTTTGATATTGTGGTTTAAGAAATAATAGAATAAAAGTGATTACAGCTAGTGGGACTATATAGGATATCAAGGGAAGAAGAGATTTGGGCAATAAATTGCAGGTGAAGGTGGGGACAGGGTGAGGGAGAAAAAAAGACAAGTCCTGGTAAGGATGTTGCACTCTTCTACACAGTTGGTGAGGTGTAAAATGGCTGAAGTAGCAAAGCAGGAAAGGGTGTTGTTGTCTGGCATGAACAAAATAGAATAGTGACTAACATTGGCAATAACTCTCTCAGGAGTCCTATTTCCTTTCTGATATTGAATGTGCCAGAACCTTTCTGAACTCTAGAATTTTGCTTGTTCAGCCTATCTAGAGTACTCTTTCCTCAACTACTTCTTTGACTGTCTGATTTTTATCCTTTAAGTCTCAAGTCATATATCACCCTTCCAGATGAACTTTTCCCACTCATTCTGTTCAAAATTTTCAGTGATTGTATATCTCATCACTTTGTTTGGAGCATTAATTACTATTTGACATTATCTTGTTGAATAATTTGTATGTTAATGTCAGCCTTACCAGAAAAATGAGAACAGGGACTTTGTCAGTGTTTTTCACTGCTATGTCCCCAGTTTTTAGCATGATCCCTGATATATAGAGTAAATCCTAAATGAATGCACAGTGGTAGAATAAATGAATGAACTTAGGGTCAGGGGGTTTTGTGGCTAAGGATGTTCAGTGGTAAACCAGAAGAGGGTGGTCATTTCTTGAATTTTACTATGTGTCAGCCATTGTTATAGACATTCTTTTATATATTATCTTCTTTTATTCTCCCTCTGTAGATATTACCCCTATTTTAAGGAAATTGAGGCCCACTAAAAATAAGTAACTGCTCTATTTGTCACAGTTGGCCTGAAAGGAGCCTTTTGATTCTTTAGCAGATTCTAAGTCAGGGATGATGGTAGACTGGGTTTCCACAGTAGAAGCTATTCTCTTTCGAATTGGAAGTCTTCTGAGGCAGTCTCAGATGCTAATGAAGTAGAGAAAAGGAAAATACCGCCAGGGACCAGACAGAAGCCATATTTCTTGAGGCATTAGGGCCATCTACAGAGCCTTGGGTTCTTGTTAGTTTGGATTCTATACTTAATCACCTTCTTTTAGTGGAGAAAAGATCAAAATTCAACTATTTTATTTAAAAGCTATTTTTATGAGTCTAAAACAGGGATCAGCCAACTATGGCCCATGGGCCAGAGCCAGCTTGCTGTCTATTTTGGTAAATAAACTTTTATTGGAAAACACCCACCATATTTATTTGTTTATATAGTCTATGACTGCCTTTGAGCTATAATAACAGAGTTGAGTGATTGTGATGGTGATCATATGGCAAAGCCTGGACTATTTACTATCTGGCCTGTTATAGAAAAGTTTTGCCAAGTCTGATCTAAAGCATGGTTAGCACCAAGACGTAAAACTAAAACCAATTCTTCCAAAAAGCCAACAATCAAAAATCTATAAAAATCACAAGATTACAGTGGTTAAATTTCTAGCTGACCTTGAACATTCAGCCAAAGATGGGACAACCCTTAATTTCCTTTCCTGCTCTTAATCTCTGCTTTTTAAATTTCATAAGTGCTTATTCAGATGAGATCATTGTTCTTTTAGGGAGTAAACAAACAGTTCTTTCATTGTAATGCGTTTTTTTACACTATGCCATCAAATTGAGAGAATTTACCACTCATAATCATTGAATCATATATGTTCTGTATTTTGAACCCATCTCAAAAGTATCAAAACAATCTTTCCAAAGTCAACTTTCCTGAATAATTTAGAACCACCATGTGAGAGCAGTATTTTTAGTTTCATATGTAAATATATTTACTTTGAATAATATGTAATTTTTAAATATTCAGGGAATGGAATATTTTATTTAATTTTATGATCAACTAAATTAGAATTCACGTATTTAGTAAAGATGACATGATGACAATGATGTTATCTTTCTTTAGCAGGCTCTTTGATAGCTCTGGGTCACCAGTGAAATATTAATAGGACCCTCAGTCTAACAGAATCTGGAGTACTCTTGTTACTTTGCTCTGTTATCCATGAAATGCAGTAAGCCCCACTACATTTTGCTTAGGGATGATTATCTGGCTTCTGTATAAACACTTTAGCTGACAAGTGAAAATGTGTGTGAGTGTGTTGAATAGGGGAAAGAATGAAGGAAGAGGAAGTTGAAGTTATTCTGTCATAAGAGTCAGGCAAAGAACTAGCTGTGAATAAGTGAATAATTTGTTTCAACCACATCCCCATTTCCCTGCTGCTTACACATAGGAGACTTTTTGTAGATATCTGTTAAATTTTCATTTTAATTGAATTCCAGTATAGGACAGAACATGTACAGAGACATACAAGAGGGGTAGCAAGTTATTTTGGCTAACAGTGATCCAGTCTGACTAATGTAGAAAAGGGAGTAGTTAAGTCTTAACACCATAAAGGGAGTTTGAGGTCTGATATTCAGAGGGACTTGAATGCCATGATAAGGGGTTGGATTTACTCTGTGAGCAGAGGAGCATTTAAGAATTTTGTGGAGAAGAGTGGTATGACTGAAGTGCCAATTTAGGAAGTTTACTCTAGTAACATCATATAGGATTGAGTGAAGGGTAATTTCGACAGTGGTGCAATCAATTTAGGAGGCTTTTTCAAATGTCCAGATAATAGGAGCCTGAAGCAAAATGGTGACAGTGGGAATGTGTGGCACAGAAGACAGATCTATAGGTAGTTTTGTAGGATTTTGTATCAGAATAGGAGTTAAATGGTATGCTAAAGTTTTGACTTTAGGTGACTAGAAGATGGTGGTGAATTTAACATAAATGGGAAGTCAAGAAGAGGAAAAGGTTTTGGAAATAAATAGTCATGTTCATCCTAGGACAAGCTGAATTTTAGATGTTGGTGCAACACCCAGGTGGAGGAAGTGAGAAAATTTAAGCTCTTCTTACCCTAAAGCACAGGGAAAAGAGGGAACATGAGATCAAAATATAAACATTTTGCAATAGAGAAGAAAATCAAGAAAAAAGTTCTATCCTCTTTTTGAAGTCAAAGGCCAGATAATCTACTGAGAAGGTAAGTGAGGCAAGGATGTAATATAGAGTATATACCGAAGGGAGTATGATATTAGTGAACTAGAAACACAAAAATAATCAGAGTAGAATTTGAGGCCCAGCTTGGTAAAAGCTTAGTACAACTATTGTTGTATGTTTTGATTTTTCTGTAATGAAGCATGACAACCTATATATAGGAGCTAGAAAAATAGATCATGGGATTTCCCAAGATTGTATTTATGAAGTAGATATGAGAAGAATCAAGTTGGGGAAGAGTCTAGGTTGCTTATCAAAAAAATTTGTTGAAAATAAACACTGTGGGATCTGGTATGGGTTAAAGTAGGTCAAGGAGGTCTAAGGAAAATGTAAACTAGAAGATAGGTTAGTTATCTATTGCTGTGTAACAATTTGCTCCAAAATTTAACTGCTAAAACAACAGTAGGCCTTTCTTATCTTGCATTGTCCCTTTGAATCAGGAATTTGGGAGTGGCTTAGCTAGGTTCTAGCTCTCATTAGATTGTTCCCAAGATGTTTGTTGGAGCTACAGTAATCAGAGGTATGACTAGGGCTCAAAGATAGGCTTCTAAAATGACTTTCACATTTGCTGAGTTGGCAGACCTCAGTTCCCCTACCACAAGGACCTCTCTCCGTAGAGCTGCGTGAATAACTTTACCATATGACAACTGACTTTCCCCAAAGCAAGCAATCGAAATTGAGGAGGGTGGGAGGCACAATATCTTTTATGACTTAGTCTCAGAAGTCCACTGTGTCATTTCAGCTGTATCCAACTGGTTATATAGATCACCTGTATTTAGTATAGGAGGGAACTTATTAAGACCATGAATACCAGGAGGTGAGAATCATTAGAGGCTCACCACCACAGAAGGAAAACTGGAAAAGGAACTGACATCTAATAAGAACTTACCCTACACGAAGCATATAATTTAATTCTTGACAATAATTTTATGAGGAATATATTTTTCATTTCAGAGATGAGTCCTAAATTGAAGCTTTGAGAACTTAACCATTTGAGCTAGACTTGGAATCCAGGTCTGTTAGCCTGTTCCTATAATATTTCATGATACGGGAAGCAAATATGGTTATAGTGGTTTAGTATATCTACTTTGAGAGCATAAGGTTGTTTGAGATTTAATTGATGTAATTTAGGCAAATTATCACTGTACTCAAATAGTAAGCCAATACTTACTGTTTTTATTATATATCTTTGTAATTTAAGAACTAAAAGAAATTACAAGAAGTAAGGATAAAAGACATGTTTGAAAGAATAATTAACTGGCAGGAAAGAGGTTATGGTTATTCAAGGACATTTAGATTTGAGTTATTTGGATTATTACATCAAAAGTATAGGAATGCTTAAAGGTGACTGTAGTGAGCAGAGAAGACAGACTTCTAAGAGAGGAGCCATTAGTTTGAATTCTGAACCCATCAAGATTGATGACAGAGAATAGAACTATGAACCAAAAGCTGAAATAATTGAAGGAAATTGTGTATGCTTCATAAAGGCAGTTCATAATTTGCTTAAAATAATTTGGTGAAACATTAAAATGAGAATATAGGCAGTATTTTAAGTTTTATGATAACTGAGTGTTAATGAAAATTATATTTTTATCTCAAAAATATATATAACAAGGTATTTCTTTAATATTGTACATTTATATGACAGTTATACTACTGAAGTTTGTTTTATGCTCTCTGCTCTCTACACCGTTTTGTACATGGTTGTTTTCACATCTCTATCTTCAGTGGACTGGGAGCTTCTCCACACAGGCATGAAATGCCTCATTTATCTTTGTCCCAAAGTGCCTAACACAATGCCCCAAACATAATAATAGTGAAAATTAGGTAAATTAGTGGCTTGTCAGATTATACTTTTCAACTCACTCTGTAAAGGAGATAGATTATATTCATACTGGGATATCCTTGTTTAACTGATATGAAAAGTATGAATTTAATATTGTTAATGCATCTCATTCTATAGGCTGTGGCGCACATGGTGGGAATGAAGGCTCTGAGAATCCTTTGAGTTAGGTCAGCCATTCTTCTTGCACTTCAAAAAGTAGCAGTTAAGGCCCCTAATATGTACCAATAACTGTCTTAGGCATGGGAACCAAACATGAATGAGCTGTGAAGCATGTCTTTAAGATAGCTCAGTAGTGAAAGAGACAGACATATAAACATCATTAAAAAAAAAAATTAATCAGGGGTGCCTAGGTGGCTGAGTTGGTTAAGTGTTTGACTTTGGTTCAGGTCATGATCCCAGGGTCCTGGGATCAAGTCCTGCATGGAGTTCCCTGCTCAGCTGGGGAGACTGCTTCTCCCTCTTCCACTCCCCCTGCTTGTGTTCCCTCTCTCACTGTCTCTCTCTCTGTCAAATAAATAAGTAAAAATCTTCCAAAAAAAAAAAAAAAAAGCTCTCTTTCCCTTTCCCTCCCCTCCCCTTCATGTGCACATATTCTCACTCTTTCTCCCTCAAATAAATAATCTTTAAAAAATAATTAATTGACTTTTATTATTTGAGCAGTTTTTTTTTTTAAATGGAGAGGAACATAAAGTTCCATATACACCCCTCACTCTCCCTCCCCCCATAGTAATAGGGATATTATTAACATCTTGAATTAGTGTGGTACATTTATTACAACTGAGGCAGTATTGACACATTAACTAAATTCCATATTATGTTAAGGTTCACTTTGTTTCACATTCTGTGGACTTTGACCAATATATAACACATC
This sequence comes from Enhydra lutris kenyoni, assembly GCF_002288905.1. Classification (NCBI taxonomy): domain Eukaryota; kingdom Metazoa; phylum Chordata; class Mammalia; order Carnivora; family Mustelidae; genus Enhydra; species Enhydra lutris. Next base: position 64,108,369 of record NW_019154087.1, read on the forward strand.
TTTACCATTATAGTACCATACAGAATAGTTTCGCTGCCCTAAAAGTCTCCTGTGTTCTACCTTATCATTCTTCCTACACCTCCTGTTACTCTAAACTCCTGGCACCACTGATCATTTTATCATTTCTATAGTTTTTCTTTTCCCAGAATTTCATCTATTTGGAATCACACCATATATAAACTTTTCAGATTGGCTTCTTTTATGTGGCAGAACGCACTTAAGGTTCTTCCATAGCTTTCATGGCTTGATATGATGGCTCCTTTATAGTCCACTGTATATATGTACCATAGTTTATCCATTCAGTTATTGATGGGTATCTTAGTTACTTTTAAATTTTAGCAGTTATTAATAAAATTGCTATAAATTTTCATGTAGACATAAATTTTCACCTTGTTTGGGTAAATACCAAGGAGTACAGTTACTAGACAATATGGTGAGAGTGTATTTCATTTCCTAAGAAACTGCCAATCTGTATTCCACTAAACAATATTATTCCACTAAACTTTTTTTAATATACTTAGTTATGTTTTAAGATAGAGTTATCACAGTGGAGGTTAAGACAGAGGTATCATAGTTAAACACAGAAGCAGAAAGAAATAGTCATGAAGTGTTGGGTCCCCCCAAAATTGAGTACCCCAATAATGGGTCCGTGATTAAAGGAGCGAGACTGATACAAAGCGAAGGTCAAGCAAAGCTTTATTTTGCGCCAAGCATCAGGAATCATACCGACTGTCAAACAGACTGGTCAGGGCTGCTCCTCCAGAGAGGACGGCCCCTTCCTGCTTTCCAGACTAACTTTTATAGAGCAAAGGCCATGTGGTTGGGCCTGGCCACACACAGGTGGCCAATGAGATTATAAACACACAGGAAACTCCACTGTGATGCTAGGTGACCAACTGAATTACAATTTACCCTAGTAGACATTTGAACCAGCCTATCACACCTTGGTTAGGATTGGCGCCAAAAGGCTCCCAAAGGGTGGGGGCCCATACTCCTTGGTAGCTAGGAGACAATATGTGCACCCACTGATTGAATACCTCCACCTGGCCTGACCCACCCTTGTACTTGGACTTTGTTACCTGGGACTGGTTTCCCGGACTTGCTTTTAAATAAGTTCCCCTGGGTGGGGGGCAAGGTCAATTTAAGCTTTACAGCAAAATGGCAGTTCAACGGGGGTGGGGCTGCTCTGGCTGAATAGGCCCTTACAGAAGAATGCACTAAATGACAGTTCTGAAAAAAAAGAGCAAGGGAGATGTCAAGAAAATGTCAGCATCAAATTTGTAGAAATGTGTAAATGTTGGGTTTGGAAGAAAATTTCAGAGCTAATAGTGGAGAATTCTTTTTTTTTTTTAAACAACTTTTTAAAATTTATCTTCTTTTGATTTGGAATTTTTAATTTTTTTTAAAGATTTTATTTATTTATCTGACAGAGAGAAAGAAAGTACAAGCAGGGGAAGCGGCAGATAGAGGGAGAGGGAGAAGCAGGCTCTCTGCAAAGCAGGGAGTCCGATATGGGACGCCATCCCAGGACCCTAGGGTCATGACCTGAGCCAAAGGCAGAGGCTTAACCATCTGAGCCATCAAGGCGTCCTGTGGAGAATTCTTTTTTAAAAATGCTGCCTCACTGGGGCACCTGGGTGGCTCAGTTGTTAAAGTGTCTGACTCTTGATTTCAACTTATTTAATGATCTCAGGGTCCAGGTTTAAGCTCCAAGTTTGGTTCAGTGCAGAGTCTGCTTGTCCCTTTCCCTCTGCTCCTCTCCCCTCCCAAACAAACAAACAAACAAAATCTTTTTTTAAAAGAAAGATGCCTCACTAATGCCCACTGTGACACTGTTGTGTGGAAAAATACAGAATTCAGCATCTTCAATTCAGGAAGTAATTCAGAAGAATTGGACCTGAAACTTTTTATGAATAACCAATTTATTTCATTTATACATTTTTTTAAAAGATTTTATTTATTTATTTGACAGACAGAGATCACAAGTAGGCAGAGAGGCAGGCAGAGAGGGGAGGGGAAGCAGGCTCCCGGCTGAGTAGAGAGCCCAATGCAGGGCTCAATCCCAGGACCCTGAGATCATGACCTGAGCCTAGGGCAGAGGCTTAACCCACTGAGCCACCCAGACGCCCCATCATTTATACATTTTTAATATATATACAATACATAATAAAATCTGCCTTAAAAGTCTGACAACTGTTTCAGTCAGTATAAAATTAAAATTCTGCATGAAAAAGCACTTTGTTGTAATTATTTTGCAGCCCTCTTTATATCTTAGCAATATATAAAATAAAGGTTCATCTTATCATCAATGGAACCTTACTCGGTGAAATTATTATATTTTATGTGTGTGTTCAGTGGATCTCAACTATTTTATGTGTGTTCATTGTATCTCTAGAGCTGCCACAGCAGTTTTTAAACATTTCGACATAGTTCTCTTACCTATAAAAAGATAACATGGGTTAAATTCTAGTTTCTGTGCTTTTTAGCTAAATTAGATCAGTGCTGCTGGTCTTGTCATTCTAATCAGAGGTTCACATAGACATTTACATCTTCATCAATTGTATCTGATAATATTTTTTAATACGTGTTACCCTTGGAGAAGAGAAACAATGAAGTAATTAAAAAGACACTGAAATAAAATTCTTTAAAAGGGCATTCTTAATATATAGTATTTTAATAGGTTCAATTTCTTATTTATACCAAGTAATACTCTGCTTTGGGTCTAAATTTACTAAGCTTTAAATAACTGCCCATCTGCTAGGAATACTGAAACTTATAGCTAGAGTTTAAATGATGGGACTTAAGGTTCATTGATTAAAAAGAAAAAGTAGCCAGATTGGAACTCTCAGCTTCTGAGTCCTCAATCCCTTATTCTCAGAATTGGCACTATCAGATATTTTAAACTTGGAAAAAGTTTAATCCAGTTTCAGGCTATGTTCCAGTAGATCCAAATATGGTACACAGAAAGACATCTATCCTGTAAACATGAATGAGAGGAAGAGAACAATTAGATAATGCAGTAGTGTTTTTAGGTGTGTACATAAGAAGCTCTTTTTAGAAAATATTTTTTAAAATTACTTGACATCAGCATATGTAAGTTAAACAGGATTTGGTTCATAGTAGTTTCTTCCTTTAGAACTGTCTTTACAAGAAGGTTGATAAAGTGAAATATAAACACCACATGAGAAGTGAACTGGTTTCTAAACATTTCATTGATTTTTTTTTTTTAAATAAACATCTTATCATTGTTACCTTTAGTGTGGGTACAGCATCTCCTCAGGTCATTACATAATGCAAAGTAGATTTTAAATTTTTTTATATATTTGATAGAGTCCTAATGCTTCAGTAATGGTCTGACTTACATATTGTTTGCATGAGCTTTTTTGTTACACTGTAAGCTAGTTCTCTGTAGGTGCTTTCCAGAATGATAACATGATGCAATGTACTAGATATAGATCAGCTTTCATTTTTAAAATGATAGTTTGATGAACAACTTTGCTTTACAGGTTTTTTTTTTTTCATTTTTAGAGAAGTATTTGAGCTTTTTCATCTATGTATTTGAGTAGTACTGCTGATGGGAACATTTTCTGCAGCTTAGATAATGAACAGTGAGTTTTTCTGAAGGTAAGCAGTGAGTTAGGAGTATTATGATTTCTCCCTTCCACAAGAAGTGAGAATTGACATTTTAGAGAACCAAGCAGCACACAGAATACTATGAAAATCTGGGACCTAGCAACTTGGAGAGTGAAAATGAACTCCAGAGTCATTAGTGGCTGAGTTTGCAGAACCACTCATTTTCTTTGTATTGCTTTAAATCCTTTCAAATAGCATATAGTGGTGCCCTTTAAAAATATATACTGGGATGCCTGGCTGGCTCAGTCAGTGGATTTCAGGGTTGTAAGTTCAAGCCCCCTTGGGTATAGAGATTACTTTAAAAAAAAAATCTTTAAAAAATTATATGTATATATATGCACACACACGCTATTTCTTAGTCTGTCTTTTTAATAGTATAGTTTCTAAAATTACAGAAAATAGTGAAAGATAGAGTTTAAGGGTTCTATTGATAATCTTAAATCTGCTTATGTTCCCTTTGTTGATATTAAAGTCATTATCAATATTTATAAAGGGAATATTTTTCATAGAAGAAATGTGAAAGAATTAGCTGAAACATTTGGCTAGACATTTACTCCTCTCTTTGTGCCTTTTATTGGAATGCATTGCTAAAAGTGGTTCTGGGTATAAGCAAATTACTTCATTTTGATTCTAGATGCTGAGCTCCTAATAGCTTTTAAATTTATACAGTTTCTATTTAGCTGTCAAAACATTTAATTATATCATGCCCAAAGGTGTAAAGCTGTCAAATAAATCCAAGTTTAGGCATAAACATTCACTAAGTTACCGCGCTACTACACCATAGTTGGTACTGGACAGCTTGTGAACCTGTTTTAGGGGAGGGGGTGTGTCGAGGAACATTAACTCAGCAGGTACAGAACAACATTGGCCCAATGAATTGATGATGACTTGTAAAACAGCAGGTAGTAATGCCCCCAGTCTTTATAATTCCTCTCTTTGTAAAATAAAGCAGACCAAAAAGGGTGGTGGATTCTTTGGCTCAATTTGCCCTGTAAGAAAGCTGTTTTTTGCAAAATTATGTACTCTCTTTCCTTGACTTAATGCTATTCTTTTTTTTTTTTCTCTTCAAAAACACATGTACTCTGTTCATAATTTATACTCTTCTCCCTTACACAAGAGTCTCTTGCCATAAGAAGAATAATCCTCATGGCACTTATAAAGGAAGTATTGACCCTGATCAACAATTTAGAAGTTCAACAATTTTCTATGTAAACATTTTAAAGCTTTTTAAAGTGTAATTGATAAATTAAAATTACATATATTTAACATGTGCGTGGATGTTTTAGAATATTTTTAAAAAATGGAAAATGTATAAGTTTTGTCTTTATCTGGTTATTTCATAAATAAAAATTTGGGGTATTTGATGACATTATTTGGAGGCCGATTGGTAGCATAAATACTAATGCAGACTTCACTAATGCAAAATTCACTAAGAGGTAGGGGAGTAAAGTAAATTAGTTCTACTTTGAAGCTTTTATTTTCTTCCCCTTTCAAAATGAATGGGAAGGCCCTTGAGAGGCCCTTGAATGAAAGCTGCTTTTCATTAGTGCTACCAAATACCTACTTGAAAGAGTTGAGTTCTAACTGAACACCCACACAAGAGAAAGGGAAAGCTTCCTTTTTCTACTGGAGGACCATCAGCTAAATAGCTCTTGGCTTCTCTTTTCCAATCAGGTGGTTTCACATCAGAGTTAATTACTCCAGTCATTTATTCTAATCACCCTCCTCTTATGGCTAGCTGCATTCTGTCATGGGGTGGCATCGTTTGAAGCCAGTTAAGTTTGAAAACCACTGCAGGGTACTTGAGGCTCATTAGTGAGGCCTATCCATGCCTGGCTTTGGATTTGCTCCCTGATTAACTCAGCATCTCTCTGCCTTGCTCCCCCTCCCACCATCCACCAGCCCCCACTCCTCAAGGCAGTTGCTCTAAAGAGGAATGTTTCAATTAACTCTTGCTTTGCTGTTTATCTTTTCACCCATGTATTTAAGAAAAATTTAAGTGCATATATTACTAATAATATAGTTGTTAGATTCTGGCCTGTAACTGCATCCATTAAATTGAATTGAAGTGAAAAGATAGACATTCTACAAAGGAGAGTTATATTTTTGAAAAACAAAGGAGGAAAATGGTGGCCTCTCAGAATGAATACATCTATGTCCTTGATTCAATTCTCCTAACCTAATAAAGGTCATGATTCCAACTCTGATTTTACAATACGCTAGTGTGTCTTACGGGCTTATCATAGGAGTTATCTGGAAAGCTTTTTAAAAATCTCAGAACAGATTTATTTGTTTGACATTGTTGTTTATTATTATAGTATTTTAATTTAAAAGTATTTGCCATCCAGCACATTTAAGAGATACTAACATCATAAATGCAGATAATGTTTGTGCCATACTTTTTTAAAAACAAAAGAGATTAAAAAATAAGAGAAAAACATGGTATCAGTATCTTGAGTAGAAAGTTTGAGACAGTATTGTTACATGAAAGTATTTAAAACATTTTCCAAAATCAACAAAAACCTATATTGAGTTTGGTATTTAAGTGAAAATGTTTATTTAAATAAGAAATGAGAAAAATTTTCTTGGTTCTTTTTACATGGTAGTTTGATTTGAAGAAATAGTTCATGTATCAAAACAAAATACGATACACATTAAAATACATGAAATCATATTTTTTAAGTTGCTAATATCCATGGATGTTCAGAAATTGGAATGAGCTCTTACTGATTATTCTTATCCCAAAATAGTTTAATAGCTTGCTTCTTAAGAGTCTTTGGATTTAGCAATTAACAGGTTCATATTCTCTATCTTGCTCTAAAGGCTGATTTTTTTTTCTCTAATTTGATTTTTAAAATCTCCTCATGAATATACAGTTAAAGTAATGAAAAAGAAGACGAATATAAATTTCATATTCAGCTCTATAAAAATTTATTGAATGTGTACTATGTGCTAAGTTCTAAGGATGCAGATATTACCTCTGCCTTCCAGGAACTCACATTTTAGTGAGGAACACAGAAAAATAAACTGTAATACAAAGTAAAAGTTTTAATTTTAAAAAGGCATATGTGTAAAAGTGAAAAACAGTTGAAAGGACAAAAGAACCTGTAAGTAAATCCTCCAGGTCTATATGGCCTTTCAGATTTGGTATATACTCAGCAATACTTAATAATGATATTAATCTATGATATATGTGAAACTCATTGACAATAATTCTTAGTATGAGAGGGTTTCATATTTTTGAATTTTATACTGTAGCTTTGGCATATACTATTCTGTTTCACAGTTTTTCGAGAGGATTTGTAGTGGTTAATAACATGGCTTTAGGAGTCAGATCTGGGTTCAGGTTGCAACTCTGACATTTACTCGCTGTGTGACATTAGGCAATTTACTTAGCATTGTAGCTTCATTTGTTAAAACCTGGTTTTTAAAACATAGTGCTTATGTCATAGGAATATTGTGAAAATTAAATAAAATAATCCATGTAAAACATTTAGCATATAATTAGCTCCATCATAAACACTCAATAAATGTTCAGTATTGCTATTATTGTTATTATGTTGTTGTTTAGTTGGTCAGTGAATTTCTTCCATGTTGACCTTCAGATGCATTTTCCCTGTATAATGTATCGTCTTCTAGAATCTTTGTCAAGTTTATGATTGATATTGTTTGCGTCCGTCTCCCTGACATTGTTTAAGGGAAAATAAAACCTTGAAAGACGATATTGTAATATCCAGTTCACTTTTTCTTCCTTCCATGTAATCATCGTACCCCAAATTTGATTGTATGGTTAACAAACTGTAGACATTTCATTTGCAATGGCTAGTAATCACAGAAATTCTTCACATTTTCTAAAATTCTGCCAAATTAGCACTGTATCAACTGGATAAAGTTTCTGTGGTCAATTTCATGCTCCTCATACAATGCTTGAAGATCATAGTCCCATAGCATAGACACTGAATTGTGCAAAATCACAAGAATTTCTTAAATGCCATTCATTCATTCAACAGACATTTATTAGGGGCCTACTGGGTAATTAGGTCTGTGATCACAAAATTGGAAGAATATGACACCTGCCCTTTTGGGGCTGTCATTATGAAGATCAAACAGACATGACAGTAACTAATTAGAGAAATAGATTAAGTGATGTATTTGGTTTTTCATTCAACAAATATTTTGTAAGTTCCTGCTACTTATTAGTCTTTAAGAATAGTGAGAAAGACAGCATAGTACTTGCCCTTTGGGAACTTATTGTTTAGCAAGGGACATGGACAATAAATAAGAAACTGAAATAAACATATAACGTGATCATGTATAATGTAATTTAACAAATAATGTAATACTTCTGTTATGTACCATGAAGGAGGAACACAGGCTGCCATTAAAACATTTAACATTTTATTTATTTGTGTGTGCATATGTGATTTCTAAGCAATATTTATTTACTGAGATATAATTGACATATTAGTTTCAGGTGTACAACATAACAATTCAGTATTTATATATATTGTAAAATGATCTCAAGTCTAGTTAATATCTGTCACCATACTTTTTTTGTTTTGTTTTGTTTTACTTTGAGGATGAGGAAATACCTTATTTTACTTGCTGAAAAGGACGGGGAAGCCTGAACTGTAGGATACTACTTTTGATCTTAGTCTTTAAGCATTAGTAGGAGTTTGTCAAGGAGGGAGCGAGGTGATGGATAGGGCATTGCAGAAATAAGAAGTAGTGTGAACAAAGTTCTAGTCTAGTATACATGCTGGACTTCTTTCAGAAGGTCGAGTGCAGTATGTGTGTTAAGAGAAGTGTAAGCAATACCTATGGAAAGATGAAACTGGAGGCAGATTATGTGACTAATCTTTAATGGTTTGTAAGTAGTATGAACTATTTTGTTTGGGGTAATGGGCCCCAAAAGATGGTTGCCAGACCAGAAGCATCAGTATTACTTGGGAACTTGTTAGAAAGACAAATCTTGGGCTTAGGTCCAGATCTATAGAAACAGAAACTTTGGTAGGGGGGAGCCCAGCAATCTGTTTTAACAGGTTCTCCAGGTGATTTCAGTGTATGTTAAAGCTGGAGATCACTGCTTCAGGGAAAGGAGAACCACCAAAAAGTTTTAGGGAGAATTGTGACTTAGCCAAATTTTAAATAGCAATTCGTATGGAGAAGGAATTAAAGGAGGGAAATTTTAGAGATAAAACAGTTTGGATAGTCTTAGAATAATTAAACTTAGAAATAATGAAACAGAGAAACAAAAATAGCCATAGTGCAAGGGAAAGAAAGAATGAATTTGAAAGATATTTTGGAGGTTTACTGTCTGATTAGATAAGGTTTTAGAGGAAAAGGAGAAAGGAGAAGTCAAGGTGACTGCCGCATTTCTAAATTGGCTGGGTGAAGGACTACATAACCAAAAAAGCAAGCAAGAAAGCAAGTTTAAGAGGAAATATTATTCTTTTCTTGATGTAGGTTTGAATTACCAGAAGCATATCAAAATAAGTAGTTTGATGAGCAGTTGACATTTTGGACTTGAAACTCTGGAAATGGTGATAATTGTTGGTTGTGGTGGTTGAAGTCTAGCTCAACTAACCTGAGTTACATCAGGAACAGGGGCCTGTGACTAATCATGAGGAGAACTACCACTGACTGAGAAATTAGATGAAAAAGGCCCTACATTAACAAGTGAAGAGGGTTGCCTGGCTGACTCAGTCAGGAGGGCATGTGACTCTTAATCTTGGGGTTATGAGTTCAACCCCTGTATTGAGCATAGAGTTTACTTAAAAAAAAAATGAGGAGAATCAAATGAGAAAGAGAGTCTGGACGGGAGGGTATCAAAGAAGCTTAGAGAAGAGAGAGTTAGAAGCATAAACACCACAATCACCACAGAGGTGAAGGGGGATAAGCATCCATTGGATTCAGACAATTGGACATGATAATCTTAGCGAAGTCATTTTTTGTGCTATATCTATAATAGAAAGATAAAAGATTAGTTAAGAAGTAAAAGGGAGGCAAGGAAGCATAAATAAGAAATTAAATATTTTAAGAAGTTTAGATTATTGATCTTATATTGCCTGTTTATTCATGGCTGCATAAAAGTAATTAAACAAGACTGACCCTATTAGCTAAACATTATTTCATTGATAATTCAGAAATAATCAGACCTACAATTAATTGTGATTTAGAGAATCGTATACTATTATTATACATGTTAAGGAATTTCTAGGAGTGGGCAAACAGAAGCTAATTCTATCTGCTACTAATAGGAGGTGCTTTTTATGTTATGAATATATCCATATTGCCTACAGATTTTGTATAACTGATTTTCAGCCAATGTTGTGCTCTCTGTCCTAAATTGTAGTCTATGGCTATATGGTGGTTCTTAAAGTATATAGCTGGCACAGTGAGCTGAGCGGACAATATGTAAGAAAGTTTTTTTAGGATTTTATTTATTTTAGAGAGCTCACATGTGTGCGCATGAGCTGGGTGGGGGGAGCAGAAGGAGAGAGAGAGGGAGACTCTCAAGTGGATTCCACACTGAGCACAGAGCTTGACTCAGGGCTCAATCCCAGGACCCCAAGATCATGACCCCTGCCAAAATCAAGTGCCAGACACTTAACTGAGTATGCCACCAAGGCACCCCAATATGTAAGAATTCTAACAAAGGACTTTTAAGGATGGAGTTTGTAGGTGGCATCATAGTTGCTAGAATTAGGCCCTCACCTTTATTGGAAGAGAGGGTAGGCATATTGCCATCTTTTGAATGCTGCCACAGTTCTTCAGAGATTTGTAAATGGGTAAGGAATATACATTGCAGAACATTATGTCTATTTCACACTTGAAAATGTTATATTTTTGCTCTCATGTCCTAAGATGTAGCCATTCTTCACTGGGAAGTGCCATTTTAGCACTGGGAATTTTAATGACTTCTTTAAAACTGTGTTTAAAGGCCACTTGGTAGTCTGCAAGTGTGTGTGCTTCGTAAGGCTTACCTTTATTTTCAGTAGGAGAATCTGTATTTTTTAAAAAGTTAAATATTGTTAATCCCTGCATTCTGTTTTACATCAAAATGCCGTAAAAATCTAAATGCAACAGGGATGAAAGTACAGGGAATATCATCAATAGTATTGTAATAGTGTTGTATGGTGACAGATGTGTACAGACACAAGTACATTTGTGTCTACTGACCACTTGAAATATGGCTAGTTTGCACTGAGATTTGCTGTATAAGTATAAAATTCATACCAAATTTATAAGATCTGATACAAAATTAGTTTTATATTATTATATTTTTAAATGATTTTTAAATATTCTTGATTAAATATACTATCCTAAAATTATTTTCACCTTTTTTAAAAAATGTGGCTTCTAGAAATTTTAAGTTATACATGTGGCTTGCATTATATTTTCATTTGGACAGCACGAGTGTAATGTCTTGACAATCCTTTTATTACCCCCAGTTTTTTTGGCTTGGGCATCCCAGTATTGTACATGAACATATTTTAATATTTAAGTAGTATATATATTTCTGTTACAATTACCAGGCTTCGATTAAAAAAAGCTTAGGGTTAACTTCAGATCTATTTTAAAAAGTCTAAATTATAAATACTAAATTCAAAACTGAGTTAATCTTTTACCATATAAACTGTTCCTTCTCCAGTACTATTAAGGTCCAAAGTTGAAACCTGGGTATCATCCTAACTCTCTTTCCTTCACTTTTTACAGTGGTCATCAGTTGATATAAGTAATAACTTAAATCTTTCTGAAATCTGTCCCTTTTTCTTCACTCCCACTGCTACTTTCTTGAGGTTCTCACTAGTTCTCACATAGACTGTTGTAGTCATCTTAGAGATGACCTTTTGCTCCGTACCCCTCCTCCAAAGGGACATCTCATCTCATTATCCCCAGAATCTGGCATAGAACAGAACCTATAGTAAGTGCTCAATAAATGTTTGTTGATTGAGCAGATGACAGAACTGCTGGTGTTAAAAGTTGTAGAATGAAAAAAGACTTTTGGGCGCCTGACTGGCTCCCTCAGTAGAGCATGCAGCTCTTGATCTCGGGGTTGTGATTTCAAGCCCCACATTGGGTGTAAAGATTGCTGAAGGGAAAAAAGACTTTTATTCCTAAATGATGTTTGTGTATACAATAGCATACACAAAGTGACTGCAGATGTAAATCTCTGGCTGAACTTATCAATGCTTTAAAAAAAATATTCAACTTTGCATCATATTCTTTAATTCACTTTTCTTTATTGGATAGTCTTGGAAGTGGTGATATAATAAATGTTCTATCTTGCCAAGGATTTTGATTTGCCAATGTAAGTTTATGGCATTCAGTCCAGGGAATCATTGGTGCCATGAAGACAGCTCCTTGTTTTTGTCTGGAGTCCCTGTGGGATTAAACTACATCTGGCAATAAGTAGGAATTCTGGTCTGGCCATCTTCAAAGGCAAGAGATTGCTAGTATTTATCAGATCTATGAGGATAAGCAAATGGGAAGGGATTAATTTTTGTTTTGGTTTTTTTTTTTTTGTTTTTTTTTTAGTTTTGTTTTCCTTCCCTGTGTAACTGACTGCAAAATAAAAACTCCAGAAGGTCACCCTCCAAATTAATACTTTTCAGTGGTTGCTAAAGAGGAAATCTGTTCCTTTTTCTATACATAGATAGATAATTGAGAATTTTAGATTAATACTTTCATTACTTAAGTGTGTATTTTTTAACTAGTTTACCTTAATATAACAACGATTTACAGTACTCAAAATTAATTTCCTAAGGATACTTTCCTAATTTTTTTTAAAGGGTTGAGCATTTACTATACCACTTTTAGACATTTTAACATCTGTAGTATTGGGGCATCATGGTTAGCATTGGAGGCTTTTGTTTCCTGTTTATCTATGTGGGAAAGTTAACCCAGAATTTCTGAGGAGAACCTTGGACCTGTCTTAGCATAGCATAGGCTACTACCCCTTTCAGGTGAAGATGGACCTGCCTTCTATAGAGGCTTATTTGTGTCTTTCTCCTTCACATTTTTGAGATACTATTAGTCCTGTGACTCATTTAGCTGCTGGTGAAGCATGTGGCTCTACATTTAACTGACAAAATAAAATGGCTGCATTCCAGGTACTTGTCATGGAGTGTAATCTAGAATTTACCATTCAAAGCCTTACCTAAGAGAAATAATGTTTATGCAGGATTGCCTGAAGAGTATGTAGTCTCTCCATTTGTCTATACTTTAAATCTATCCCAGGATTAAGTCAGTCCCTCTGAGAGTCACATACCTGGATTCCATCATATTGCCAAGGGAGGAATTTCTTATCTCAGGAATAGAAATAATGTGTTTTTCTAGGCCATCTGGTTTGTTTTTACATTATGGTCATTTTTGACTCTTGTAAGTGTTCGTGTTTCTTTCTTTATGTTGCCTGCTAGAAAGCTTAGGAACAAATACATGGTGCACCTCTAAGTCTATCGAATTTCATGGCATGATTTTTATATACTTCTAATTTTTGCATTACCTTCTCTTACGTTAAATTTATCTTGATGCATATGCATTGCTTTAAGCTCCGTGAACTGTTTTCTTCATGAAGTCATGCAAAATTCAAACACATAATAAAATAGATGGGCATATCTATCATTTAATTATAGTTGTTCCCCATTCGTTCTTACTAAATAGAATGTTTTTAAAAGCCCCATCTCCCTATGTGTGTTATACTGTAACTAGTTTAAAATATCTGTATATTATGAATTCCTAGGTTTTAGATTAAGAGTGACCTAAGGTTGAAATGTTAATTAAATGTTTTAATGTTCTGTAGCTCTAAAGAAAATAGTTGGATAAAATGTCAGCATATAGGAATATTTTAAACATTAGAAAAAAATCATCTCTCTGAAAAGGAGGGTAATTGTACAAGTTTGCCTAATCCTTTTGATCTTGGCACACAGCAATACAGACTTCAGTTGAGATTAAAACTATGAATTTCAAAGGAAACATGGCCTTCAGTGTGTAAAATATATAACAGCTGGTTGACTAGTCCATTTAAAACTACACAATAACAATCGTAGACAGAATGATTCTCCTGCCAAAAGATGCACGAGTGCTTGATGGTTATATCAAGATATGATACTAACTCACACTTTTCTTTAGTAATGATATAAATATAGAAATGAACAGTATGCTGCTGGCTTCAAAATCTTTCTTCTGCTCAGCGGTTCAAGGGCAGTTTAGAAGTACAGAATTCCTTTTAGTGATTTCTCTATCTGCTTTTCAGCATGAACTTCTGTGTGTTGTTGACTAAATTTCATTTTTTTCAACTGTCAGATATAATTTCTATTCTTAGCATCCCATAATTTCTTTCTCTAAATCCTTGACCCTTCTTTTTTTCTCTGACATTCATTACTTATTGTTCTTAATGTCACAGCTTCACACATAATGTTAAGCCCTCAAAGTTAAACTTTTCTTTATAAATAGCATATAATTTGTTTCATGTTTTTGTTCTATATGAAGGGGAATGTCTGAATTCCGAAGCATTGTGATATATTTATAATCAATATAAGAGAATGTTAAGCTCATTTTAGATTATAGTTCATTTCATATTCCAATATTTTCACTGTTGTGTTTCATCCGAACAAGTAATTACTAACTAGTTTAATGCATTTTTTTTAAAAAATGAGGATTAATGTGGATTTATCGAAAATACCATTTGGAAAGTATATTTATATTCTGAATTTGCATCTGTTCAATTATGAAAAAATGATTTTGTTTCTTGGAAATTTTGATATAATAAATTTCTTTACTATTCTTTACATTTATTTAGAAGAAGGAACTTATAGATAAATAAAATATTTTCTAATCTTACTTGAATTCATCACAAATTCGGAGCCAGCATTTAAGGAGTTAATGTATCTTATTAGGGGGACAGGAAATCTGGCAACTATTGCAGAAACTAGACCTAATGGTGCACACAAACAATTTGTCAGTCTTCTTAAATGTGAATAGCTTTCCGCAAAGTGGCTGCTCCTGCTTTGTTTGAACAGGCTAAACTTTTCCTTTTTGGACTTTAAATCTTAGAAGTGAAATATGATCCACATATTCAATCAAAATCATTTAATTCAAAGCATATTTTGATTGGAACAAAGTTGACATGGAAAGAAACTCTAGAATAAAAAAGTTGAAAGGACTTTGTATCATATATTTAGCAGGAAAATTTGAAACAGTTCTAATTAGGCTGAAAAAAACAGCTTTCTTCAATGTAAATTACAAAGGTCATATATCAATGTTAAGGAAACATTACCACTAGTGTTTGAAATCCAGCACATGCAAACATAACAGACCAGTTCATTTTAAATGTGTGTGTGTGTGTGTGTGTGTGTGTGTGTGTGTGTGTGTTTGTGTGTGTAGGAAGAAGGTTGTATTAAATGTATTTGAAGTGAAAAATACTTAAAATTCCAAGTTCATAATGTTGTATATTACATTCTGGCCAATCCCAACATTAGCTCATTTGAAACATGCAATCTATACTCAAATGAATTCATACTCTTAATTTATAAAAGTACAATTAAAAATGTATGAAACTAATTTTTATTCTTCCATTTAAAACATAATTGGGGGGATGCCTGGGTGGCTCAGTTGGTTAAGCGTCTGCCTTTGGCTCAGATCATGATCCCAGGGTCCTGGGATCGAGCCCTGCATTGGGTTCCCTGCTCAGTGAAGAGCCTGCTTCTTCCCCTCCCTCTGCCTGCTGCTCTGCCTACTTCTGCCCTCTGTCTCTCTGTCAAATAAATAAAATCTTTTAAAAATAAATAGATAAATAAATAAAACATAATTGAGGACATGACTGGCTCAGTCAGAAAAGCATGCAACTCTTGATCTCAAGGTTGTGAGTTTGAGCACTACATTGAGTGTACATTACATAAAAATTTTTTAAAGCTCTTTATAATATGATTTAAGAATAAAAATAAATGAATAAATAAAATAAAATATGATTAAATACATCTTATACTTAAATGCCTACCAGGTTAAGAGGGTTAGTCATTGATTTTTATTTTCTTCTTTGATACTTACTGCTAATGCATTTTAAATCTCAGGACTAAATCAGGTCTTCTGGAAGCCTGAGAAGGGAAGTGGTGGTATAGGTGTGCAGAAATGTGTATCTGGGTTACACAGACCTGCTTCCTTCTGGTTACACCATTATATTTCTATACGTAAAGATTTGTAAATACTATTTGATTTTTTTTCCATAAAAATCATTTGTCCTATAGATATCAGTAGCTTTTATTTGATGGCTTTTTGAAAATGGTTTTGTATGAGAACATTTAACAAAAGCATAAATAAATATTAGCATTAATTTGGGAATAATACACAAATAAGTTTTTCAGATCTTGAGATGAACAATTATCTTTCTTTTGTTAATTAAAATTGGTTTTCTTGGTTTTACATAATTTTTACATTAGAGAAAATTTGATTGAAAATAAAAGGAAATTGCTAGAGTATCTCTAAAGCATACATAGATTAACAAACACATGATTAATGCCTTTTACTTTAGAATTTTTATTCCAAGATAGCTTAGAATGTTTTGGAAAAAGCAAGCCATTTCTACATAAATTATCATATTATTTGATTGTATTAGAGGAAACTAGAATAATTTTAAATAATATTTTTTAATCAATAAATAATTCATTTCCTTAATGGGTTAGTTTCAGTAACACATAGATTATATTCTTTCAATGAGATTTATTGTGGGACATATTCATATATGTTGTAATTAATTCTGACACAAAATTACACAAATGAGTTGTTTATGAATAATTTACTATTATCTTTATAATATTAAAGCTTGAATTTGTTGATGTTGTGCATGTGAACCAAACAAATGAAAGTTACTAATAAGTGTTTGTATTTGACATCTGTATACTATACTTTTTAGCATATCTCAAGTGTGTTAGTCTCTGTTTAATAGATCTCATTAAAAAAACAGATATCAGCCCCAAGACAGTTTGTCAAGACTAATATGAGTCCCCCTGGATTGGATTGACAATTTGTGTGAGGCTTCGTATGATAGTCTTTTCATAGTCTTATTTGATCCTTAACAATTGGACATTAGTCACTGATTTATTTTATAATAACTCAGATGAGTTGAATATTACTGTATTGTGTTGGACATTTTAGTGGATTTTCTTTTTACAAATTTTACTCAGAGCACACATTGGATGTAAATGATGTATCCAGCCTGCTAGGGGAGTACTAACAATTGATTGGTTAGGTTTGAGAGCAGCATGGGAAGAATGTTACTATCCCCGAGCTGCAAACCGTATTTAACTCCAGTCTTAATGAGGACTGTCTGATCTAAAGGCTTTGAAAAATCACAAATGCTTAGCATTCCCCTGTCATGTTTTTATTTTTTTGTGACTAAAAATGTGGATATAAGTATTTTATATCAACATATAAAAAGAGATTTAAAGAATTTTTAATGTTTTATGATTTATGTTTTTGAATTTCAAAAACACAAGTTATAAGATGTAATCTCAAGGTATTCCATTTTGAATTATTTGTAATCTTTCTCTCAATAATTTCCTCCTGCTTGTCTTTACCTCAAGTCTTTATTAAGTGCATTTGTTTATTATTACATACTTTTGGCTAGGCAGTTATTATTCACTGCTGCCAAAGGGATGTTAAAATCCTGAACTGACGTTGTTCTGAGATGATTTTAAACCTCTTTGGAACTCTTATACCCATAGCAGTTGTTCTTTTGGATACCCTTTTAAAACTTCGATAGATTGTAAGAAATGCTTGAAGACCACTAATGAGATTTTTAGTTCAGTTTTTAAAAATGTTTTGAAGTCTATCCGTGAACTTCTGGAAAAGATTTTGCCAATAATCCATGAATTACTAGGCAACCCCTTAAGGCTTGACCAATATGACAGTGTAAAGGGAAGGGGTGAACCATGAAACTGTGGTCATCCTCTGCATGTGTGTTTGAGGTGTAATGGGGGCACACAGTGTCTTTCATTTCAACATTTTTGTTTAACGTCTGACATAGTATCAACATATAACGGTTTAAGCATCTAAATATTACCAAGTTCACCATTTTGAATGTGCATAAAGAAGTAATTGACATTAAGAAAACTCACAATTCTTTGATGACACATAAAATAAAATTGCCCTGCTTTTTAAAGCTTTAATATTGAGAAAATTTCCTCATACTTTATCATGTGCTGAGCTTACTGGAATTTTATAGTCTCAAATCGCAACACCATGGACACTCAGGAGACTCCTGACTGTTTTATCTTATTAAACAATTTTGAAATCATTAATTTTTAATTAGCTTGGATGCAAGGTTTTTTTATTGTTTCAATAGTCTGTGTATATGAAATAAACGTTTTTTATTTAAACTACTGGCGAGAGTATTATTTACATAAATAAGTGTAGGTTCCTTCTAAGAGTACATACTGTGAGTTTTCTTCATACAGTCACACTTTTTTTGTAGACTCAGATATTACATGCTAATCTATTATAGTAGGGCTTTTCAGCAGTTTATTAACTCAGATTTTGAACAACTAAAAAGAATATAAGCTAAAGATATGTGTAGGTCCTTCCTGATTGAAAGTTCTAATTAAGTGAATTGGAGAAAATTAACTGAAATTAGCTGTCAGAAAGTCACATTTAAATGAGTGATGAGCTAGTCTGGCAGTAAACATTTAAATGATATAAATTGCCATTTAAGTGTATGGTTTAATGTTTGTCATGCATTAATGTGACATGAGACTGCAGTGACAATCAAGCAGCTTGCTCTAATTTGAACATATTTAGGGCTTTTGTGTGGAGTGCACTGCACACAAATTAAGACAATTGCTGTTTTTATGTGTCACTTTAAACATGGCCCCCATTGCCCCATCCCTACCCAGGGCCCGAGTTAATGAAACAAACGTATCATTTTTGTGTGCAACTTCCATTAATAATTCCTGAATTTTCAGATTAATTTTAAATCCATGTACTTAAAATAGGAATTTACTTAGTTATTACAAGCCCTTCTCTTTCTATTTCCAATAATATTCAGCAGTTCTCTTAGCTATTTACTAAATTTATAAATATCATGAGTTTTATAAGAGATGTCTAAAACAACTTTCACTGTTGAAGCTAGCTAAATATTTTTATTTCATTTCGGGTATACTTAGGAATATGAGAATTGCAAGAGTTTTATTTACAGAATAATTTTTTCATTATATATAGTATGTGGTATATTGTGACATCCTCTTAAATATTAAAGGAAATGTATTATTTGAATTCAGTTGTAAATGTTTTTTATTCTTGGGCACTTATTTTAGATAAGGATTTTTTTAAAGATTTTATTTTTTGAATAATTTACACCCAAGAGGGGCTTGGGCTCACAACCCCAAGATTAAGGGTCACATGCTCCACTGACAGCCGGGCAGATACCCTCATAGGCACTTATTTTAATAAAGCATAGACTTATACAAGTGTACACCTGTGAGCTAATAGAAACGTCTTTTGTCATGAGGTGGTTTATATCTTACTGGTTGCTTGCTGTAAAGGTCCTTCAATTTTGTCTTAAAACCAACAGATTTCTTTTTATAATATTGATAAGGTAGTAAGCCACACCAAAAACACATCACAGCTGTATACTCACTACGCATAAAGTAAGCATTTCAATGAGCTACATCATCTGTACAATTTGATATATTTCAAATTGGGCTTCCCTGTTTCAGTTTTAGAGCTCTGTGATTTGAATAGCATTACTGATAGATAAAATAGTCCATAATGCTAAAGCTTTATGGTGAAATAATTTTGAAGAATTTTAAATAATACAAATTTGAATACATCTATTAAAAATGTCTCCAGTTTTTAAAATTCTTTTATATTTATAACTTTATTAAATCCAGCAAACATTTATTAGTACTTACTGTGTTTTAGGTGCAGTGCTAGTAACTGGGAAGGTAATGAAGAATTGAAGTGGATTCAGCATTTCCACTGAATACTTGATTATGTTCATTCATTGCTTATTGGACACATAAGTAACATAATAATTAGAGTATCCCTCCAAAGATAAAATTTGCTGGCATAGAAACTCCGTTGAAATAGCTAAATAATTTGGTTATAGTTATTGCAGTAGACAACAAAATGTTTATATCTAGAAAAATCGTAAGCATTTCAGGTGGTTGCTCCAAAGTAGCCTTTACATTGCATCGCCTCCATTCTTTGAAGCATAAATTGGGCACCTGTGAGGTCCTGAGTTACAAATATGACCAAAATAGACCCAGTCCTGGCCCTTGCAGTGCTTACAGTGTAGTAGAATCATACTGACATGTAAGCAATGTAATACAATTCAGTGTGACAAGTGCCAGAAATTTTCTAATTATAAACAAAGGAGAACTGACTCTGTTGGAAAATAAGACATCAGAATAAGTCTATTCACAGTAAATTTAGTGTAAAACTTTACTGCTTGTTCTAAATTTCTCTATTTTTTTAAAAAGCTGAATTCAGTGTAACAATATTATCTGTGCCCTCTTTTTCAGGCCCTGGAGAGTGAATTTGTTTCCTGCCAGCTTCACCAATGGATTGATCTCATTTTTGGCTATAAACAGCTAGGACCAGAGGCTGTTCGATCCCTCAATGTGTTCTATTACCTGACCTATGAAGGAGCTGTCAATCTGAATTCAATAGCTGATCCTGTATTGAGAGAGGTAAATTTCTGACTGGATCTCTCAGGTATCTTTAGACTAGAAGGTACTGGATATCCTCTTCCCCCTGCTTTCATTTTGCTTATGATGAAACAAAACCGGATGAGTGAAGTGAGTTTAGCAGAATGACCTCTCAGGTAGTGACCTAAGCTGGAACTTGAATCCAAGACTGGCCTCCAGCAAAACATTTGAGTCAATATAAAATGAGTGCTTCTTCAGTTTGAACCCATTCAGGGATCATTGATCATATTTATAATTTTTATAACTTTGAAGGCTACTCTCACAAAAGTGTTAGGAAAATAGTAATTATTAAAATATTATAAGCATAAATCTTTTAAAATGTGATAAAACATATATATATATATATATAAAACTCATATATACATATATATATATAGTACATAAGTCTATGTGTAACCATATAGAAGTTAAGAGTTGGAAGGAAGTCTAAACCTTGTTTTATCTTTGTCATTTATTTTCTTAGGTAGAACACTCAACACACAGTTTTAATAAATACGACATAAACCAAAAAGTCTGCATATAGCCTTGATAATTTTATTTTTAATCTAATTATGCATTCTCCTAATGCTAACATACAGCATGTACAAAGATTATAGAATTAGACCATCTTAAGTATCTATACAATTTTAGAACAAGTGTATTTAAGAAACCAAGAGTGATTCATAGGGAATGTTTTATATCACTGTAAAGGGAACATTATTTGTGATGAGTAAGGCTTGCTATTTTTCACCAACACGTGATGCATTCCTTTTTAATTCTACTTATGACCCGGTAATATTGACAGTATACATATTTAAATATATTTGCTAGTATATATTGTTGTCTGCTTTATGTCCCAGATAACAAACAGTACACAAACAGAAGCATCATGTATTATATGTATATTTGTCTTAAATTGCACAGGTTTTGAATTGTTATTTTTCAGCTTAATTTAGAGCTGGACTCAAAGGAACTCATGAAGACTTTTCCAATTTTTCAGTTCTTTGAAAATGTTCTTTGCAGGGCCATTTTATTTTATTAGAGCAACAACGGATTGCATGATACAGAATATACATATTTCCATATATGAAACTGAGGTTAGAGCAAACATACAAATGTTGTTACAAAACAGTATATAATTTCATTGTTAGAATAGAATGGCATAGACCAGCTTCCTTTTTTGTTCTAAAAACATTTGAGCAGGGTTACTTTGTTTTATAAATGTCCATAATTCTTCAACAAATACACCACCTATTTTTGTTTTTTCATGTTCCCTTATAGTAATTATTCATATGCCTGCATAGCTGCTGTATGACTGAAATCACAGTATAGATTTGATTTTAGAATCTCCTGTTTTACTTTTTCCTTTTTTAAATATTTTTTTAATAATTTTTAATTTTTTAATTAACATATAATATATTATTATCCCCAGGGGTATGGGTCTGTGAATTGCCAGGTTTACATACTTCACAGCACTCACCATAGCACATACTTTCCCCAGTGTCCATAACCCAACCACCCTTTCCCTTACCCCCTCCCCCCAGCAACTCTCAGTTTGTTTTGTGGGATCAAGAGTCTCTTATGGTTTGTCTCCCTCCCGATCCCATCTTGTTTCATTTATTCCTTTCCTACCCCCCAAACCCCGCACGTTGCCTCTCAACTTCCTCATATCAGGGGGATCATATGGTAATTGTCTTTCTCTGATTGATTTATTTCGCTAAGCATAATACCCTCTAGTTCCATCTACATCATAGCAAATGGCAAGATTTCATTTCTTTTGATGGCTGCATAATATTCCATTGTATATATATACCTATCTTCTTTATCTTAGAACCTCCTTTTTATTGAACATACCAGCATATTTAGCAATAATCTGTAATGTTAATTTTGAAATTCTATAGTACTCTGTAGAGTTGCCATGAAGATATACTTAACACTTTCTTCTGATATGGGACCCTGTATTTTTTTAGAGACTATTGACATATCAAAGATGATAGAACATACCTTCCTTGTCATTAAAGTTTATGCTACATTTGCATGGTAAAGGATGGCTCTCAGCCTGTACCCTTGTGATACTACTGGTTAAAAAGTGAAACATTTAATTAGTGGGTCGTTTACAGAATGTAATTGGTTCTTTGTTTTATGAGGGAATTTTTGTTGTTGTTTTTTTGCATTTTTGTTTTTCCCTTTTATCTGTTTCACCCATTACGCACACTCACCTTGTCTCTGGCAACTACCAGTTTGTTCTCTGTATTTAAGAGTCTGGTTTTTTTGGTTGTCTCTTTTTCCTTTTGTTTGTTTAATTTTTCAATTCTACGTATGAGTGAAGTCATGTGGTATTTGTCTTTCTCTGACTTATTTCACTTAGCATTATACCCTCTGGGTCCATCCATGTTGTTGTGAATGTCAAGATTTCATTTTTTATGGCTAAGTAATATTCACACATGCATATACATTACATATACCCCACATCATCTTTATCCATTCATCTACAGATGGACCCTTGGGTTGCTTTGATAGCTTGGCTATTGTACATAGTGCTTCAGTAAACATGGGAGTGCCTTTATCTTTTTGAATTCATGTTTTAATTGTTTTGGGGTAAACAGTAGTGAAATTACTGGATCATATGGTAATTCTATTTTTAATTTTTTGAGGAACGTCTGTACTGTTTTCTACAGTGGCTGCACCAGTTTGCATTCCCACCAACAGTGTACAAGGGTTGTTTTTTCCTCCACATCCTTGCCAGCAGTTGTTATTTCTTGTCTTTTTAATTTTAGCCCTCTGGCTGATATGAGATGATATCTCATTGTGGTTTTGATTTGCATTTCCCTGATGATGAGTGATGCTGAACATCTTTTTATGTGTCTGTTGGCCATCCAAAAGACATTTGGAAAAATGTCTATTCAGATCCTCTGCCCATTTCTTTTTTCCAATTGGATTATTTGGTGTTTTGCTATTAAGTTGTAGAAGCTCTTTATATACTTGGGTTATTAATCCTTTTTTGGATATATCGTTTGCAAATATGTTCTCCCATTTGGTAGGTTGCCTTTTCATTTTGTTGATAGTTTCCTTTGCTGTGCAAAAGCTTTTTATTTTGGTGTAGTCTCCATAGTTGAATTTTGCTTTATTTCCCTTGCCTGAGAGGACATATCTGGAAAAATGTCCCTGTGCTGATAATCAGAGAAATTAAAACCTATGCTTTCTTCTAGGATTTTTATGGTTTCAGATCTCTCATTTAGGCCTTTAATTCATTTGGGGTTTGTTTTTGTGATTGGTATAACAAACCATACACAGTTTCATTCTTTTGCATGTAGTTGTTTAGTTTTCCCAGCACCATTTGTTGAAGAGACTATTTTTTCCCCATTGTATATTCTTGCCTCCTTTGTTACAGATTAATTGACCAGACATGCATGGGTTTGTTTCTGGGCTGTCTCTTCTGTTTCATAGATCTA
Organism: Enhydra lutris kenyoni; assembly: GCF_002288905.1. NCBI lineage: Eukaryota > Metazoa > Chordata > Mammalia > Carnivora > Mustelidae > Enhydra > Enhydra lutris. The sequence goes on from NW_019154087.1 coordinate 64,132,139, forward strand.
TGTGTCTTTTTGTGCCGGTACCATACTGTTTTGATTACTTCAGATTTGTAGCGTTTCTTGAAATCTAGGATTGTGATACCTCCAGCTTTTTTCTTCTTTCTCAAGGTTGCTTTGGCGCTTTTGGGTCTTTTTGGTTCCATACAAATTATAAAACTGTTAGGAAAGAAATTGAAGATGACACAAATGGAAAGATATCCTATGTCATAGATTAGATGAACCAATATGGTTAAAATGTCCACACTACACAAAGCAATCTACAGATTTAATGCAATCCCTATCAAAATATGAACAACATTTTTCATGGAACTGGGACAAATAATAATCAGTTTTGGCTCTTTGTTATTATTCTGGACTAACCACCTCTCTTCCTCATATATGCCAATGATTTACCAAAGAAGTTTACCATTTAGTATATATAGTATAATGTAAAAGAGCAATGTCCAGTACAGTAGCTACTAGTCATATGTAGCTGTTATACATGTGAAATGTGGCTAGTGTGACTGAAAAACTGATTATTTAATTTTATTTATTTCTGATTAATCCAAACTTAAATTGCCTGTATGGCTAGTAGACAGTGTAGCTATAATGACCATTGGCTATCATCTATCTTTGGTGACCATATTTTCTGAATCCAAATTCTAGGCATGGGGTCAGACAATCGGACAGTAAATGTTTGTTAAATTAACTTGGTAGAATATTTGAATTTTGTTTTAGTCCATTTAGATAATAGACATATAATTGAAATATATGTATAAATTAAATAATATTTTTCTTTCATTTAAACTAACATGTTAGGACTTCAAATAATGTTTTGTTATAAAAATATAGCATAAAACTTACTATTTTAACCATTTTTTGAGTGTAATTCATTGTTGTGTAACCATTACTACCATCCATCTCCAGAAGTTTTCCATCTTCCCAAACTGAAACTCTGTATTCCTTGAAACAGTAACTCGTGATCCACGCCCCCACTCCTCCTTAGTCCTTGACTACCACCATTCTCTTTTCTGTCTCTAGGAATTTGACTACTGTAGGTACCTCATAGAAGTGGAGTCACATATTCATCCTTTTCAGCCTATTTCACTTAGCATAGTATCTCCAATGTTCATCTGTATTGTAGCATATGTCAAAATTTACTTCCTTATAAGGATGAATAATATCCCATTATTTGTGTATACCACATTTTGTTTATCCATTCATCTGATTATGGACATTTTGAGTTGTTTTCACCTTTGGCTATTATGAATAGTGTTTCTATAAACATTGGTGTATAAGTGTCTGTTTAAATCTTTGCTTTCAGTTCTTTTATATATATATGCAAAAGTAGATTTCTAGATTTTATGGTATTTAGCTTTTTGAGGAACTACCTCAAAAGTATTTATTTTTCAAGATCAGCATTTGCTTAAGATTATTTAAAACTTTTGCTTTACATTTCCTTGGCTTCTTTCTCTTTTCCACAACCCCAAGTAGTTAGTTAATTATTAGCAAATTAAATTTTAACTGGAGAGTTTTCCACTCATCACACACAAATTTTTCTTGCATTATATAAAAATATGTATTAGATTTGCATTCACTTAAAACACATGGCCTGTTATGTTCTAAGTATGGTAGGTACTCAATATCTTGAAAGATAAATACAGTAGTCACCCCCTTATACGTGGGGGATATGTTTCAAGACCCCCAATGGATGCCTGAAACTGTGGATAGTACTAAACCTATAAATACTATGTTTTGTCCTATACATACATACTTATAATAAAGTTTATTTTATAAATTAGACACAGTAAGAGATTAACAACAGTAACTGAAAGTAAAATAGAATAGCTGTAACAATACACTGTAATAAAAGTTATGTGAATGTGGCTTCTCTCTCTCTCTCTCTCAAAATATCTTATTGTACTCACCCTTCTTGTGATGGTGTGAGATGATAAAATACCTACCCAATGAGATGAAATGAGGTGAATGACATAGACATTGTCACATGGTGTTAGGCTAGTATTGACCTGATTATGTGGCAGAAGTAGAGTCATCTGCTTCCAGGCCATGGTTGATAACAGGTAACAGACTCCATTGAAGTGAAACTGCAGATAAAGGGGGATACTATATATTACTTTGTTCCTTAGCACTATTCATCTAAATATGCATGATTAATTCTCAAAGGTTTTGGGATGTTATTAAAATGAATATGATAATTTTTTAATACAGCCATTCCATTTCATAGTGCTAAGTCTTGCAACATAATGCAGTGTGATACAGAAGAATAAACAAGCAAATAAATAGATAGATATGAAATTAATTGCTGATCCTGATGCCCACTAGTTGTGTGACTTGGCTTATCTTGGTACTCTGTTTCCTCATATATAGAATTGGTATGAGTATACCTTCCCAACAGATTAGATGGGGTATAATGCATTTAAAGTGCCTGGCATGGTACCTATCCATCATAAGTATCCGTTAAATGTTAGTTCCTTTCCTTATGTTGTTCTCTGTTAAAACCCTGAGTTAAGAAACACGACCATAAAAAGAATATGAATTACTGATTGCATCACAGAAAGAACATAAAATGCTTATACTAGATAGGTTATCAGAGACTGTTTCCTAGAGGACACTTGTAGAGTTCATTGTAAAGTGAGGCAAGGACTCAAAACAAGAATAGGTCATTAATTTATTCATTTTTTAAAGATTTTATTTGTTTATTTGAGAGAGAGAGAGGGCACAAGCCTGGGGGAGGGACAAAGGAAAAGGAAGAAGCAGACTCCCCACTGAACAGGGAGCCCAATGTGGGACTCAATCCCAACCCGAAGGCAGGTGCTTAACTGATTGAGCCACCATGGTGTCCCAATTTATTCATTTTTTAAAAACAAGCTTTTACTATACTAAAATTATATAGTACAGTTAAGAAGTTGACAGTCAAGCCCCTTTCCTCATCAGCTTGAATTCATTGTCTAGCATGGAAATATGGATAAGTAAACAATTATAGTATACTGTGATTAAATTCAATATAGAGGTAAGTACACTGTATGTATGCACAGGCATAGACAATATGCACTAACTCCGGACTGCCAGAATCCAGTCATGTTTTCTGGAAAATGAGAGGCTGTAGATTGGAGGATGAATGAGAACATTAGGTAGAATCATGAGCAAAGGGTATCTACACAGAAGAAATTATATAGGCTTTCTGCATACAGGTGAGAGAGATCACGACAGGAGACTGTGATATATGTGCAATGAACCAGAGGTGACAAGGTGAGAGAGAAAGGTAGGAGCCTTACCATAAAGGGCATTTAATGCCATAAACAGTAATTATAATTGCATTGGCATAAGGCAGTGGATTATAGGTTGAAGGTTAGCGAGATAACCACATGTGTGTCTTAGTATCTATCTGGAAGAAGACTGAAAAGGTAAGAACTGGAAAGTACCCACCGGATTATTCTAAGAGTCACTGTGTGATCTTAAAGAAAGTAGCTTAGAAGGTAGAGGACTGTGCAGTGGATGGGACATGAGCAAGTAAACACAGTGAGAAAAGGAAATAATTGAAGGGAGAATGATCATTTTATTGAGATATAGCTCACATATGATACAATTCACCCATTTAAAGTGTACAATACAGTAGTTCTTACTGTAGTCGCAGTTCTACAAGCACCACCACAATCTAATTTTAGAACATTTTTGTCACCACAAAAAGAAACCCATACCCCTCTAGCAGGCACTCTGAGTTTTTTTTTCTTTTTTAATGGGTAAATATTTGGCCATGTTTCTGTGTTAATTGGAAAGATCCAAAAAGGGGAAACATGTCAAACGTACATGAAATAAAGCATGTAATAGACTACCAAGCTCTATGAGGAAGAAGAAGGGAACAAAATCCAGGACACAGATAGAGATAAGCACTGGACAGCATGGAACAATACTTCCTTGTCTGAGATTAGAGAGTAGAAGGTTACCCTGAGGACTGGGTTAAGTAAATATGCATGAATGAGGGGGGAAAGGGAACAAGATTACAAGGGTTTGTACCAAAGGTGAGATAATATTTATGGAAATACTTAACATAATGATGGATGCTTTTCATAGATGTTCAATAATAAATGGTTACTTTCTTTCCATTGTTTTTCTCTGTTCTTAACAGCAGGAGAGTAGGTATACAAAAAGTTGACTGGAGAAGGGATGTGTGTGTGTGTGTGTGTGTGTGTGTGTTGTGTGGTGTGTAAAGATATATGGAGAGAGAGAGAGATGGGGTTTTACTATGGGAGTATGGTGGAATATATAAAGAAGGATTGTAAGTGGAAAGGTGATTGATGAAATTGTTAAAGGGGTGCTGTTAACTGGTGATCTAGGCTGGTTTGGATAGGTAAGGAAGGGGCTGATTAATTGGAAGAATTAATTCATTCATTCATTCAATAAATAATCATTATGTTTGAAGTACTAAAAATACAGAGATGAGCAAGAAAGTCAAGTCTCTTCCCTCATGGAACTCACATTCTAGTGGGGTGCACAGAAAATAAGCAGTAAAGATTACTGAAGAAAGTAAGACTAGGTAAGGGTATACAGAGTGACTTGTGAATAGGGCACTATTTCAGAGATGTTGCTAACGGACTGCCTCTTTCTTTATAAACACTGTTTCCTTCCTACTTTGAGATTGGAGTAAAGCTAAACAAGGTGACCCAGGGAGCCAGCTCCTACTGCTCTAATTGTGGCCCACCATGTATCTGTAACCCCCAGGTCTGGGCAGCTCTAAGTCTTGTCACAGCCTCCTGCTAGTTGTAAAGCTCCCACTATTGCCCTCTTTCCGTTTGCTCCCCACTCCATCCCTAGGCTACACCATCTTTTCTTCAGAATCTTGTTCCTCTAAGATGCTTTAAATCTCTAATATTAGTAACTTTGTGCATACAATTGACTTATATTAGAACATTATCTCTGCAAGATCATAGTAATGGGACCATAATAGATTTGTGCTTCTCTAGTATTAAAAGCAAACTAGACTTATTTCTGTCAGTAACTATAGTTTTACTTATTTCTGTTCCCTACTATATATTTAGTTTAACTTGGAACACTTAGATATTCACACAGAGGCAAGTTGTTTATGTACAAGTCATGTATTTACTTACTATTTGGGAAAAGCTTCATTTCTCTTGAGAAAGTTTTATTCTAGAGTGAATGGTTAATACATATGGCATAGTAAGTGATCATAAAAATAATCTCTCTATAAAAAAAAGCACTAAACGATAGAAATAATAACCATAAGATGAGGGAGAGTAATCAGAGAAACAGCCTGCAGCACATTAAACTTTTATGTTGTTTTTAATTTTTAGAAAACAGCTGGGTTATCAATATACAACTATGGCTACATTTGCATATATCACACACCAGAGAGAATTATTTTTCGGGCAATATACTATTTTTTTTTTTCAAATATCTGTGACCTCCAAATAAAAGATATATTCTTATCTTTAGCTGTTTATTCTAACAGACCTCTTTGCTCTTTAGCTCTGTCTCTTTGATACTTTCTCCTTTTTCTCTACCTTTACTATTTTTCAATCTGTTCTGTTTTCCAGCATTACATATATTCTCTTTTTTGTGCATTTTTTAAAAAATGAGGTATGATTGACATACATCATATTAGTTTCAGGTACATACCATCATTGATATTTTTATATATTGTGAAATGATCATCACAGTAAGTCTAGTTAGCATCTGTCATACATAGTAACAGAATTTTTTTCTTGTGATGAGTACATATATTCTTTCATGGACAGGGTACACATAAATGAAAGTGGCAATTTTCTTATTGTTATATCTGCTGAATTTGGTTTGATTTACTTCTCTTCCTTTATACAACTTTACCAAACCTTTCTAACACCATTTCAAAAAAACTAAAATCAAGGAAGGAAGAAATTTAAAAAGAGAAAAATTAGGATACTTAAATTCAGGGTCAGATATGAGTAAGAGTAAATATTTATATTTTTATTAAGGAAAAAACCCTTATAAAATCCAAATTCATAAAATAAATACATGATGAGTTGAATATTAATTATACAAACAATTTTTCTTTTCCTAAAAAATATAAGTATTTTCCTTAGATATTTTCTTTAAACACATTTAGTATATAATTTTATTTATGAGTATGGTTTCTAGAACAATTTTATATTCTTATCCAGAATTCAGCCATCTGTTTTAATATTAATGGTATTTGCTATATCCAAAAGTTGAGAACTCTGTTATCTAACCATTAGTGTAAGACATTTCGTTGATCAAGTTTTAGTGCATGTGCAGTGATGTGCTCTGAGTTTTATACAGTAAAAATAGGAGCACAAAGGAGGAACAGCCAACCCAGATTAGGGGAGTAATAACTGCCTAATCATAATCCTTAAGAAATGAGTTAGGTAGACAAAGCAACAGAACAGGTAGAGGAGTTCAAAGCAGAGAGTACTGCATGTGGGAAGTAGTATCGTATGGCTCTGTGACTGGAAAAAACAACGTGATAGTTGGAGAAGGTGATGATGAACAGCAGCTAATTTGATGGTATCTCCAAAACATATTTGAAAACCATTTATGTCTGTCTATCATTAATCTCAGCCACCACCATCAGCTCTCCCTTGGCTAGTATTAGTAGAAAAGATCACCCTTTTTAAAATGTTATTTTAAAAATATAAATCAGATCAAGTTAGCCCTCTACGTAAACCTTCCTATTTCATATTAATCATAGAATTCGATCCACATGATCTGGCCCTTGCCTGCCTCTCTGATCTCAGGCCGTGCTGTGCTGTTCTCTTCCTCATTCATGTGTCTGCCATACCGACCTTCTTTCTGTTCCTGATCATGTAACATTGTCACTGACTTAGCACCTTTTTATGGTGATCATTTTCTCTGATTATTCCATATTTTCACATGCTGGCTCCTTGCTATTTATTCCTCAACTTAAAGGTCATCACTTCAGTGAGGGCTTGTCTTCATACATGCAATCTAGTTATCTTTTTGTTACTAAATATAATTTACAGCTAAAGAATATGGAATAAATGATACATTATTTGAAATCTATTTGAGATTTGACTCAAATTGGACATAGTCATGTTTCATAAATCTTTTATGTATATATTTGAAAAACAATAGGTATTCTTCAGTTTTTAGTAGAGTTTTTAGTACTGTCTTCAGTAAGACAGTAATGATAAGTGAGGAGCATAATTGGTGAGTGTGATTTTTAAATTATTAATATTAGTTAATCTATGCTATATTTGACCTTAAACTAAGAAATTCCATACTGCTATTCTTTTTCAGTTTTTGTGATCTCTTTTTATATATTTTTTTTTATTTCTGCCCTGGAGTTATCAGTTCTTGCTTCTTGTACTATGTCATGTATATCTGTCTTTTGGGCATTCCTCCTCCTGCTCTCTAATTCACTATTCCGTAGATGCTATAGCCTGAGAAACCAGATTGATAGGACTAAATTAAAGGAAAAGTAAATAGGGTTTGATTACTTTACCAGATACGTAAACATAAACTACAGTAATCAAGACAACATGTTCTAGTGAGGGAACTAAAGTTCAATGGAATAGAATAGAGCTTCCAGAAATGGACATATTATATATGAGCATATATGATAAATGTGGTATTTTAAATCACTAGGGAAAAGGCTCTCTTGTTCAGTATGTGATGTTGGGACAGCTAGCTAATTGTTTAGAATATGAATTTACTTAGATCCCTGTTTCCTAACTTAAAGTGAAGGAAATTGCAAATTAATTACAGTTATTTATTTGGAGTAAAGATGTTTCGAATATAAAAGATGAAACTACAGAACTTAGAAGATAATGTAGGTGAGTAGTTTTATAATCTTGAAATAGAGAAGGCTAATTTTAGAAGTCTGATATCAAAACCAAAAAATTATTAAGGAAATTGATGTATTTGGTTTCATGAAAACTGGAGTCTCTATACACCCAAAAAATTAAATAAATAACAAAATTTAGGAACAGATAATTCACAAAAGATGAAATATATACCACAAATGAAAAGTAGTTCATCCTCACTAGTAATCAATGAAATCCAATTTAAAATGCATCATATTAAAAAAAAAATAAAATAAAATGCATCATATTTGCCTGTTAAATTATTTAAGATTAAAAACAATGAAAATTCTAACATTAGTTAGAAAACAGATATTGTGAATCTCCAGCTTTTTCTTTGTGAATCTCCTACTGGGAAAGGGGCCTGTTTTCACATTAAAATCTCTGAATAGTTTCCGACAATTAAAAGAAAAAGAAAAAAGAAAAGAGCCATTGTGATATATTTGATGAGGATGAAAATCAGTTTAATCTTTATAGCAGTCTGTATCAGTTTTTAAAATATTCATGCATTATTTACATAGAACTTTAGCCAAAAGCAGTAATTTAAAAAGTATGCAGAAAAATATGTTAAATTGTAAAGTTGTTGTTCATAATAGCAAAAGAAAAAAATGCACATAAATTTCTACCAGTATAGAACTGATTGAATAAATAATGGTATTTCTATACAGTGGAATGCTATACATCACCAGAATATTGCTATGGAAGTATATTTTGCCATAGTACAGGGAAAAACATGTTATAAATATATAAAATACAACTTTTATATGTGTATGTAGGCATTAAGGACAAGTCTGGAATTACAGACCTCAAGATGTTTATATGGCAATCTAACCAAAGATGGTCATTATCTTTGGTTAGTGAGATCACGGAATTCTTTCATTTGCTACTTTCTAATTCTGAAAATTATTTTTCTTTAAAGTCAAAGAGGAAAAGCCAACTAGCCTATAACTCTTTTTCTCTTCTGAGGAGGAAAAAGTCTCCTCTTGAAAATCTGAGCAAATGAAGCTTATTAACATGAAGAGAAGGATACTGACTTTGCTTTTGGATATTTTTTTTTTTTTTAAGATTTTTATTTATTTATTTGACAGAGAGAGATCACAAGTAGACAGAGAGGCAGGCAGAGAGAGAGAGAGAGAGAGGGAAGCAGGCTCCTTGCTGAGCAGAGAGCCCGATGCGGGACTCGATCCCAGGACCCTGAGATCATGACCTGAGCCGAAGGCAGCGGCTTAACCCACTGAGCCACCCAGGCGCCCCTGCTTTTGGATATTTGAAGGTGTTTTGTGACTACTTTCTGGTTTTTTGGCCATATTCAGTGTTGCCAAAGATAGTGACTGTATAATGATCTTCATGTAACTTTGATAAAGATAATTTATAATTTCTTAACTTTTTTTCACTCAGAAATCAGAGTACCTCCAATCTTTCACTTTGTTACTTAATTCACTGAACTATGATTTTTTTCATACATTTTAGCAATTTGAGTTTATTTTTTCACTTTTCCTGTCATATTTGAGGAGGACCAAAAAGACCACTTCTACTTTTAGGGAAAATATCTTAGATATATCACTGTTAATTGTAGTTCTTGTCATCATTTTCTAAAATCAAGAAGACTTTGGCTCAGTATTCATGAATACTAGATCTCTGGGTTCACTACTTAGTTGTGTGTGTGTGTTTGTCTACAATTAAATAGTTATATAAAGGGCTTTAAAAACTTATTCAGCAAAGCATTGCATAATAACTATAAAAATTTAAATAATTCAAAACTATAAAGTATAAAAATGGAAAGCCCCCATCCCCAAATTTGTATGTTATTACTGAATACCAGTCACATGCTAATGTCAACTATAACACTTCCTATAGGATGTGGTTTGTTATATACAGAAAAAAGCCTCTGCCAGAGAATCTTTCACCTTTTACTGATGCTTGAAACTCCACTATTAGAGATAATTTTATTACACATCTTTTTTTTTTTTTTTTAAGCAATTCCTTCCAAACATTCAGCTCTTTGTGCACAGGATTTGATAATAGGTTCTGACAAAAGGGGAAGTACAAACACAGCACAGGGTCTGAGCCATCTTTGTGTAAGGAGTTCAGGGCATATCCTGAGATGTGTGAGAGGTTGAAAGAAGAGGTGGAGAGGTTGATAGGCAGAAAAATACTTTGCTCAGGTAGGTAGATGTTGTTCAGGAACATTAATATGAATAATATTATCTGTGCTCTGTCACCTTGCACCTTTCCTCTGGAAGGGTCATTTTCTCCTTTTCAAGTAAATACACTGTTATTTTATATTTATGTAAGTTCAGAAATTAGTTCTTAATTTCCTTTTAAAAATGAAACTTGGCTCTATGTTCATAGATGGGCAGGGAAGAGGAGGAGGGGAGCCATGATATTGCTCAATGTAAAGAATTATATACAATGGGTCTTACAATGTGAAAGTAAAATCTGAAAAATTTCCCTAAGTTGTGTTTCGTGTCAGTGGTTGCTTTTCGCTCTTCCAAATGTATCCTTCCAAATGCTGTTTTAGCAACACATAATCACTCTGAGAAGGTCTGTTTTCCAAAAGCAGCAGCAGCAGTGTGTAAGTTTACATGACCCCAGTTTCATGACAGCGGTAGCAAATCAGATATCTTATCCAAGGAAAGCATTTTTGGCTTAGAATTCAATCACTTTCGTGGTGGGAGTCAACAGCTTGTTTCAGCTCTAACACTACTGCAGAACACTGGCTGCAGTGAATCTTTCAGGAAGAATAAACACAATTGGTATTTATAGCATTGTTAACATTTGTTAAATAGTTAAGGGAGTGGTCTGTAAGTCTGTTTTAAGCAGGTGGGGCAGGAATCTGTTGTGACTGCTGTGAGATTTAAGAGTAGGACAATAAGACATGATTACTCTGGTTGTAGCAAAGAGTAAGTTAGAAGTATTGAATAACAGTAAGTTAAGATTTCACGCAGCCACAATTCAGAGTGTTACAAAAATAATTCTGAAGTATCTCTGGCCAGAAGTGTGTTACACAGATGGAATATTTGACACAGTGCAGGGCAGGAACTGTACAATGAAAAGCCAAATAAACAGTAAGGATTAGTCAAGTTTTAATTGAAAACCTTCATAAAAAATACCTTGAAATTATGCCAGTCTTTCTTGTATATCAAAACCACAATAATCAAAATTTCCCTTAGTCAATTAAATGAACATCAAAGTTGTCAGTAAAGCTAATCTTTGTATTTTGCTATTTATTATTGCATATTGCAGTCTGCTTAGTTAAATAGGTGTAGCTAAATTGTGCATGCAAAGATATAAAGCAGGCACAGGGTATTAATATTTTTATGATTTTTTTGCCCTGTCAATTACCCAAGGAATCCAGAGCCACTCTGTCATGCTGATGACTTCTGTCATGAACCCGTTTACTTAAGATACCATCTTAATTCTAAATGGAGAATGTGAAAAGTAGTCTCAAAGCAAATGACTGAATTTTGTTCTCTAAATTTTAAACTAAATGTAAGCTTCTAGAAAGGGTAAGTTGAAAAAAACTGCATAGATTTGAAAAATCTATGTAAGATTATTTGCAAGTATGATAGATTTCTAAGTCTTCAGAATAGCATCATTAGAAAAACATTGCTATCAAAGATGAGAAAGTTTACTTAGAATATAATCACTGTTTTTAGTTTTCATTTTTGGTACAAAAAAGCAACAGAAATTCTATTAGTATTTGGGAAATTCTTAAGTCAAATGTAAATTTTTAAAATGCTAAGTATTACTAAACTCTGTTCTAACAGTAACCTTTTTGTCTTACTGTCCCTGCCAGTACTGTGTAATTGGAGAGTGTGTTTGTATTTGTGCGCATATTCTCTGTCATCTCTAAGTTCCTCAAGGTCAAGGATCATGTCATCTGATTGCTCAGTGTACCTCATTTCATTATTTTTACACAGTGGATGTTCACAACTACTCTTGAGAAAATAGACCACATGATTTTTACCAAGTGAATGACTAAATGACAACTTCTTTCCAGGACATAGTTTAAACATATGTGTCTGGTTTTGAGGAATAATTTAATTTTCTGAATACAGTAAATTAACTTCTGATTTTTCTTTAAGAAATGTCCCTACATTTTCAGTTTGCCTCTCAGCATTGGCAACCTCTTTGAAGCAACATTTCACTTATTTTTCTAGGCAGGCTGCTTTATCTACTCATTTCCAGTAGCTAGAGATGGAGGTGTTTTGAATGAGCACATCAATGTTCTAGACAGAGATACTGTTTGAAATTATCCATGAACACAGTGCCGCTGAACATTATTGAGTGACGTTTGTTTCTCTTGGTTGTGTCTGCTCTGACTAGCTGGTTTCTTTCAGATTGGCAGCTGGGATTATGCTGCAGTGGATGGACAGCTATAAGAAGTGGAGATTGTAGTGAGACTGGGTCAGGCCTCAATTTAATGTGTGTTTGAAATGTATGGGTTCAGTTAAATGCACTAATGGGAAATCCATGTATATTTTTACAATTTAAAATTACTTTACGTTTTACCTTACTAACTTCCATAATATTATTGAATAATAATATATAAATAAAAATAACTCATCTCCTTCCTTAATGTTCCCTCTCTGCTGATTTCTTATTCCTGCATTCTTATTTTTTAATAAATTTCATTTCATTTATTTATTTATTAAAGATTTTATTTATTTATTTGACAGATCACAAGTAGGCAGAGCAGCAGGCAGGGGCGGCGTGGGGGAGGGAAGGAGGCTTCCTGCTGAACAGAGAGCCCAATGTGGGGCTTGATCCCAGGACCCTGAGATCATGACCTGAGCCGAAGGCAGAGGCTTAACCCACTGAGCACCCAGGCGCCCCTAAATTTCACTTTATTTAGCAAGCTACTCTTTCTCTTTATTCCTTATATACTCCATACCATCATCATATGTATGTCTCCAGATAACCAATGCATTATGCAAAACATATAGTTTACTTACAAAATTTATATATTTTTCTAAATAGTTGATTAATACTAAATGATGACAAAATATTGCTAAAACGAATGGTCCCTTGAAATCAGGTAGATCTAAGTTAGGAAATAAGCTCAAATAACAAAATTAACTTTGTAGCAAGGTCTCTGTATTTCACAGTTTTCGACCAGTTTATCAGCTGGAATTGTTCCTAAATGATTAAAAAAATTCTTCTGGCTACTATGTTGATGGAGAAATTAAACATCATAAAGCTATATTAAATATTAGCAGATTTTTCTTTAGATTTTCATATTTTTTAAAGTTTTTATAAAATGGAAAAATTTTTATTTTTCTTTATTTTTAAAGTAATGCATGTTTTAAGATGTTAAACAGCATGAGATGCTAAACAGTATATAATTGAAGATAGTATTAAAGTATTAATTTTTATTCTGCCAATCTTTCATCAGATAACAGCTGATAATAGTTTGGTACATACCCTCCAGATTGTATACATGTATATTCAAATATATATACATATATATACTCAAATAATACATGTAAGTATATGTGTGTTTATATTTTTATTTATTTCTTTTTTACTTAAATGTGGTCATATATTAAATTCTTTAGTAATTGGGAATTTTTTTCCATCAATATATTATAGACTACTTTCCATGTCAGATACTTTCAGACCAACTCATTCATTTTAATGGCTGCATAGTATTCCATTATCAGAGTTTAAGTAGTTTTGTCCCCTAAGTTTTACTGCTAGCGAGTGTTGAAATAACTGTCTTTGTATCTAGATCAATTCACACTCATCTTACTCTTTTCCTTAAGAAAATTTGTAAAAGTAGAATCAAAACCTTGGTCTTAAAAGATTCCTTTTAAATAATTTGAGTTAGGTTCATTACGCTATTTTTTTAAAGATATATATAGAGAGATGTAGATACCTCTCTCTATATGTTTGTTTGTTTGTTTGTTTTAAAGATTTTATTTATTTATTTGACAGAGATCACAAGTAGGCAGAGAGAGAGGAGGAAGCAGGCTCCCTGCTGAGCAGAGAACCTGATACAGGGCTCGATCCCAGGACACTGGGATCATGACCTGAGCTGAAGGCAGGGGCTTTAACCCACTGAGCCACCCAGGCACCCCTGTTTGTTTGTTTTTTTGAGAGAGAGCACACACAAGTACACCAGCAGGGCAGGAGTTGGTGTGGGGCAGAGGGAGAGGAAGATAGAGAATTTTAAGCAGGTTCCACACCTAGCACAGAGCCCAACATGAGACTTGATCTCAACACCCTGAGATCATGACCTGAGCTAATATCAAGAGTCAGACGTTTACCAAACTGAGCCACGCAGGTACCCCCACGTCGTGCTATTTTTTTTTTTTTAAGATTTTATTCATTCATTTTGAGAGAGAGCAAGCATGTGCACAAACAGGGGGAGGGGCAGACAGAGAGGGAGAAGCAGACTCCCCACTGATCAGGGAACCTGATGTGGGGCTCCATCCCAGGACCCTGGGATCATAACCTGACCTGAAGGCAGACACTTAACCAACTGAGCTACCAGGCTCCCCAGATTATGCTATTTTTTAAAATTGTTGTGCATTTAAAATTTTTGTTCTGTCCACTCAAAAGTAACTCTATTTCCTTTCTTAGATTAAAAGAGAGTCTGATTTCTCAATAATTTATAAATGATGCTTTACCTTTTTTAAAAATAAGCTAGAGATGTTATCCAAACAAAACCATATGTATTATATATAATTTTCTCTTTTGGAATCTTCATGTATTTTTTATCAAGTACATTTACATTTTCTCTTTTGGCCTTAGTAGTTCATATTATCGGGATTTTTGTCCCTTAGGAATTAAGTCCAAAGTTCAACATATTACTAAGTAGTCATTTGATTAGTATAACTTTTTTAAATTTGCTGATACCAAAGCTAGATTTTTAACTGTGGCCCCAAAGAGGACTGAGGCTGTTCAACCAGAGAGTCAATAAACATTGAGTGGAAACCTGTCAAATATCTAGCAAATCATCCTCAACTTAAGTTCAAATGTGTGAACGGCAAGAGGAAAACTGGCACGAGTAATGATATTATATATAACATAGTAGAAATCACTGATTATTCTTATGACTCTTTTTTAAATACTAAAAAGTAAATCTGAAATATAAAATATAAAGTCTTATTTGGATTTTTAAACCTTTCTTGGTAAAGAATTACTCTAGAATCTTAAGACAGCTTTTTAGAGCTTCATTATGGTAATCATAGAAAATCTTAATATATTACTAAATGGAATGTGTTTTCTTAATAAATTACTTTTTTTTTCAATTCTCTAACCTGGTTTTATAGTGCTTTTAGATATAAATGTATAGGAGATAAAATGCAATATCAGAGTTGTGTGCTTAAAAGAAACAGCATACATATGTGTTTACCTTAACTACATCCATATGTTTAAGTTATTTCTCTTCCAAAACCATCTTAAAATAAAACTTGACAACTTTATTGTTGGGTTACTAAGTGTTGTGTTGATTTAACTTGTTTCCTCTGTTATATTAAAAAGACTAGTTCTGAGAGACTAAAATAGTCATTGTTAAGTTGAAGCCAAATACCACGTTGTCACTAAGCCAAGTCTACTTTTATTTACTTTGATTTCTTTTCTATATTTCTTTCTTCCTTTCATTTTCTCTAGTGTGCGAATCTATATTCTCTATACATACTGTCTCTTTCTCTAGATATAGCTATAAAATCATACAAGTATGCAATAGTTGGCACAGAAAACAATGGAACATGCAGCTTGTTGAAAATATTTTCATAATATTTCCATTTGAAATCCATTAATAAATTCTCTAGGTAATATTTGAGATGCTGTTTATAAAATATAAATATGTGGTTTTACTAGAATGTCTCAAAGTATTTGCATAGTCTTTTTTATTACTATGTATTTCGACATCTGGAATGCTGCCTGCTGAACTCAGGTTTTATTATAGAAAGTAGTAACAGGCTATTTACAGAAATAATTGGGAATTGATGAATAAGAATGTTAAGTAATAAAGTAAGCTTTTTAGTAGAAATGTTTAATAGAATGTTTTATTCAGTGCAGGCTGCTTTGTAATAGTGTTAGGACTATATCTGAGCTGCATCCCTGCTGAATTATGTTGATTTGGGTGGTCATACATTCTTTCAGTAAGTATTTATTGAGCACCTGTGGTTTATCAAGCCCCAGAAGCACAGAAATATTTGCAGTCTCTGGTCTCACGGAGACTTACAGCCTAATTGATAAGGCAGAAATTATAAATAAGTAAAAAGTAAGTAGTAGAGGTCTGTGCACATTGCTCTAAAAGCAACAGGAGGGATAGCAACAGTCTGGATGAGACCAGGAACAGTCTCTTGTTTTCCATTGAATCTTTCTAGCACTTTCTGAGCCCCCTGTAAGATAACCTAAAGCCAAATATGTTAATAATTATTAAAATTGACTAATAGGTACATGGGGATTCACTATCCTATTCCAAAATAAAAATTTAACATAATCAATTTTTATCATCTGGAACCAAAACTATCTAGATGAAGGAAAGTTCTTAAAAACAGGTTAGGCATTTGGTAGAGTTTATTAAACTACCTTTTTACCAGTCCACTTTCCTGAATCTTATACCTGTGTTTCCTGTGATTTCAAACCTCAGTTGTACCTCTAAATTTCAGTTGCTTTATACATAAGGCTGAAGGGAAAAGTGAAGAAAGAGTGATAAGTAAAATTACTTTAAGAGGCTTTTTCAAGTCACGCATATTCCCCCAGTTTCTCACTTGGCTCTTAAGAATCACTGTATAGTGAGACATGGAAGCATTGTCATATCCATCAGCTATGTTGGGGTAACGAAATGAGAATTATTGTCTTCACTGACATCTTGCAGACCCTCCCTGAAAGACTGGTCTCAGGAATAGCAGTTATCAGCCTTCACTTACACTTGCCATTCTTCCCCTTGTCCACATTTTGCCCTTGTCAAGAACTGTGCTGTTGTCTCAAGATTGGTTTTGTCCCCAGTACAAACCGAGATGTGCATAAGGGTCTGGGTGAGCTTGCCATGTATAATAGGCACTCAGTACACTTTTTTGTTGTAAGAGTACCATGTGCAAGGGACTGTTCTACATGCTGCACACTACTCAATTATGTTCTCACACTTTGTAGTAGTACAGTTGCAGAGATAGACTAGTAATTATTAAAAGTTACAAAACACAAGGAAGCTAAATCAAGTGTGTAATCAGCAATACGAGCCGACTATAAGATTTAGGAAATAGTACACCAAAAAGGTGGAACGCAAGCAGGGTTTTCTAGAGAGGGGTAGGACTCGGGAAATTGAAGATAAGAGTGACCATTCTAGAAGGAGCAGTCACATGAGAGAAAATGTAAGGCAGAAAGAGCTGATTATATTTGAGTAAGAAAAGTAGCCTGACTGAAAATGAACACTGTATGAGGGAATTGGATGAGGGAATAAAAGTTAGAGATGTGGGAAGATATTTATTGCCTGACATTAGTCCTTTACCTTCTAATTACTGGAGATTAATTGAAATCATTCGATCAAAGGAACATTGTGTAAAGGAGAGTTTGGGAAAACTCAATTCTGCAGGATACACTGAAGGAAGAAATTAAATTAAAGAAGAAATTAAACCAAAGAGACTAACGCGATCCTCAATACCTGAAACTTATAGGGAGCTGGATTCAGAAAGGGGTGAAGGATATGAGAAACTATAAAAGAAGTGATTAGATGATGGGGGTTACGGGGCAGGCAGAGTTTAAATAAAGTGGAAAATAAGACATCTGAAAAAAAAAGTGATTGGGTCTAGGACTTATTATATATGAAAGGAAGAGGTAAAATTTTAAAATATCAGTAAGAATTTGAGCAAAAAGAAAGATCAAAATAGGAGTCTAATCCTTAACTAAAGAATGCTAGAATAAAATTAGTTTTCCCAGATTTTAGATATGTTAATTTTAAGTGTGCAGAGACGTACCATGCACACAGTATACATAGATGGCCATTAGGCAACAGTGTAAATGGACACTTCATAAAAATCAGTAATCCTCTGGTTTTAGATTTGAAAATCTTTCCCATAGAAGAAGAATTTGAAGTCATGACAGCAGAAAAAAATGCCAGGGCAGAAAGTGTAGATGGAGAAATTCAGTGTGCTAGAAAAGAAATTGGAGTGACAAGTTGATTTATGGATGAGAAAGAGTGGAAGTCTGCAAACAACAGAGAATAAGGTTAGAAAACTAAGCTGGGGCAAAGTCATGAAAGCCACAGAGAGAATGTGAAGAAACTAGGCTGTGATCAACAGTGTAGACTGCTTCCAAGATTAGGGTGACTGAAAAATGGTAGGTGAGTTTTAGAAACAATGAAAAGAATCTAGAACTGTCAGTTGATGATGTAAAGTGTGACTACAAGATTCGAGATTATAATCATTACCTGACAATCTTACTTCATAATTTTCACACTTGAAAAAGCCCTTTCTATTGTGTTTTTATCACCAACAACTCAAAGGTTAGTCAAGAATTAAAGTATTTGTGCCTAAGAATTCTGTAGTCTTTTTAGATGTTGGGGAGACTTGAAAAGAAAATTATTATTTAACCTGTGTGGAATAATACAACTTTCATTCTGTCATTGAGAGAGAATAATCAGACCATCATATTACATGACTTGAGAAAGCCTTTTCCTGAAAGAGTTCACTCATGTGCAAATTCTAAAATTTTAAGACTTTTTAATAAAAAGTGTTAAAAAGCGAACATGGTGGGGTGACTCAGTCGGTTCAGCATCCAACTCTTGATTTCTGTTCAGGTCATGATCTCAGGGTTGTGAGATTGAGCCCCACATGGGGCTCTGCACTGGGCGTGGAACCTGCTTAAGATTCTCTCTCTCTCGCCCTCTCGCTCTACCCCTCCCCCCTGCTCATGTTCTCTCTCTTTCTCTCTAAAATAAAAAAAAAAAAAGAGGGACATGTGGATGCCTCAGTCAGTTGAGTGTCAGACTCTTGGTTTTGGCTCAGGTCATGATCTTGGGTGCCTGGAATTGAGCCCCAGATCGGGCTCTACCCTTAGCGGGGAGTCTACTTCTCTCCCTCTTTCTCCCCACTTCACCAGCTCATGCTCTCTCTTTCTCTCACTCTCTCATTCTCTCTATCTCAAATAAATGAATAAATCTTCAAGAAGACAAAGAGAGAACATTGGTGTTTCTGAAAGTTGTCCTGCCATCATGTCCTTTTCATTTCAAAACAGTGTAAAGTGTGAAGTAGGATATGTAGTATTAAGACCATTTACATTAAATTTGTATCTATAAGGTTTATGTGCAATAATTGTCATTATCCTTAGTTTTTCTCTAGTAGTTAATGTTACTTACCATTCTGTGTTTGGAACTCTAACCTTACAGCTTCCATATCACTCTATCCTGCTCCCTGACTCCTAACTACTTCCTCCTCTGCTTTCTTCATTAGTTCCTTAAATGATACCTTAAATATGAGTATTTCCCAAGGTTCCGCTCTAGGTCCTTTTTTGCATGTGTCTCATGTATTTTCTTCCTGGAGCTTAACCGATGAGTTTCAGACATTGTGCCAGAGCTCTAGGATTTCTCACAATTGTCTCAGGAGCTTCTAAGGAAGTTTAGTAAGGATGGCTTTGTCCACTTTTAAAGTAGATGGCCCTATACCTATGTTTTTGATATATTAGGGGTTTATATGATATTTCATTTGAAAAAAGGAAGTTATTTCTGTTGCTTAAAAATACACATAGACAGGGAAAGAGAAGGATCTAAAACCATTGACAACATTTCTCTTTTCTAAATTACACCTAAATCAATACTGATCTTTGATGTCAGAGCCAATCTTGGGCTTTCTTTTGCTCATTGGAAATCTCAACATGGGTAGATGGCTATCACTATCACTTCAGATTCCACATGTCACATAAAATATACTTCCTTATGGCACACTAGTTCTCCAACAGAAACTTACATTTCCATTCATTGCTTTACTACTCTCTAAAATATGCAAGTTCAAAAGAAAAAAGAATTGGTCTTTCCTTCATTCCTCAAAGTCATTGTTCTCCAAGGCCTGCTGATTTTTCCTTAGTCCATAAATATTTATCCCTTTCTTCCAAATACCACAGCTTCTGTAGGGATTAGGGTATATAGTCCCTTTTGTTTTGGACTGGTCTGTGAACCTCCAAAGAGATATTTTTGTCTCTGGGTGCTTAGCTCTGCAGTGTATTTTGAAATCTAGAGCAAGATTTCAGTTTCTTAAATAATATGTTCATCATCATCATTATTCACTCCTGAAACATTTCTTCCTTTCCTTCCCTATTTTAGCTGTGTTAGATGGGGATCATGTTTAGTGCCAAACCTAATAATAATGCAGCATTTTATTTAGTGCTTTGTACGTGTTAAGTACTATAGTAAGTACTTTGTAGGTATTATTTAGTTTTCCAGATAATTCTGTGAACTAGGCATTATTAGTATCTATTTGGTAGATGACGAATAGAGGTTAAGCTATTGCCCAAAATCACACAGCAGAAAAATAGCAATGATAATACTGTAGGCCATGTGTGCAAGTTTTCTCTTCCTTCCCCCTCTCCTTCATTTAAATAGGGGAAAAGATGTGGGGGCTGTTGGGCAGGGACCACCAAAAGCAGCAGTAGAGGGTGCTTCAAGACTCATATTCATAAACTCAGTCCGTCAATTCATATATTCTACAATAGAAGTGCTCCCACCTTCTATCTGACTACCTCTAGGCTTCAAGTTCTGCCACTGTGATATTTTTTCTTCTTCAAGATTATCCTGATGTTGATCATAAATTGATTTAACCCCATCAAAAAAAATTTTTTTTAGAAGTTCTGAAATGATCCTGGCCTGTATTCTTTGCTTCCTCTTGGCTCCTTTTCTTGTTCTAAAGTCTAGGACCAATCTTATCTCCTGCTATATAAAACCAAAGTTACCTAGCTATGCTACTCTAATTGTGCCTGAACATGCTTTGTGGTGGTGGTGGTGGTGGTGGTGACGATGACGACGATGACGATGATAGAGATACCTCATTCATTCATTCATTCAATTGTAGATTCATGCTTTTTTTTTTTTTTTTAAATTTGACAGAGATCACAAGTAAGCAGAGAGGCAGGCAGAGAGAGAGAGGAGGAAGCAGGCTTCCTGCTGAGCAGAGAGCCTGATGCAGGGTTCGATCCCAGGACCCTGGGACCATGACCTGAGCCAAAGGCAGAGGCTTTAACCCACTGAGCCACCCAGGCGCCCCTCATGCTTTTTTTTTTTTTTTTTTTTTTGTGCTCAGTCTTATCCCCAGACTTTGGTGTAGTATCTAACAGATTAGAAGAAAGGATAGCTTCAGAGCATGAGCTCTAGAATCTTGCTTTATTAGGTGCAAATTTTGAGCTGCCATTTAATTACTATGTGACCTTGGGCAAGATATTTAAGTTCTTTGTGCATTATTTTCATTATAGATACAGACGGATATAATAAAGGGCTCACATCATATAGTTTATCTTTTGTAAAGATTTATTTCTTTGAGAGAGAGTGTATATGCCCATGTCAGGTGGAGGGGCAGAGGAAGAGCAAGAGAAGCAGACTCCCCACTGAGCTCAGAGCCCCACACAGGGCTAAATCTCACAACCCTGAGATCACAACCAAAGCCAAAATCAAGAGTCAGATGCTTACCTGACTGATCCACCCAGGGGCCTGAACTCACATCATATAGTTTAAAGATTAGTTGATATAAGATAATAAAGCACTTCAAGAAGTTCTTGGTAAATAGTAAGTACTAAACAAATATTTGTTGTTATTATCAGCCCTTAATGAGTATATGTTGACTGTATATTGAATCTAATCTACTAAGCACTTTGCTGTGTTTTTTACATGATTACCATTTAATTCTTAACAGAGCATGATGAGCTGGATGCTACTATTATCTGGAGCTTTACAGGAGAGAAAATTGAAACTTAGAGTTGGTTATTAAGTAACTTACCTAGATCATAATAGAGCTTGTAAGTGGTACGCATTCAGGATTTGAACCTGGTCTGTTTGACTTCAAAACCCATGGTGCTGCCATCATACCACTCAGCTTTCACAGATGGGCTTTCCAATTTTTTTCTGCCTAAGCAAGTCATAGAGCATTCCTTAAACTTATTGGCCTGACTACATTAAACTGCTGTTTCACTTTCTGAGTACCTTTGTCCTGCTTCCCATATTGAGAATACAGTCAAGGGCAGAAACATTAAGACCTAATACCGCTATATGTACATAGTTGATGATTATTGAATGCATAAATGAATGAATCGCTGTCATTGTTTCTTACAAGGTTTATTCTAAAGGACTACTAGTGGTGTCTTCAACAAATAAAAAAAAAATTAATACTAGAAAATGATTATATTTCCTTGTTTATGATACATTAATTTCCTACAGTCCTGCAGAGCAGATAAAAATTAAGGATCTGTTTTCTTAGGGATTAAAAAAATAACATGATGAACATATATTCTTTTATGAATTTGAGAGGTTTCCCTCATTCATTTAACCTGGAAATTAGAATCCTGACTGTTGTGGGGGCTGAAATAGTCTTTCTATAGCTTTGCTTCCTTCTTTCTCCTCACATACTGTATTATTTATTCATTCACCCAATTGAGATAGATCAGGTTCTTGCTCACATAGATCTTGTATTTTAGTGAAAGAGAAAGGCATAAACAAGTAAACAAATAAAATAATTACAGACAGTGATAGCATCTGGCATTTAGTAGTTTCCCATGATGAGGGAGTTCTTGGGGATTGGGAAGTGAGCATCTGTGCTAGGTACACAGGAAGACCCATGGTAAGAGAGTGCCTTGCAAAGAGTGCAAGCACACAGCTTTCAAAAAGGGCATGCACATGTTTCTTATGTTTACTGAGTCCCTGGCTTAACTGTCTCATGCTTGGATGCAACATATGGCTTTTACTTTGTTGTTTCGCCACCTAGGTTCAAAGAGACTGTCAATAATAATGCTCTTCCTATGGCAAAAATAATAGCATCAAGCCATTTTCACAGGTGCTATGTTTCTTTTTTCCTCCTTTCTACTTCCCAGGGTGAAATGGGGCCTAGAATCAAAGCAGCAATAGGTTTTTCTCTATACCTGTAAAAGATTAGCTTTAGTCATCAGAGATGATGCAAGCAGAGGGGGGAAAAATGCAAGAAAACAGAGACGAAGCCAAAAAGGACAATTTCTGGCTATAATAGCTGGTTTCTGTTTCATATCACAGAGCAAGATGAGAAGGTTTTGTAGGGTTTTATAGGAACAGCTTACACAGTACTAAAGGATGACCTCACCCTCAGTGCCCTTGCCAGGTGCTTAGACCCACTGTGAAAACAAAGTTGATTTTCAACATGAAATAAGCCAGAAGTATGGAATGACATTTTCAGGTGACAGTTGTGTTTCTACTGCCTGTAATTAGCACCTCTTAACCCTCAAACTTGCCCATGCCTTTTTCAGGCTGTTGAAGCTCAAATTCGAAGTTTTGGACAGACGCCTTCTCAACTGCTTATAGAGCCCCATCCTCCCAGAGGTTCTGCTATGCAAGTGGTAAGTGCTGCTTACACTCTTTTCATTTCTTGCCTCTCTGAGGCCATGCTCAGCATTCATGACCGTGTTTTGTTATACTTGAGATTCTCTACCACATCTGAGTCTGTTCTTTTTATGTGATGCATGTCAACCTGCTAACAATGGGAAATATTATTGCATGCTGTCCTGGAGTCTTTGG
Source organism: Enhydra lutris kenyoni (assembly GCF_002288905.1). NCBI lineage: Eukaryota > Metazoa > Chordata > Mammalia > Carnivora > Mustelidae > Enhydra > Enhydra lutris. The sequence continues at coordinate 64,155,665 of NW_019154087.1, forward strand.
AAAGGTAAACATTGCTCCAGTGCTCTAGGATCTCATCAGTTCATGTTCTTTGTTGCAGAGTTAAAAGGTTTATAACTGTCACATATCCTTGCCACAGGATAATGGCTCTGGACACAGGATGGATGAGTTTTCTAATTTGATCCTATGCATTTTTAGATTAGTTTTGCTTGTGTTTGTTCTTTATGTCCCAACATGTTTTTCGGTTTGGGAGTTTTAAAGCTAATCCTAATGTGTAGGATATTGTTACTGAGGATAAAGGACCACAGCAAGAAGAAAAGATGGTTTGGTATACCTTACCACCCTAAGCTTACTACAGTGATTTTGATTGCTCATGATTTTGAGGGTTAGATGGGCCTTTATTCTGTTCTTCTCACTTTGGCTCCCTGATGCACTACTCTGGGGTGGGCTGAGGTGGCCAGACCTTCTTCCATGTGGTTTTTCATCATCAAGGAAGTTAGCTCAGGCTGCTTTCCAGTACGAACAGTGTTCCAAGAGAACACTTCTGTAGGACTTCTTGAAACTTGCTCTTGAACTCACATAAATCACTTACACCTCATTTTATTGGTCAAAGCAAGTCAAGAGGCTGCCCCAGAATCAGGAGTTGGAGACTGTAGAATTTTAACCAATATGGCAAGGAGACAGGAGTGAAGAGAGCAAGATATAGAGATGTGGCCTTTTCACCCCAGCTCTCTGTTTCTTTTCTTCTTTCCCTTTCCATCTTGCCATCATCTTTGTGTCTTTTTCCCTTTCACCCTCTTTGTCATCTTCTTTCTCCTTCCAAACCTTTTTCCCTTCTTGCTCTAATTATATGAGTTGGCCATCGCAGTAAACTACAAGCATTTTTAAAATTATTTACATTATGTTTTCCCCTAAGCATTTTAAACAGGTGAGATCAGATTTAAGTGAACATAAAGGGTAACTTTAGTAAGCAGAAGATTACATAAAAAGCAAACATTTAACAAGAACAGTGTAAGATAATGCCATCAAAATAATAAGAATGATTTATGCTTGTGGTTTGGAAATAGTTTTGGTAATAGTTTGTCAGTGAGACTCAGGCTATTATGATGGTGGCACATGGACACTCACCTCCACTGCTCCACTGACTTTTACCTGGTCAGACTTGGAGCAAGGAGGGAGCTCCTCCTGCCAAGCCTCTCTCCATGGCGAAAGAATCCATTGAGGCAGTTCAGCTTCCTAGGATAGGAAGACACATACTCATATGAGGATGGGATACGGTCTTTCCCATTATCTTTATCCTCTGAATTGAATTCCTGAACTCCCTTATAGACTTGTGCAAATTGTGTTTTCATGTTACACATACGTGGGTGGGAAAGAAAGGTATGTTGGAGAGAAACCAGAGTTGTCAACAAGTGTACATTTAATCTGGGACAACGGGGTGAAATTTGGCTTGCGGTTTCCCCCTTCTACCTCAGATGTGGCTCCCTGGGCACCCAGGACTAGAGGAAGGTTTGTATCTCTTACCCCTGCTTTACCCATTGTCCAGCTCATCTATAGCTGTTGCTATCACTGTAGACTAGTCCAGTATGCTGCAGTGTGCTTTCTCTTACATCTAGTGTTCCCTGTTCCATACTTCTCAGCCAAGGATATGATGGAAATCCCAAGAGTTTCCCACTGCTTGCCTGCATTGGGAGCACTAGTCAAGACGGAGTATGTAGAAACAGGCTGGAGGGACACCTTGTTATAAAAATGCAGCAGACAGTTCTAGATATGATGTCTGCGGCTTTCTGTGGAAGTGGCTTGTCCTTGCCATGTGGCTAAGAGTTGGCCTACTAGAGTCACTATGTAAACAAGACATTCTTCCTACACATTAGAGATTTTTCTGTGTTTTTTTAAGGACATAAACATCGGAATTATTTAATTTTAGTCTAATCGTATTTATAATAAGTCTGTTAAACTCAAAAATAAGTATCAACTTCCTTTCAGTGACACTTTATGATGTATGTTATATTCTTTCTTCGAGTTTATAAATTGACTTTAGTAAATATTTTTTTTTTAAACTACATAATTGAAAAATAAGGCTTGGTACTCTGAAACGATGTTCATTTCCTTTTCCCAGGACTTCTGCAAAACTAGCTTATAGGCTATTGTGTTTGTTATTGCTCATTGTTTCTCATTTTTGCCCAATTCCACAGAGTTCCTTAAAAACTATATAAAAGGTTCTTTGTATAACAAAAATTACTAATTGATATAGAGGTTTTAAAAATCAAAGGTCCAGTGCTCGCTTCGGCAGCACATATACTAAAACTCAAAGGTCCAAATGCTTATTGTTTTTACTACCATTCAGATGAGTCCTCTACCCACCCACCCCCACCACATCAACCATCAGTGCACCCCACCCCACCACACACCACACACACACACACACACACAAACATAGCAGAAATTAAAGCCACCTCGTGCTGCGTTAAGTGCATGAGCCATAATATACACCAGGTGTAGTAATTAGCAGGCACACGAAGGCTGCCTATTTGTCTGGTTTTGCTGCTGTTGCTGTATCCCCCTGTGTTTTCACACCATCAGATAGTTGGATTTAATTGAGGCCACATCAGATGAGGCATTACTGACACCTTTAATTGAATGAGCATCCAGGGAGGATTAACTCATAATATTGATTGGCTTTTAGCCACTTGCTCAGAAGGGTGTCTGGGTAGCTTATTAGTTGCCTTTATTTACACCTTTATGCAAAGAGTGCAAATAGGAATTCTTAGTGCAATATGTTTTTCTAAGTACTCTTAATAACTTTTTTAAAACGACTGATAATAAAAATGCAAATGTATTTAATTTTTTATTAGCAGTTCCGAATAAATACGTGTTAAATATATGTGCCTACACATTTACATATACCTGGTGTTTTGAAATATGGCAGTAGGAAAGCAGCCAGAAGCACTTCATCAAAGTGTTTCAATTGTGAATGATACTAATCAGCTATTAGAAAATAGACATGGTAGAAGAGGATTGCTGGAAATGCACAGTGCAATTACTGTGTGATAGCATACTACCGCAACATATAAATAAAGCCGGTAAATCACAGTGGTGTTATATATGTCTTGGATTATGACATATGAGTTGTAGGAATGTTCTAAATCCTTAGTAGTCTTCGAGATTTATTTTGTTGCTAGTTATTAGAACAGACAGTGTTTTTTGTTTAACATTTTCAATTACTTGCTGCTTTTGAAAGGAGAAATCTAAAGTCTTAGGCTTTACTTTTAGGTTTTTTGTTTTTTGTTTTTTTGTTTTTTTTTTTTTACCGAGAGGAGGGGCATCTAGGTATTTCTCTTTATCCTTCACTATAGCAGAAATGAGCAGCATTTGCATTATAATAGGGCAGTGTTTATGACTTGGTACACTATATAAATATATTGTTTTTACAAGTACATTTAATTATGTGTTGCTTTGAAACACCTTTATAATTAAGTTTGTATATTACGTCTGCAAGTTATTTCTCTACTGTAATAATACATACATGCTGTATAACTATTGTTTATAAGTATGTTTGTTTATCTCTTTATTATCTCTTTATTTAATTGTCAAAATCTTCATGCTAACTCAGCACAACTTTTGATGATCTTTGGAAGTTACCCTGTCTTGCTTTTGTACCTATTGCCTATCCTCATTCTCTCTCTTTTTTTTTTGTACTTGACATATATTAGCAATTGGAATGATTTAATGCAATCTCCAATACTTTGCCTACTTAGAATCTAAATCACATCATTTCTTTAGTCCTTCATGGGAGTGTGGTGAGCAGAAAGGTTTATAGAAACAGCAATTAGGATTGGCTTGTTTTTCATGTATGTCTTTAGTTGAATGTTTTGGTGACTGAAGTAGGATAACATTAACAGAAACATTTAAAAAATCCATAGATTAGCTCCCTTCCCCACCCCACTCCCAGTTGCAACTTGTGTTAACATAGTCTTTCCTCTTCTTTTCCTGCACCCTCTCTCTTTCTTGTCTTCCTTTGTCTTTTCCTTCTTGTATATTTGGGTCTTGTCATGCCCACTCAACAGTATCTCCTCCTGCAGAGTCCATTGATGTTCACAGACCAAGCCCAGCAGGATGTTATCATGGTCCTAAAGTTTCCCTCCAACTCCCCTGTCACTCATGTGGCAGCTAACACCCAGCCTGGCTTGGCGACTCCTGCTGTGATCACAGTCACTGCTAACAGGCTCTTTGCCGTGAACAAGTGGCACAACCTTCCTGGTAAGTAAAAAGCTATCATCCTGACGCGTAGTACCTGCTGAACACTGTAGAAAGATACTGTAATATCCACTTTAGTATGTTATGTCTCAGCATTGAAGCTTTTTGATTTCAAGCATTAGTCTGAATCAAAATCTCTAATAGCTTGAAAGGCTTAAAGAAGTCCCCTCTGAGGCATAGAATACAAATGTTAAAACACAAACTGTTCTTTGGCATCTGGTGGTTTGTCTTTATTCCTTTTAGATAAATATTATTTCTCTATCTTAATATAATTATATTCCTTATTGTGTCCTTAAATAGTATATATTTATTTATCTTATGGTCTCCTTTTTTCCACTTATCATGTACTCATCACTTTTGATTGTCTACTTAGGTGCCTTTTTGTGGACGACGTCATAGTATTTGTCATGGATAATAGAAAAAAGAACACGTAAATTACACAGCCAAAATACTACATACCCATAAGTACATTCTATTTTTCCATTAAGTGTTAGGGTAACCAATGGCACAATATTGAAATAACCATTAGAATCATAAACCAAAGTTTGAGGAGACCAGAGAGTTCATCTACTCCAGCCCCACATTTTACCAGTGAAGATACTGAGCCCCAGGGAGCTTGCCTTGTTTAGTATCACATATGGCCAGTCAGTGGCAGAGCCAGGTTTGAACCCAAGTCTTCTGACTCTAATTTTATGATCACCCTGCTATGATTTATTGCCTCTCATTAGAACAGGAATGTTGGGATCTGGATCTAGCACTGTTCTTTTTGGCGACTAGTTGGAAATTCTGTTTTTAAGAAGGAAAATCTTTTAAAGTCCTGAGGATTATAGGCTTTTTTTCCAAGCCATTGTTTTAGGTAGGAAATTCTAAAAGATAGATTTTGATAGTCTGATAACGTCATTAAATCTGTAAAGTGTGCATAAAGTACTGCGCATTATAATACCTGAACTGGTTGCAAAAAATATAAGTTCTTGAACAGGGCCTAAGCTCTTCGAATGGAACAGACTTGAATTGACATTCGAGCAGAAACTTGGTGCACTGACTGTTCAGTAAGGTTACCCATCATGAAGAATCTGTGGTTGGTATCAGAATTTATTAAATAAGGCCATTTTCCTGGCTATTAGAAAGGAAATGAATGCCCGTATTTGATTAGAGAATAGATTTCAGAAAAAATAGAGAAGGTAGAAATTGAGGCAGGTATATCTTATCTTTATTTTTAGGTCCTTTTATTCCTTTTTCTTCCAGTGAACTTATCTTACAGTGGTAAATGTGCATACAGATGACATATTTTGGGACTAAAGATTATCATTTAACAGATGTGGTTTTTGGATTCTCTAGTACCACATGTTAGAGGAAGAGCATGCTGCTGGTGTATTCTATCAAATACACCAGAGGACTTACCTTGTCGGTGTGCACTCACTCTCAGAGCTGTGCAGAAGCCCCGGTGTGTGGCGGCATCAGGGCCAACACAAAGGATGCCTATCATGGGGGCTGTTTGTGGCCACTCTGATGCCAGTTCAAACAGAGTGACACCATGTGTAAGGAGAAACAAACCTTTTCAGCTGGTGGAAAGCCCTGGCTTTCTACTCTCTCCCACTGTCTTTCCTTTAGCCTCACCAAGGGCAAGCTCAGCAGGAACGGAGCAGCCACCACCCAAGGGCTACTCGCCAGGCCTCCAGCCGATCCTCTGAGAGTACTGATGACGAGCTCCTGGCACGCCCATCGCCAGCAAGCCCATTTCCCTGACTGGAAATTTGCTTCTCTTAGTACTTGGTTGTCCGGTGTTCTTTTCCCTGCTTCCAGTTTTTCCATGGATATATAAAGTGCCTCGGGGCAGCATCCCTCTGCTGGACTACCACTCACGGTACACCAGCAGTCTGCAGCCCAAGCTCATCATTCTGGGAGAGGAAAGCTTGGAGGACTGCATGTTTTCCCAGTTCTTTGCCTGTTTTTCTCCCCAGTGAGCCTTCTTTGTGTTGGTGCTACTGAGGATGAAACCTCTCCACGAATGTCTAAGATTCATCATTGCTGATCTGTCAGGGGGGAATGTCGAGTCCAATTTTAGGCAAGCAGGCTTGAGTGAAAGAATCTAGAGAGACCCAGAGGGCTCCCCGCCTCAAAATACCCATAGGCCCTAATTAACCAATGGGCTACTTACAATGAGGCACAGTTCCCAAAGAGAGGAAGATTCCCTATGTTGCCTTATCCCCTCACTTTCTCCCTTTAAAAGCAGCCCCCACCCATTACCTCCTTGCAGTCTCTCCTCTGCTCTCCTGCCCACCACTGCCCTCCAGCATATTCAATAAACTTCTCCTTTGTTCTGCCTCAGGTGAATTCTTTCACCTCCCATGCCTTTGGCTTCCACTCTGTGGATAGTTGTCCCCCATTTGGGGGCCCCTACAATTGAGAGACACCCATTTAGACACAACTTGTACCTTGTGTTTTGTTCCCACACTCTGGCTCTGCAGTATGACACAGCAACTCCTCACCAGGTAAATACATATGGGAATACACAGGTAGTTATCCTTCTACAGTGTGATCTCCAATTCTGAGATTATACCTACACCTAAAATATTAAGCATCCATTTTATTAAATCTGTGTCTCATTTCAAGTATGTTTATATAAATCTGATCTTTCATCCTATCTTGTTCTATCTTTCCCTTGCCTTAATATGCCTTGATTTAAAACAAATGTCAAGAACAAAAATGTCAGAAATCCCTAACAGTCTTTCTACAGTGAATATCAAATTCGTGTTATGCTACTTTTTTTTAAAATTTAGATTCTGGTCCTTTTCTAAGAAACTATGATTTCCGTAGTTTGTTCATTAGACAGTTGGCTCCTGTCATTTCTTTCAACAGTGTCTGAGTCCTGATTTTTAAAAAAAGGAGAAAAAAAGCTTTATTTTTCCTTCTCCTTCACAGGACTTTACAGAGCCTGTGAACAAAATAAGAGAATAGCAGCTAATGTTATAGAGCATTTTCTAGGTTCTAGATACTGTTTTAATCACTTTTCATGTATTAACTTACTGAATTTCCTCAACAGTCTTAGGATGTAGGTTATATATTTAGGTTGAACCATTTGAAATCGCCTCTTTATAGTCAAAATGTCAGGTACTATTAATTCCATATTGTTCAGTCTAACCCATTTACTGATCCAGAAACTGAAACACAGAGTCTACCTAACTTGCCCAAGGTCACACGGGCAGTCAGCATTGTAGCAGTCAGCAGCACTGGAATTTGAGGCATGGCCAAAGAAAGTTACCCTCCTAAATTTCACTGACACTGTGTCTTTCATGTCTCTGTGATCCCAGATTCTAAGAGAAGTAGAGAAAAATTATCAAGGTGTTAATGTTGATCAACACTGGTATTACTGGAAGTGAAGGGCACTGTTAGGTGATTTAGAGGCTGTGGTGCATTCTCCCTGAACATTCCCTGTATGTGTCCCGTGAGTTCTTTGCTGGCAGAGCCAGTGATCAGTAGAACATACCTTCGGTAAAACCGACTGAGTTATATAGCATCCTTTCTTCAGCTACTTTAATTTCTTATACATACTCAACTATAATTTTTAGTGCTAACATTTTACTTACACAGGTTTTTTATCAGTATTAATGATCTTTGAAACCACCTTGAAAAGTTGGTATTTGCTAGTAGGGGAAATGATGACATAATATATTTTAAAAATAATCTGATGAAGTCATTGGAATGTACCCCATTTTTCTTTTCAGCTCCTCAAGGACAGTCCGAAAGATTTCCTAAAATATGACAGTATTAAGCAGAGTTCTGATACCAACTAAGCAGTAGTTTAAATGCTGATGAGTCTATAAAAGGGAGATACTGACCAGAGTGAATGGCTGAGTCATTCAGGGAAAACAATTTGGGAAAGGGCCAGAGTTTAACTGTCAGAATCACAAAGCTGAAAAGATCTTCTGCTCCAAACCCTTAATTTTTGGGTTTATGCTTGCCTAAGTCTGCGTAAGCAGCGGGCAGCGGCTCCTGCTCCCTGACTCTCTTCCTCTTTACCCTAGGTCCTTCTACCTTTCACAGGGGAACAGCCCTCTGAATCTCTTTTCAATAACAAAATAAGTATGCAAGAATCCTTAGAACCATTTTGAGAATTGAACGAACTGTTCTATGTATGGATTGATTTTTGTTTTTCATTTGCTTCTCAGAGTATTTTTAAATGGAAACCATGGAAATATTAAATATTAATAAAACTTTTCTTAAAAACCTCAATCCAATCTTGAGGAAAATATTTCAGCCAAATGCACTTAACTAAAACATTTATCTGCGGATAGCTTTCTTTATTTTTATTCAAACTTTCAATTGATTGGTTTTAAGTGATGGATGAAACATTAAATGTTCCCTGACTTGGAGCTTTCCCTTTCTCCATCATAAATTGACGTTTTTGTGGATCCTTTGTGCTGCAGCATTCAAAACTGCCTTTTTAAGAAGTAACAAAAAAACAGTATTTGCTACAGTCAGCAGATGGTTGTCACATTTTGTTTTCAGTGCGCTTTACCACTTAATTTTGTTTTGTTGTAGCATCAGAGGTTGCCAGTCAAGCATCTGCTATAGCTTATGGCCCAGGACTGGAGCCACTGCTGATGGCACATGTTCAGAACAGCACTAATCTAAAATAAATGTTTCATAAGCTAGCCATAAAAGCACCTGGATTTTTTTTTTCTTTAAATTTCACAAAAGTGATTGAGAGATTTGGAGGTTGGAAGCAATTCTATGTAAGACTTGACTTAAGCATTTTTATATAGTTTAGTATATGAAAAATAATGCTTTTTTTTTAATCTTTTGTGAATTCCAGCTCATCAAGGTGCAGTACAAGACCAGCCATACCAGCTGCCAGTGGAAATCGATCCTCTCATAGGTCTGTCACTTCTTTCTCTCTTTGCGATTCATTAAGCTCTGTATGGTGGCCCTGAAGTGTAGATTACAGTTGTTTTTCACTTGCTGGTTGCTGGGAATGGAATTTTCCTGATAAACCATTTGCATGCAAATTGGAATGCAATGAGCTGTGGCTATGCTGGTATTTCATCAACTCCCCCTCGTTGGTTTGCCTAATTTGAACAGGCCTAGGACGCGTGTCACTGAAAATTAATATGGATGCTGTAATAATGTGTGATTGAGAATGCGCATGAAGTACTGTCAGGATAATATTGGATCTTTTCATCACTCAAACTTGTTGATGAGCAGGAGCGAGGCACGTTATGATGAATTGATGCACCGGTAATGTGATGGAGCTCCTTTGCTAGGGAAATTTTCATAATAACAGTGGGGTTCTTAGCAGCACTGTGTTGTGAAAAATAAAACTGTGGTGCCAGGGTTTCATCATTAAAGGAGATCAATCCTTTCTTCCTGGACCCTCTGTTCAGTCTGAGGGGATTAATGTGCAATTGCAGAGCAGTTTCGAAGTTGAAATATACTGCCCAGCCAATGGCAGTGTTAAGATATTTGTATTCATTTTCCTATGGTCCTACAGCCCAATAAATTGCCATTGGAGGTTAAATTTGTTCAAGGGGGAAAAAGGGAAAAGGGAAGAGACCAGGAAGGGCCTTTGGGATGAAATGAGCATCCGTGGCAGATGACTTCAAATACTTAATTGCTCCTGTGCTTTTTGAGTCAGTTAGTTGAAATCTCTAGTTTAATGTTTTTCATCTCATGGGTGGGGGATTTCGGATGTGGCTTCACTGAGAATGTTACTGATATGAACATATTAACATTTCTTGTTTTTAAAGATGCTGTTCAGTAACTTTTAGAATAAAAAAACTTAATTGCCTAGTTGTAGGGGTATGCTACTGATTTGGATGTTTAGCTTGTGATTTTGTTAAATTTCCCTGCCACATAAGTTTGTTAAAAATTTTTAAGTTTTTAAATAAAGCAGATGAGTGAGCTGACTTATTTTAAAACCCAGGGTGTTCCCTATGTGTGGGTCACCTTTTTCGTCTTTAAAAAACCTTGTTTCAGTAGAAAGCTAAGTGACTACCATTTGCAAATGAATTAAAATAACTCACTAAAAGCTCAAAACTGATTCATTTATCAGTCCCCAACATATAAGCAGAAATCTAAGAAGGAATTATCCACTGCAAGGATAAATACTACTCTGATTCCTAAATCATCTTTTGCTTTGAGTACATATGATTTGCTATATATTAAAAAATAAAGTGTTCACTTGGGTAAAGTTTTAAAAGTCAGGAAAATAAAGTCCATTTGGTAGGTCCTTTAAAAACATTATTTATGAAGTATAAATCATCATTTACCATAAAACTTTACAACAAATATCCTATAGTCAAGTCTAATTAAATGATTCAGCAAACTGTCACCCTTCACGACGATCAGGCATGGGTAAACTTTTTTGGTAAAGGGCCAGATAGTAAGTATTTTAGGCTTTGTAGACCATAAGGTCTCAGACACAACTCCTTAACTCTGTTATAGCACAAAAGCAGCCATAGACAATATATAAACAAATGAGTATTGCTATGTTCCAGTAAAACTTTATACACAAAACCAGGCCCAGGCCATAGTTTTCTTCCCTACTCTACATTACTGGTCACTGGACCATTCACTCCTTTATCCCCTAAAATACTGTTTAAAACCATGTACCTTGGGGCACCTGGGTGCCTCAGTGGGTTAAGCCTCTGCCTTTGGCTCAGGTCATGATCCCAGGGTCCTGGTATGGAGCCCCGCATCGGGCTCTGTGCTCAGCAGGGAACCTGCTTCCCCATCTCTCTCTGCCTGCTACTCTGCCTACTTATGATCTCTGTCTGTCAAATAAATAAATAAAATCTTAAAATAAAATAAAACCATGTACCTTCTCACATATGTGTAATGTAGCATCTGAAAGTTTTCACCACAAGTTTATACAGTTGCAAAGGTTATTTTTGCATAATGTATAAAATTTTAAATATATCCAATGGAATTTAAATATCAAAGTGAATTGATAGTCACCACTTTCTGTTTTTAAAAAAATGTACAAACAAGCTCTTAATGGTTGAAAATTTTGTATTATTCCTTTTTTCATCTTAAATTTATATTTTTATCCTGCTTCCCCTACACAATTTTGTTTTAACTTTTCAAAACTGATTACCATATTTTACTTTTCAGCAATAAAAATATGTGGAAAATTAAACATAGGTATGTAAATTTAAATGTTAAAATTTCCTATGACCATAAGACTCAGTTTTTCTAAAAACTAATCTGCACTGAGTTATCATTACAAATATTATTAATACCCACTATTAAAATTATAAATTTTAATAGATATTATTAAAAAACAAACATTTATTGGAAATATAGCTTTAATGAAATGGATAGGGCTTCCACTTCCTCCCCTCTTTGCTCAAATATTCATGAATGAACACTATTTGTTGCTGAGTGAGACGGAATTCCTCAATGGTTCTATCCTGTCTTTTTTTTTTTTTAAGCTGGTGGAAGCTCTGAGGAAAGTTACTCACATAAGAAAATAGATGGCAAAGGAAAGAATTTTGTTTTAACAACGTCAAATCTTTGAACTCTTTCCAAATTATGTGACAAAATTTATATAGTAATCTATTATTAAGAATTATTTTCATAGTCTATCATTAACTGATTATTTTAACAATCTATCATTGAAATTTATTTTTAATGATCAATTGAAATCATGATGCGATCCTCCTACCATTTTATTGAAAGCAATGAATTGGAAACCACCTGCCCTGCAGAATGATTTGATACCTTGGCATTCACTTTTCAGTCTCACATCAGTATTTTGAATTGTCCCTTTATTTGCATCTCAAGAGATTTTTATACCCTGAGATAAAGTACCATAGTAAGATTCTGGACAGGAAGGAAACATACCTTTATTTTATTTAGTGGAAGAAGAGCATGTAAAAAGAGATATAAGGAAGGAAAACTCATAGGAGAGTTCTCAGGCAAATCTGATTCAGAGAAGTGAACATATAAAAGTTGAGGAACTAGAAATTGATTCCCTTAAAACCATCTGTGCCTGTATATCCCTTGGGAAATCTTATACCACCCTCCTGCCAGGGGTATGCATGCCCCAGTTTGAAGACTGCTTATCTAGACAAATATACCTAATTTTCATTAAATAAAAATACCTTCAGTACTGAATCTCCAGAGAAAACAAGATAAAGGAAAGGCAGTTGTGAGGTAGATAGGTTATATAGATTGGATGGTTGGATGGATGGATGGGGGAGAGTTGCAATATTAAATTACAGGTAAGCATTTACTTAGAAGATAGTTCATCTGAATGCTGAAAGGGCATCAGCCTTTACCCATTAGAGAGGGGGTTACATTGTGGTCACTCAATTCAAAATTATGCACGTGCCCAGATTGGTGAAACAAGGTCCTCCTAAGAGACCATACCCCCCAAAAAAGAAAAGGTCGAAGACCGGTTAAGGTTTATATCATAGAAGCAAAAGTCCTATAAATAACAACAAAAATAAACAATTTTAGTTTTCATATGGAATGAAATACCAGTATAGAAAGTACTACATACCTTGTCTTTAATTGCTAGATTTCTTGGAATAAAAGATCTAAGTTGTACCACACAGCTTCACTGCAGTAGGACACTAATGTCTCTCTTTGATGCACTATGATCCCCATAAAAGCTTTTTTCATTTGCCAGCAGCTTCCCTTTGTGTGGGAAGGAGATGACAGGGGAGTGATCACCAAACAGAATTCTATCCTTTTTTACTACTGCTGTCACTTTCTAGTTCATTAATCCCCCAAAAGTATATGAAGCCTATTATCAAATAGTTATCTAACAATCTTACACGGTTAAGTTGTATAGACAGATGCTAGCAGAATCTTGCCGTGTGTCTATGTATACATTTGCCATGTCGTGTTTGCCCTGAGAGCAGGGAAGTTTATTTCTGTGTCCCCAGTGGTTCCTAGTACAGCACTGGAAAGTATTTTGAACACTTTTTTTCTTCTGCATTACTTTCTGAGCCTTCTCTTAGGTTGGTCACATTAACTTAGTTATGATGTAAAATGAATATTTTTCTATTTTTTATTTTTATCAATAATGCATTTATATTAAAAAAAAATAAATAATGCATTTATAGGTTGAGGTTTAAAAAAAAAAAAAAGCCCTGAATACCATGATGCAAAGAATGTAATGATCAGATGCAGAAATTTATTTGTTTTTATTTCTGGTACAGTCAAGTTCCTTTGTTACTATAAGAACCATCATCTGTATCAGAAAGTTGGTGGTGAAAAAGCTCTTAGGTCACTAGAAAGAAAGCTTCCTCTTTGGTTGGCCTCATGGTTCCAAAAAAGGCATCTCAGTGAAAATTCCTTTTCTGATAATGACACTTGATAGTATATTTCTAAAGGATTATTACTCTTCCTATGTGCTTGATGTCGCTCTGTGTCTGACCTTGTGTCTTGTGACAAACCCCATATCATGTGCTCTGTAGGGCTTTGAAAACACACTGCCAGGCTGTCTTGTTTTATTGCTTACATAAGGAGTAAGAAAGTGGCAGTGTGCTGCGCTTTGACTTTTTCAATTACGAGTATCTTTAATAAATAGTCATTCTACCCTTTCCCTACATGCAAGTGCAGGTGTAAATAGGGAAATGGGAGTTCACATCTAGTCAAATTAAAGACCTGTTAAAGCCAAAGTACTCCAAGATGCTATAATATTTCAAATATATGACATTTAAATTCTAATATCTCTTTCCTGTGACAGAAAGTTAAAGGTAATAGATTGTCACAACAGGAATCTATTCTCATGGCAATGGGTGTAATGAGATTGTCAGAAACACAAACCTAACTGTGGTGCAGTCTGGAGACTGTAATCTAGTTTGGTCCTGCCCAAGAGCTAGAAAGCATGTTCTGAGAATTGTATACTATTTTGAAACTGTAGTATGTTATTATTTTTCCCTCTAGGCAAAATTTCTCATGAGATGTTGAATTTAGCTACCCACATTCTCCCAACAACTGGATATATTTTCCTGTTTGGTTTTTCAAATATTATTATGTTTAAATTTTAAAATTAAAGATCAAATATTCTTATCCCGGAATGTGTTGCATCCCCCCCTCACTCCCCACCCCCAGCATTACAAACTATAGGATTTTTGTACATGTGTGGGTTTAGCAGGATTTCTGTTCTGCTTCTGTTCTCGCAGCCAGCAATACAGGAATGCACAGGAGGCAAATCACTGACCTTTTAGACCAAAGTATTCAAGTCCATTCCCAGTGCTTTGTCATCACTTCGGACAACCGCTATATTCTCATCTGTGGCTTCTGGGATAAGAGTTTCCGAGTCTACTCTACTGACACAGGTAACTTACTTTCTTCTTCAGTGAACTAAGGTTAACTACAAGTAGCACTGAGAGGCTTAGAATGATCTCTCATTTTCCTTTCAGTAATTACAAAGTTGTAAAATGCATAACATAGAGACACTGTTTTTCCCTTTTAAGTAAAAATCTATTACATAGTTCACTATGAAGTTAATTTCAGCATGTTTTTAAGAGGCAGTTTTTTTATAGGAAGTGTGTCTCCCAAGCCTCATGCTCAGAGAATGAATGATTCTTTTGCAGTCATATCCAGGTGTGTAAATGCCATACGCACGTGTACATGCATAATGATACAGCAGATGCCCATGCATACTGATGTATTTTCCCACAGTTTTTCCTTCCTGGAAATTGTCGTTAAGTGTATTTCTTAGTAGTAGATACCTTGCCTCCACTCAGTTCTGCATAGTACCTTGCTGAAAGCTACACCATCATGAAGGAAAGTAGCTGACTGCTGATTTTATATGTGACAGGAGCTCTTGTTAGAATATAAAATTTTAAGTCCATATAGTCATTTGCATGCATCTCCCTAAGGGACAAACCAAGCTCAACTCACTATTAAGATGGAAGATCCAATCTAGTAAAATATTTCTAAGTTTTTGTATATAAGACATTGAGAAAAGTTGGAAAGTTTAAGGAAGTCTCTCTAAAGTATTTTAGAAGCTGTTAGAGGAAGAAATCAACTTATGATAAATAGGTAGTTGAACATTTGAAAGAATTAATATTAGATATTAACATATCAGTACTTGATAATACTGTGGAAGCAGATTATTTCAACTAAAGCAAGGATCTACAAATATCTTGCTTAAATGTGGTAGGAATAGGAAATTATTTTTAATTCAAATTTCTAGTTTAATGTTTTATAGTAAATCATTTTTCAGTCTTGTTAATAATCTTTATAGAATGCATGAGTCCTTGCTTCTGCCTTAATAAGTATAATATATTGAAAAATTAATTGTTCATTATTCAAGGACTTTGTCCTTAAGCTGATAGTATTGTAATACAGCCATGAGAAAGTAGGGAAAAATAGTCAAATATGTACCGTTCATATAGAACCCTATAAGTTGTTTATGCCATGACCTCGTTTTTGGTTTTTTTTTTAAATGGAATCAGTGATCTAGTTTTCTTATAATTTGCATCCTACCTTCTGTAGGCCCAGAAAGAAAATATCATTATTCAAGTCTTTCTCATTAAGTAGTGCTTATTTTGCATGTTTGGGTCTATGAGGTTGATTGCTACTGAGCCTAAAACTCCTCTAGATTTCTTTAAAAATGCCATGGGAATTGATGTGTTCCTAAAATTTATTATTATTATTACAACAAATTTTGTCTGATTTAATAATTAAATTTAAAATTTAACCTCTTCTTTCACTATTTTGATAGCTTAAAATCATTTAACCTTAAATTGTGCTCCCTTTTGCAAAACATTCAGACTAAAATTGCTACATTCCTCTACAGAATTTTCTTAAACATTCTCTTAGATTGCTTATGGTTTTTTACACATTTAAAAATTTATTTTATAATTTATAATTTTATAATTTATAATTTAAAATTAATTCTTTTTGGGTTAAAGGTCTGTAATTTTGGGCAGCATGCAGAATTACATAACCATCACAATAAAGATGCAGAGCAATTCTGTCATCCCCAAAATTCCCTGTGCTGTCTTTTATAGTCCCCCTTTTCCCCCACCTCAGCCTTGCACTGCAGAACTATTCTTCATATCTGTAATTTTGCATCTTCTAGAATGTTATGTAAGTGGAATCATATATTATGTCAATCTTTAGTTTTGACATTTGACGATTTTTGAGCTTGCTGACATTCCATGTCATTTTTTTTTTTTAAAGATTTTATTTATTTATTTGACAGAGAGAGATCACAAGTAGATGGAGAGGCAGGCAGAGAGAGAGAGAGGGAAGCAGGATCTCTGCCAAGCAGAGAACCCGATGCGGGACTCGATCCCAGGACCCTGAGATCATGACCTGAGCCGAAGGCAGCGGCTAACCCAGGCGCCCTTCCATGTCATTTTTAAAAAGCACTGAACATTAATATTTGTAGAGTTAACCTCACCGTTATGTAATACTAATAATTAAAATAACACAGTCACACACAGTTCTTCAGAATTACAGAGTTCTTTCATATACATATTGTTTCAGCCTCATAGCAGTCCTGTGAGATAGACAGAACAGGTATCTTTATCCCCATTTTTCAGATGATGAAACTGAGGTTTAGAAAGGTTTAATAACATGTTGAAATTCGTATAGACAGTGGTGATTGAACTGGGCTTTGCAGACAGCTCTTCTGACTTCAAATGTAGCATTCTTTGTGATTCCACCATATTATCTTATATAGGTGTACCTATTAGTATTGGTTAATTTGGGGAAAATGTTATAGTTTACAACACTAAGTTCCTAGTATTTCTTCCATGTTACATTAGACTTGATAAGCTAAATAACATTCCAGACTTGATAAACTGGATATCATTCCTTCCCAACTCTTTCCAAAAACCTTCCACTTTACTGTTTGTTTGTTTTTTTTAAATATGTGAGTGTGTTTATGTAGAACATTTTTGTAAGCAGTAGCCTTATTTTAAACTTCATTTCAGTGGGACTTAGCTTGTACAGTATTTATACCTGCCAGAAAAGTTATGAAAAAAATCCTGAAATGATAGTCCTAGTATCTTAATATCTTATATACAAACTCTGATGGTAGTTTTATTTAAAATAATTTCAGTTAGGGTAAATATGTGTTTGTGCTTTTTGACAACAGGAATATTAAATATTTTCTCCTTAAAGTTTGTCAGAGAAGCAAGGGGAAAATTGTATGATCAATAATATATAATAGCAAAGCTATCACAAGTGTTGAATTCAATTATATTTTAGCACATAACCCCCCCCCCGCCAAAAAAAATCCTTCTCTTATTAGATTCGGGGCAAGGTGGGGTGTGGGAGAGAAACATGGTTGTAACGGAAAATTCTTTAAACATAAATCATGTTTTCGGGACACAACCAGAACAGCAGAGGCAACAATAAAACCTTCCCTCAGCAGTGGGAATTATTTTCAGGCCACATTTTAGATTCAGTGGTGTAGAGTCCTGAGCTTGAATTTTTTTTATTTGTAGCACAGCTGTCAAATAAAACATTAACTAGAAAATTTGTTCTGTCAAAAAAGGGATATTCTAGTGCTTGTGGTAATATTTGATATTAGTGTGTGGAGAGGTGGACTGGTATTAAAGGAAACAAAAAATAAAGGTTGAGGAACACTTATGAGATTATCAGAAAATAATTTACCAAAAAGAGCAGCAGGTATTTATATGCTGTGATTTATTTAGGAGGAGTGAACCTCAACCCCATAGCAATAACAAAGACTGCAGAGGAAGGCTGTCAGAACAGGAAAAAGTAAACTTGAAAAAATAATGCTTTCCAGAGTTGAGTCCAAAGTAGGAAGTGTAGAAAATAATTTGTATTAAAATATGAAACATTTTAAATGTAAATATGTAAATATCACTCCCTCATTTCATTCTTCCTTGATGCCCAATCTAAATTCATTCTACATTATTCTCACTGATCCTACCTTGTTTTTTCCTTTTATAATACTTAACACTATTCATAATTACATATGTTTGTATTTGTTTAAAGTCTCTCTGCCCCACTAGACATTAAATACTCTGAGGGCAGGGATCGTGTCTCTTTACCACCAATGTGCATGTAAGAGGGCCTGATGCTTGGCACCTAGTAGGTGTACAATAAATGTTGAATAGAAAATAATTGTGATAACTTTGGGGGGGGATTAAAACACTAGGAAATTTTAATGAAAAGAAATCACAGTGACTGAGTATACATTTTTCTAACGCTGATATTATAGATACAGGGCTATGACTTAACTGAGAAATAACAAAGGAATCTTGGAAAATTCTGTCACTATAGTTAATTCATCCCATTTTTACAATTAAATCTTTCCACTTTGTCCTCACGAGGTGGAAATTAGGTAAGTTACCAAGTGAAGAGCTGCTCCTTTGCAAGCCTCCTGGAAGCACGTGGGTTTCCTCTGTACCTGGTGCCTCATGTACCTCCTTAATTATAATCACTCCCCTCCTGACTCCCACAAACCACTGAGGTGATAGGTATCAAATCTTAAATAAGCTTACCCTCAGTAACCTATCTAAATCATTCCTGGAGATTACATGTTCTCCGTACTCAGGTTTAGGCTGAGACAGAAATAACTCGAATATTCTGTTATCAAAAAGCATAATCAACAATATGATGTGTTCAGTTATTTTCAGTAGTTAAAACTCACTAATTTAGCCTTCAGTTTTCTAATTAAGTTTTCTAACTTTGTCTTACCCCTTATAAGAAGGCCTGCCTTTACTCTAACCCCACCCATTTTACCATGAAACCTCTTCACTTTGTTCTTCAGATAAATTGGAAATGATATGGAAATGATTATATCTTTTCATATTTAATTTGCTCTTTTTCTTTTCCATTTTTTTCGTTCGAAGAAGTCTTGAATTCTTCTTTACCGTATTCCTTATCGATACAGCTGATTTTTAAATGAAATGTTTTGATATCAATTTAAAGGTTGGAGAAATTCAGAAGTGCACATTTTTAACTTTCAGTAGTTAAAACACCTGTTTTGACTAACGTCTTTATTCATGGGAGAAAAAAATACACTTTATAATTTGTGCAATTTGAGGCTGAAATGAATTTGAATTTAAAGTTACTCGTAGTAAGCTGCAAGAGGGAACATACTGCATTTGACGTGCTGAGTGAAGTGTTCTTCAGCATTTTTAAAAATTTGCAGCCTTTGTAATAAGCCTCAGACTTATTAAAATGAAGAATTAGAAAAATTAAGATAAGTACTTTTTCAGTTACATTCATGATGAGCTTGAAAAGTTAAATACACTCAGATGCTAATACTTAACTGAGACCTTAAACTTTCGAATAGGTTATGATGTTTCCAAATTAAGCACGGACTTTTTAGGCATATTAATCTTTTTTCAGCTTAGTGGTCTTTCTTCTTGAACATTTGAATTCTATTTATGTGACCCCACTGAAATACTTCTTTAAAAATAAAAATTAAAAAACCCACCTCATGCTGACTCTTAGAGGTAGACACACTATGGCATTCATCTGTAGTTCTGTAGACATTTCAAAGGCAAATGTGAGCTTAGAAACCATAGGGACGTAGTAGAAGGGCTGCTATAGCTATTTTATTCTTTAGACAAGTTTGTATGAATTATAAACACCATATCTGATCTTTAAACAAAGATTCTCAAAGTGGGGGCTTTACTTTTTTTCCCAGCACTGTTACGTGACTAATTCATCCTGTGTCTGAAGCCGTCCCTAGATGTATAATAAGTGTACTGGCTTCCTCCCTTTTGTCCCCAGTCATTAATGTTCGATAAACTGCCGTTATCTTAACTTCATCATCGACCACCAAGGAATTTTCATCATTCCGGCAATCAAAACAGAGAAAGAATGACCCAGCTCTAATTGCAATCACAATATATTAGTCTTTTTACCAAAACTTAGTTCATGTAATTCTGATTTGAAAAGAACAGAAACTCTCCAAAGTGACTTATATCATCCTTGGATAGAACACTTTGAGAAAAAGAAGTACATTAAATCTTTACTCTTTCAGAGACAAGTTTGTATTAGCAAAGTCTGAATTATAGAGTACTTAAAGGCACCTAAGTTTTATTGTGCTTTGAACCATACAAAGGAACTTAAGAAATTGCTGAAGTCATTTCAAATGCAAGTTCTTCTGGGCCTTCTTTAATCAGTAGACGTGATTCATTTGGAATTTATAGTAGCCATGTATAATGATATGGTACCATGGTTCTCAAAAATTTTTAACATTATGTCTTTCAAAAATGTTATCACTGGTCAACTGATTTTTTGTTGTTGCTAATATTTGAAGAAAACTTTCAGGTTAGACCAGATCAAATTTGATTGTAATTCTGAATCATCAGAATCTGAGTTAATATGACTTCATTATCTTACAAGTGAAATAGTCACAGGAATTTTTTTAATTTTATAGCAGTTTTAAATTGTTTTGTATTTCAGGAAAATTGATTCAGGTGGTATTTGGCCATTGGGATGTGGTCACTTGCCTCACTCGTTCTGAGTCCTATATTGGGGGAAATTGCTACATTCTCTCAGGGTCACGTGACGCGACCCTTCTGCTCTGGTACTGGAATGGAAAAAGCAGTGGGATTGGAGACAACCCAGGCAGTAAGTACAAACTTATTTTATAAGTAAACTGTTACAAGTGATATATAATAACATTTTGCAGTGACGTAATGTTTTTTATCATGGTGAAAGTGAAACTGAATTATCAAGTCTTTTTACTTTCTTAGTTATAATTTAAGAAAGTTCTAGATAACCTTTCAATTACTAACGTTTTGTTAGCATTGATAATTCTCAAGTGCAACTATGAAATCTCATTTTCCATATTACAGATTATTCTTATGAACTGAAAATGCTAGTTCTTCACTGGAAATGGCTGTCACCAAATAAAAGAGAGGTGTTCCATTCACGAACAAGATATAACATAAAAGAGCAACCACATAGTATCTCGTTTATCAAATTCATATTTTAAGAGAGCAAAAGAACAATTATAATTTTGTGGAAATGAACCAGTCTTTATAAAGAATATGCTTTCATTTACATATTAAAAGATAAAACAGGTTATAAAAGGCCAACATGGAATATTCAAATTGGCTCTTGGTTTTTCAGATGGGAAATGAAAATGTTCACCAACAGCCTTAAACATCTTTATGAAACTATGCTGAAGGCAGTAAAACAAAAAATGTGTAACCATTTAAAATTGTAATTCACAGAAGGCAAAAAAGGAAGCAGCTACCATTAAAACCAATCGCACACAGCTGCAGAAAAGAAATGGCTTTAGAAAAACACATTAAGAAGTAGAAGAAAACAATTAAAGGGACCACCTGAAAAATGAGAATTTAATTAAAATGATTATGACAACAGTGAAGAGTTCCTGCAAGAATAGCTTTAGATTTTTACTTCATAATGTGGAGCATTTTAACTGCTCTTAAATATTTACAGTTTCTTAATTTAAAGCAAGTTGCCCTGTATTTGGTTAAGGAAGCACCATTTTGTTCCAGATTGCTTTACCTGAATATCGTGGTACTTCACTCCGAATTATGAAATAGTCTGAATACGTTTCAGTCCATCACATTTTGGATTGACTTCTTCAAGCTGTGCTTATTAAATGTGTAATATTTGATTGAAAATGAAACCTTTTAATTATTAAATTAATAATATTAATAATTAAATATTTTAAAAAATATTTAGTAAAAAACAGTATATAATTTTAAAAGAAGCGTATGGGAAATATCTTATAAAAGTTGTTTATGCTTTTTTTGTTTTATGTGATGGGTAAACATAATTTTTATTAAATCCTCCAATATATATTTTGTATGTTACTCAAATCAGGGACGATTCCCTATACAAATAGAATATGAAAAATCACCTAAGACTGTGATGCTTTGGATAATACAGACTTTGTGATCAGGTCAGACTCGGTGTACGTGTTTCAGTGGGGGGGGCAGTGTGTCTGTGTATTCCACATATTTACACAGACATCTGCATTTTATATGTAATTATGATAAATTTTTTAAACATGTAGACTTCGGGGATTTTGTTTGTCACTTCTGTTTGAGAAAGACTTCATGTTATTTACATTATGGACTCTTACATTCTGCTCCTTCTTCATTTCTGACCTTTTAGGAGGGTCTACTTTCAATTTCTTTTTTTCCTCTGTCTATAAATTTAGTTACCGAGATTCAGTAAATGATCTAAGACAAACCTAGGCTTGACATAAATAATAAATATACAGTTTGTTACTTAGCTAAAAATATTTAGGAAGAATTTTCTCTTGCCTTAAAATAACGTGTTTCATGCACCTACAGCATTCCAAACACAAGAAAAGAATTTTTGGTTTGGTTTTTGTTTTTTTATTTCCTTGACCTAATTGTGTTCTATATGTTATACATGGTCATTACCAATGTGTACTCTGAGAAGTAGCTAAAGGCTTATTAGCAACACTTACATGTAGTGGCTGTTATTCAGAAATTAACGTGTATTTTTAAACTAGAAATATTCAGCTTTTCCAGAAGGGAGAAATATATATTTAAATACCTTATAAATCATCCTAGAGATGGTTTTTACATGCTTGTCCTCTAAAAAAATGAATCAAGTAGCATTGACCAAATCCTGGAGTTTGGAGTTAAAGCAAATCTAAGTTCCGAGCTTTGCTGTGGTCCTTCTGTCTTGTCTGTAAAATGAAAGCAACAATAGTAACTGACTTAAGGTGTTATCAGAATCACAGAATGCTCAGAGCAAATAAATCACCACACAAACACCATCTTGTTGGCATTAGAGTATATAGTATAATGTTATATTTTTCATAAAGCAGTTCATCTATACCCTCTCATTGTCTGCAGTATGGTGGATATTAACTCCTAGTAATGCTGGTAATGAAAAGGGAAGAAAAATAAAAGAATAACATAACAGCACATCTAATAAAAATATTAGAAAATTGTACTGTATCTTGACTAAATTAAATTACCTTTCTCAAAGTGAACCTCATCCTTTCTGGCCCTTTTATAGTGTCTGATGTCCCAATCTAATTTTGCTTTAGCTTTGAAGGATGAATCTGGGAGAAAGACAAATAGGCACTTTTTCATATAATGAGAATTTCCACGCATTAGAATAGAAAAATGAACAAGTCAGTTTAAGCTTTTCAAAAGAAAATGACAAACCAAAAAAAAAAAAAAGACATTTTTACCATGCGTGTGAGCTGTGTTTTACACATTCATACAGACTGGTTTAGATTTTATAAGCCTCTGGCTCGTTGATGGCTCCACAATGCAGCCGCTGAAGTCAGAGCTTTTCAGATGAGGAATTTTAGGTTATGCTTATTCCTACATTTTATCTCCTGGATGCAATATAAATGACCTTTAAGAAACAGCTACACTTTTTTTTTTTTAAACATATAATTTCAGTCTGGTCTATAAATGCACACAATGCCTCAACTTAAATTTTTGAACACAGACTTTTTTCTCTCTCTTGAAGAGAAAATTAAAGAAAACTAAACTATTGCTTTTTCTGCATTTTATAGGTCTCACTCAAGCATTTAGTTTGTGTGTGTTTTTGTTTTTTTTCCCAAAAAATCATGATAATAAGCTAGTGATTTTCCTTCCTAGGGTCATATGCCTGTGCCGTTTTCTATAAATCTGACATTACTGCTATATGTAAAGTTCACAGCTTTATTCTTATTTTTAAAAAATCATGTTATCCAGTATTAAAATGCACATTACTTGGCCAAAATCTGTCTAATTCAGCTGCATAAAACCTATATTTAGTTTATCTTGGGCTTTTAAAAGGATACACATGTTTTATAAACTCTGCCTAGATCACATGGCAAAAACCTTGTTTTCCTGTATAACAGATAGTTTTTCATCTTCGACTCTTTTGTTTTGTGATAGTTATCTCCTTTGGAATGCAATTTTCTTACCAAAAAGAAAAATTAAGATACATTTCCACTTAGTTGTAGATTTTTAAATAAAATTAACCGAGAACATTTTAACGAAAGATATTTTCTCCATGGAAGCATACCTCCCTTTGCTCTAGTACTCTTTGTGTTTTACAACTGCATTTGTGTACCAAAATGCTTTACTGAAACATGCATTTTTTCCTCAGAATAGTGCTATACAGACTGTATATTCGCAAATTTTGGAGAAAATGTGCCCCAGTGCATTCTGTTGACATTTAAATACTTTAAACTTTGAAATGATCTTATAAACGAGATGAAAATTTACAAAATAGTTATTATCTATGATTTTTGTATTACTAGATCATAAACTTAAAATTAAATGCTTATTAAGAATTTTCAGGCTTCTGAGTAATTTTTTTAAAAAGCAGTTGATTAGCTTGAGAAGCAAATGGTTGCTGACTGAGGGTGTTGTATGGATGTGTGTATATAGTATTTCAGTAAAGTACTTTTCCATTCTCACATTCTGTTTTTGATTTGATTGAAAGGTGGCATTTTTTTCCTCTTTGCAATCAGACATGCTAATCTATGTCAGCTTTCTCCTTTATGGGAATGGCGTCTACTGAAAGAAAAAAAAAAAAAGCAGAAGTATTAAAGTTTTTTTCATAACAACAAGATTCTGTTCTTTAAGAATATTTCAGCACCATTAATTAGAAAGAAGGTTTTATTAACCATAAGGCTAGCACTAACAGACCACAGAGCTGTTTTTTAAAGTACTGTATGCCATAGCTGCCCTGCTTTTTCTCTGTCTAAAACTTCATTTTGTTATACTCTCATCAATCACCTCAGTCATTACCGTAAATCCTACTGTTGTTAATTTTACTAGTATCACCCTAATGAGACATTCCTGCTATAATTAAAAATGAATTCTAACTTTCAGCCATTCTAAATTTTTTTTTAATGAATTTAGAATGATCTTGCCATATGACTATAAATACCACTGATCTACATGGACTACTCATCAGTCTGTAAGAAAAGTAGTATCATTATATGTCCAGGTGTGAATTATTTACTGGTTGCTTCTGTGCACATGTGCTTATGCATATGTATATTTTTGTGCACATATTTAGGAATTATGTTCTTTCTATCATAAAGCCTAATATGTTTTACTGAAGCTACTGATAAATCCTTATTCTTTGTCTTGTCAAAATATATGCGGATGTAACACAAACAGTACTACTCTCTGTAAGTAGGTGTCCTAGAGCACCATCTGCTGGATGTACTTGGGGGGACGTAATGTTGGTAAATTTGAAAATCAGTACTTGAAAAGTCAGCCGTACTTTGTTTTTAATTGGCTGTGATGCATTATTTATGGATCATAAATGCCAAGATATGTATATTTGTGATGAGCCATATGAGTTTGTAAAAGAAATCACTTTCTTCTTTTCTCCCACCCTCAGGTGGATTTGGAAATTTATAATAAATACATTGTTTAAGGAAAAAGTAAGCACAACGTATGCCTAACGAAACAAAGCATGAGTCTGTCATTAGATATACTCTTATCTTCTTGATCATGGGTCTTCAGTAAGCTACAGTGGAAGAAAATTGTTTGGATATTTTAACCTTATGTTCACTTGATTCTGAATAAAAAAGCAGTGCTCGAAACAAGTAGCCTTGTTGTACCTGGGGTACGACTCTTGATCTGATTCTTTGTCTAGAGCATGAGTTCTTGTATTCACCTCATCGAGAGCTTTCCTTGTGGCCTGACTTCTGGCATACTCTGTTGTACTAACACTAAGACTGCCCTGTATTTTTCTTTTTTTCTTGAAGAATTCAAGTTGGGTTTGAAGCAGTATGTTGGCAGTGTTCAAGTTCAGGTGACATTAAACTACTACGTTTATGAAATTCTCCAGAAGGTCCAGGATGTTTAGTGCTCCATGATGTAATGCAGGCCCTCGAGTTCCAGCAAAACAACTCTGTATTTACTGCTTCTAACTAATAGTAGATGTGGTAAAAGGAATTATATTCATATGGCAAATGAATACAACCTTAATGCGCACCATATGCAGAGTGGTGGCGTGATGTGCCAATATATCATTTATTTACCTTGTTTAGTTGCAGAGAAAAATGACTATACCATTCAGCCATAGGCTGCAGTCCTACAAATATGAAAACAGAAGAAATGATGATTTACACCCTCAAATAGAAACTGAGTATCTTCATGTGTAGACTTTAACAGTGCCACACCAAAGAAAGTTGCTTGTCTAATACTTTATGCTCAGATGGGAAATTTAGTTTCAAATAATTGGTAAAACTAATGTCAGGAGATCTAAGTTCCCTCTAGGCAATTAAAGTTCTCAAAGAAAATTGTGAGTGTACCTTCTTTCATTTAATTGAAACCGAATATGCCTTGAAATTGCAAAATTGCAAGCTACTTCTTCCATCCCTAAAAGCTGGATTCTTCTGCTTTTTGAATATTGGGTGTGCATCTGTGTGCGTGTGTGCATGTGTGTGTGTGTGTCTAAAATTACTGGAGAACCACTGTAAGGACGTATTTAATCAAGACCTCCTGGAACAATGTATTAGATTGACTTTATCACCTTCCAAAAAGTTCCTTTCATTAGAGAAATGGTTGAACAGTTTGGTGTATATGTACTTCATACTGTACTTTAGATATTCCTGAGAATTTATTAAAAGAGATCCATTTTTATATGAAATTAAATACTTAAATTCTTCTAATGATTTCTTTTACAAAGCCACAATTGCTCTAGTCTTTAAAGTAATTTTGCTCACAAATAGGCTTGGCCAGACTTCAGATTCTAGATTTGAAGTATTTTTAATTAGGGAAAAAATCCTTAGAATTCATTATGCCTCCCATGGCTAAGGCTTCGTGACTGCTAAACTTTTTAGCTTTTATTCTTGTACCTTGTAATTTTCTACAGCTGAGAGATTGCTTTATTTCCTTGGAGTAAATGGCATCAGGATGTTTCTTTTTTTTAATTGTAATAAAATTGACATACATAACATATTTGTTTCAGGTGTATGACATGATGACTTGATAATATGTATGTATTGCAAAATGATCACCACAGTTTATTTAGGTAACATCCATTACCATATATAGTTATAAATTCTTTCCTGTGATGAAAATCTAATCTCTTAGCAACTTTCAAATATACAATATAGTATTATTAACTATAGTTACCATGCTGAACATTACCAGGACTTATTTATTTTATAATTGAAAGTTTGTACCTTTTGGCCACCTTTGCCATCTCCCCTCCCCACCAACTACCAGTCTGTTCTTTGTATCTCTAAGTTCAGTTTTTTTGTTTGTTTGGTTTTGGGTTTTTTTTTTAATTCCACATATAAGTGAGATTATATTTTTCTTTCTCAGTCTGGCTTATTTCAGTTAGCATAATGACCTCAAGGTCCATCCTATTGTCACAAGAGACAGGAGATCTCCTCTTTTTTAAATGAATGAGTAATAATACACTGATATATTTATGTGTGTGTGTGTGTGTGTGTGTGTGTGTGCAATCACACACACATGTGAAGTACAAACAATACCTTATCCATTCATCCCTTGGTGGATACACGTTGCTTCCATGTCTTGGCTATTATACATAATGCTGCAGTGAACATGAGGGTGTAGATATCCTTACAAGGTAGTCTTTTCATTCCTTCAGATAGATACTTAGAAGTGGAATTGCTGTATTATAAGATAGTTTATTTTTAATTTTTTGAGGAACTTACATATTGCTTTCCATAGTTGCTGTAGCAATCTATATTCCTACCAACAGTGCATGAGGGTTCCCTCTTCTCTACATCTTCTCCAACACTTGTTATTATTCTTTTTTTTTTTTTAAGGATAGTCTTAAGTGAAAGTAGCTTTTTTTTTTTTTAAGATTTTATTTTTAAGTAATCTCTGTACCCAACATGGGACTTAAACTACCAACCCTGAGATCAAGAGTTGCATGCTCTCCTGACTGAGCTAGCTAGGCACTCCTATTTGTTGTCTTTTTAATAACAGCTATTCTAACAAGTGTGAGGTGATATCTCATTGTGGTTTTGATTTGCATTTCCCTGATGATGAGTGATGTTGAGCACCTTTTTATGTACCTGTTGGCCATCTGTATGTCTTCTTTGGAAAAAATACCTATTCACATTCTCTGCCATTCATTCATTCATTCATTCACTCACTCATTCATTCATTCATCTGCCCATTTTTATAAATCACATTGTTTTATGTTTGTTTCTTTTGTGCTGTTGAGTTGTATGAGCTCTTTATGTATTTTGGATATTATTAGATATATAATTTGTAAGCATTTTCTCCTATTCCATAGGTTGTCTTTTCATTTTGCTGATGGTTTCTTCTGCTCTGCAGAAGCATTTTAGTTTGAAGTAGTCCCACTTGTTTGTGTTTTGCTTTTGTTACCTTTGCTTTTAGTGTCAAATTCAGAATGTTTCTAATAGACAAAGATGTGAAATATTTTTATCTACATTCTTTTTTGGAGGCAGAATTTTATGTTCATATCACTAGACACTAGATATATAGTTATAGGAGCGATCAATGAATTAGAGTGAATATTAAGTCTTTTTTGGGGGCTTCAACAAATGAAAAGTCTCAAGAAAGTAGGAAAAAGAAACACATCAGTTAAGTAGAATTTGATATGTTCAGAGGATGAAATAGTGCACGGCCATTAATGTATTATGAGTTTGTGGTATTGACATGGAAAATATGCTGTCTGTATGATTCAGTGTAAAAGATCACCAAACTGCATGTATAATGTATCTTATAGGTATCTAGGTCTGTGTGTATACTTTGTATTCTGTGTATATTTATGCATAGGTAAAAGTCCAGAATGACAGCCAACACAGTATTTTTTATTATGTTATTTAGCAATGGTTATTTATAGGTAGTGGAATTTAGAGGCAGTTTTTTCATTTCCTTCTTCATAATTTACTAAATTATCTGAATGGTTTATAATGAGCATGTGTGACTTTGATAATCAGAGACAAAGATATATTGGGGAGGAATACCTAATGATATTAATATACCTTCACTTCCTGCTCTAGGCTTCTAGCTATTAGTTTCATCAGAATTTATATGGATTGTTAGGGAAGGCTGAAAAGTCTAAGAAAAGGAAGAATGGGAGAAATCAAAGTATGATTTTTAGAAATTAAACAAAAGAATGACAAGAAACAAAAATAATCATAACCACCTCTAATTTTCATTTATGCAGCATAGAATTAGATACGATCCCTACTTTTGCTGAAAGGAATGTCTACAACAGAGAGTAAAAATCATTCAACTATTACTACTACTACTTTACTCCTAGGTGATGCTGGGCACTATCAGAAACACTTCACATAGTAGTCCTATCTGGTGACTACTATTATTACCTTTGTTTTATAGATGAGGCACAGAGTGATTATAAATATGTCTTTACTTGCTGCCCAGGGCCCTGAAGCTCCTAGGTCTTATTGAAACTATGAGAACATGCCCATGGGAGGTCACATAGCTAGCTAGAATTCTAGGCCAGAGGTGCCATTCTGAATCACTAAACTGTACTGCAGTTTGTACTGCAATTTGATGAATTGGGCCATCAGCTATAGAAAATTTGATGCAATGCTGTCACTGAAGCATGCTTTGTTTTCGCAAAGGACAATACAGAGATAATTTTGCTAAACTGAATTCTTTGGACGGTACGCATCATGTTGGGATTTTGAGTTTTTATTTATTTTGAGAGAGAGAGAGCATTAGCAGGGGGGCAGGGGAGGGCAAAGGGAGAGGGGAGAAGCAGGCTCCCTGATGAGCAGGGAGCCCATCCTGGGGCTCAATCCCAGAACACAGGGATCACAAGAAGGCAAAAGTTTAACCCACTGAGCCACCCAGGCACCCTAGGATTTTGTGTTGTTTTGTGTGGGTTTTTTGGGTTTTTTGTTTTGTTTTGTTTTGTTTGAAGATTTTATTTAATATTTGTCAGAGAGAGAGAAAGAGAGAAAGCATAAGCAGGGGGAGGGGCAGAGGGAAAGGAAGAAGCAAGGAGCCTGACAAGGGACCCAATCCCAGGACTCTGGGATCATCACCTGAACAGAAGACAGACGCTTTAGGACTGAGCCACCCAGGTGCCTCTCATTTCGTTTTTTAGAGAGTGCTCCAGCGGGGGAGGGGCAGAGAAAGAGGGAGAGAAAATCTTAAGCAGCTCCACCCCAGCACAGAGCCTGAGATTGATGGGTGCTTAGTCTCATGACAGTCTCAGGACTCTGAGGTCATGACCTGAGGCAAAATCAAGAGTCACACACTTAACCGACTGAGCCACCCAGGCACCCAGGATTTTGTATTTTTAAATATTATTACACAATTTAGGGTTATACTTTAAGTATACAGTTGTAGGTACAAACACACAAACACATTTTCTAATTTTGCTTAGAAGAGAGAAAGAAATGCACACAGAGACGGAGACAGAGAGGAGAAAGATTATAAACCAGGAACTTATAAAGGATTTTTGTACCAACATTATCTTGTCTTGTATTAATAATTCTAGTATTATTTATAAGAGGAAGCTACCAAAATTTGCTGTCTTATGGTTGTCCCACCCTAAGTGCAGCTTTGGCTTATTTTCTGTAGTCTGTATGTTTGACCAAATTATCATATTTTTCACCAAAGAGACAATGATGAATGGAGAGGAGGAGAAGGGTTGGTGGAGATAGAAGGAATAGAACAAATTTCATATAATTTCCCTTTGCATAATTAAAGTGTAGTGTGATAATTCCCATCGGGACACTAGGAAGTTAATGGGAAAGGTTTAAGAAACATTTAGTAGCTAACCTCATTTCCGCTTCAGAAAGCCATTTCCTTTCTCGGTTTGCCATTATGGTGAGCCACATGAGAAAGCTTAGTATACAGTTTTCACGTGAGTTTTTTTTCTCTGTGTTGTAGTAATCAAAATGTAATTAAAATGGAATAAATGGCTGGTGCAAAATAGAAGTATCCATCTTTAGGAAATGACTGGCATATATTATATAATACTTAGATTATAAAACTTCTATATATACCTAATAACTTTTATATTTAGCTTTAAATTTGTGTTTTCTTTCAGAATGAATACTCTATTGAAATGACTTTTTTAACAAAGCTGGGTTTCATATTTTGTTTTACCTCCGTAAGAGGTCAGATGGTATTACATTTTAATAATGTGGAAAATTATATCAGTTGTTTTTATTTAAGGACTTTATTAATTGCTGTGACTCATTTTGTATAAAAATTCATTTGTAATAAATAGTTTGAACTTCAGTACAGCTTTTTGACCTTTCCAAATATAGGTATTTATAATTTGCAGGTTTATAGTAAGTTACTACAAAACCTGATCCACTGACCATTTAGAATCAAGTCATTTGCCAATACAAGACTATATTTTATTCCCCTCTTGGTTTCCACAGTGCATTGCACATAATATATATCCAATAAAGGCTATTAAGTGAACGAAGGAGTAAGTGAATGAATGAAAAAGCAATTGGAAAATGTTAACTTTTGGCCCAGGAGTCATCCACACTAAGTATTAATTGAAAAAACTAATTTCATTTCTAAAAAAGTAGGAATAGGGGGATGTTGAACCAAACTTCGTTTCATAATAAATGGTATTAAAAAAATGAGGAATGAATGCAGGGGATTCTTTCTCTGCTAATAACATATTTAAACTGCTAATGAGAATTTTGTAGTATATTTTAAAGTAATTTAATTTTTATAAGACTTGAGGAGATGATGCCAAAAATACCAAGAACTTTATTTATTTTTTAAAATGTAAGTCAAAAGTTTGCCAGAAATACATGTCTGGTCTGTTTTTACCTGGATTATTAATTCCCCTTGCCTTAATGGAGACATATCTTTTGAAATATTTTCTCACTGAATATTTATGAACAGGGTACTAGAGAAATTACTGTTTCCTCTTGTCTTCTTTGAGGTATAACTGTAAGTGGTTCAGGGTCCATTTGCTAGAGAAATATACTTAGTTATGAGGGCACCAAAGAAACACAGTTAATAAAAACATTTGTTATCCTGCCTAATGGTGTAAAACATGTCACCTAATATTTTAAAAACATAGGTCCAGTATAAATGCTAACTGGGTATTATGGAGATCTTGTGCTGCTTAAATTCAAGTTGGGTTGTTAGAATAGTGTCTGTAAATTTGTACTGATATTTGCAGTATTATGTACTGAGAAAAGCACATCTGTAAAAACTGGTGTGTCCTGGTATTCTTGGCAGGATTGGGGCTGTCTTTAATCTCCTTTGACTTGCTCATCTTCCTTTAAGGCCATCCATAAAGATGCGCAGAGTATCCTTTTCAGCCTTTGGTTAGGATTTGCATCAGTAGTCATAAACCTGCTCTCCGGACAAAGACACCCTCTCCTTTGAAGTAATTGCTCAAGCTTTTCAAAGCAGTCCAAGAAGTCTATCCTCTTTCTCTTTTTATTTTTCTTTAAGGAGAGTTTGAAGTGTAGCCCCTTAAACTAGCAACAAGATAAATTTTTCTCTCAGCTTTATTGAAAGCCATGACGATTTTTCAAGCAGTAAGACTTTAAAAGGTTCTTAAAGGAATCTGTTCTGCTTTATGATCTAGCTTTTGGTAGATCCTGCTATCTCAAAGAGCAAAAGTAAAGACTTCTTGTATCCATTAACTACTGCAAATTTTTATCAAAGAATTAATCTGATATTTTTCAGAAGGCTTTTTTTTTTTTCCCCTGCTCTTTATTTGGTTTAGAGACTTTAGTAAAAAATGCTGACAGCATTGGGGTCTTTGAAAAAGCACTGTATGGCCAGTATTATTTTATTTGAGTTGCTTTTCCCCCTTAAGTGTTAACTCTCAGGGCTGGCATGAGGTTGGGATGTGAGTGCTACCATGGCAATGAGTATACCTGGTTCCTAGATTTCGTTTCTAGACTTTCCAAACAAATATATACAGATACGGAGCAGTTTT
Organism: Enhydra lutris kenyoni; assembly: GCF_002288905.1. NCBI lineage: Eukaryota > Metazoa > Chordata > Mammalia > Carnivora > Mustelidae > Enhydra > Enhydra lutris. The sequence goes on from NW_019154087.1 coordinate 64,188,683, forward strand.
TCCTTTCCTTTCTGTGGGAGATTATTGCTGAGCTCTGTGATGCAGGATGATATATAATAGTGTAACTCCAGAGAAATAGATTGTGTGAGTCACATATAAAGCCTGTCTTCTGCCTCTGATTTTCCCCTCTACCCTTATTCCAAGTGGTCCCCAAAGTATCTGTTGCATTTAAACAGTTTGGATCTGTTGGATTTAAGTCCCATATCCTATAATTCTATTTACTGTAGAGAAATTTTAATATTTAAAACAATTGGTTTATTGGAACTTACAAAAATCCAATAAGTATTTGCTGTGAACAGAATTTTTTGATGAGAAAATGTAAAGAATACTCAGTCTGCATAGCAGATAATAAAGGGAATACACACACACGGTCTTTAAACAAAACTGGAAATAGCTTTTTTAAGAGGATTTGATATCCCTCCTTATATTCTTGTACATGGATTTTAGGGGCTATTAATGTGCATTTCCTAACAGGGAGGGAATGTTAAATAGCACAGTCTTTTTACTGGAAACCCAGCGAGTGTTTGGAAACAAGTTACCTGAGAACAACCCAGTGGTCATAAGTTTACCCTTATGTTTTTAATTTGTTGTTTTTCTTTTCCTTTCTTTTTTTTTTTTTTTCCTTCTGTATTTCCTGAACTGTCTAACCTGCTTCCTGGGTTAGAGAACATTTTGCCAAACTTTGAAGCCAAAGTCCTAACACTGAACAATTCTTTATTTAGAGATCAGGCTTTAGGAAAAGAAAAATCTTTTACAGTATTGAAATCATGCAATTTGTGTATGTCTTCTGACTTGGGGAGGGAGAAATGATTGGTATAGTGTGGATCATTGGAAACTTCTATTTCGTAAGGAAAGCATACTTACAAAAAATCTTAATTATGAGTTTACAAAAAAGAATACTTTTGTCTTAACCCACTTTATGGGCTTAATCATGAGGCTTCCTAAACTCTAACTTTATAGTCCTAGAAAATTCTCAGTGTTTCAACTTTTACATTAAAGAAACATAATTAGCAATCTTCTTACTTCCTCACTATGTCCCCGAGAAAAAAAATCTTAGACCTAGAAAACAAAAAGTCAGCCCTGACATGCTTAAGTGACAACATTTTCTGGGTCCATTATCCATCTGTCTTTGTTTACTTTGGCTCACACTTTAGAGTGCTTTCAGTTGCCATCAGTTTTCCTTCAAACTTTCATTTCCCACTAAGGAATTCCAAGACAACTCAAGTTAAAACACAAACCTCCCTGCCTCAATAAAATAGTAACTTATGAAAACAAAAAAGGAACAATCACATTGAAGATGTATTCCTTAGAGCTTAGTGATTTTAATTCTTGATTTAAAAATATTGCCTATATATATGTATATATATATATAAAATTAAACATTAATTTTGAAAATAATATTGTACAGTATTTTGTAGAATGTAGAGCATCTTGGGAAAGGGGGAAAGCGTGAATCAGGACTTAACTCTAGATAACTTTTTAAAACACATTTATTTCTAATTTTTGTGGCAAAGCTGATCCCTAACAGAAAGTTAAGTAGTTCAGACTGGCTTACATTATGTGCTTCTTTTCTTAAAAAAATCTCCCAAATTTGTGTACTTTTTAAGGAAAAAAACCTAGTTCTTATAACAAATTCTTCCTGGTTTGCAAAATGTCAAGTACTTTGCAAAAAGTACAAGAACTTTGTAATTAAGGTGGGTTTCCCTCAAAGTTTCTAAACTTTGAATCGAAAGAAACCAAGCCCCTTATTCCACTTGCCCCCTTGCCTTGTACTATGTCATTTGGCATCTGCCTCTGTCACGAAGCATGGAAGCCGGTCCCAGTGTCTGGCTGCATGGGGCACGGCCAGTGTGGCAGAGTTTGACATGACAGCCCTCCACTTACATCTCATTGCGGAAGAACTCAGAGTCACCAGAAGCTATGAGGCACTCTGTGGGGACACAGCTACACATTTTGTGCCACAACAAATGCACTGTAATACTCCTTTGTAACGGCTGGACTGCAGGCTTCCGTTGAAGTGGGGCAGGAGGCACAGCAACTAGGGCCCTGCCTCCCCTGTTTTTGGTCATGGATCTCTGTGCATTCAGTATAAGCTGTTTTCCTTCTTCCTCTCACCATCCTCCCAGGAAAACACAGGCATGTACATATATTTTGCATGAAATTTCAGAGACTCCACTGGGACCCGTCACAAAAACCACTGCGTTGGAAGCTAGTTTAATTTTTTGACAGCCAGTATTCGCCTTTCCAAGGACAACAGGTTTCTGCTGGATATTCCCTGACCTACCTGAGAGGATAACAAGTTGTTCTTTTCTAAGACTTCCACAGCTGGTGCTAGAGACCTTCTTCTGGGCACATTTGCCTCTTTTAGGTTACATGGTATCACTTAATCTTCCTGTGAAACCAATCCAAATCGAGGAACTTGAAGTGTGCTAATAGAACACTGCTCTCTAGTTCCACTTACAAAGGCTTTCTGTGTCTTTGTCTTTAGAGACTATAAAAGTGGAGGACTGGTGTGGTCTGAAAATAGTATTCTTCAGGGGCGCCTGGGTGGCTCAGTGGGTTAAAGCCTCTGCCTTCAGCTCAGGTCATGATCCCAGGGTCCTGGGATCGAGCCCCACATCAGGCTCTCTGCTCAGCAGAGAGCCTGCTTCCTCCTCTCTCTGTCTGCCTCTCCGCCTACTTGTGATATCTCTCTCTGTCAAATAAATAAATAAAATCTTTAAAAAAAAATAGTATTCTTCAGGCTAAATATGGAATTTGGCTTATCCTTGCCAATTGGAATGAATCAAGCCACAAATGAAGCCCATTACTGTCCTTTTTATCTGAGCTGGGCCTGTTTGTGGTGTGGGTTCCTTATTAACCAACCAGTTTTGTGGGTTTCTTTGGGGAGGGGGGCGGGGACAGAGATACAGGATGACTTCTGTTGTGAAAATGTCTGGAAACATCTTCCATTATCTGGATACTCATTCTCTGTTAGCCTTTCCTCATCCTCCTCCTCTAGTTTTCAGTCACTATCAGAACTACATGGAAGAGTTTGCTCTATTTCCCCTCTGTTCTTTGAACCACAGAAAATACACTCTGTTAGATTTCTGTATTAAGAAAATACGTAAGATTAGTAAATACGCATTTAAGAGAGGGGCTCCTTTGAGGTATGGTGTCCTAGTTCAGACTGTCTTTACCACAACAGAGATCTCAGGGTCCCATGGAAAAGGTGGGGGGCTGCCTTTCTTTGAAATATGAATCAAGCCAGAGTTACTACTTTTATAATCATCCATCTATAAATCATCTAATTGAAGGGCTTATATTTATATTTGGGAAGTATCTGAGTCATTCTACAATGCAGGTCTTTGTCTTATTTTACTCTGTATTTTCAATTCCTGTTGCTTGATAGTCATGTAAGGATTGGAAATTTGGCAACTGGTCTTCATACTCTAGCATATAGTTGGGATTTAGTGCTAAAATAGGGTTTTTGGACAGATTTCCAAACTGGGACTTAGGCGTTACAGGAATTAGGAACAAATCGTTTGTTATTTAAGTAGAGGGAGCTGAGAGAGGTAACCCCCTGCCTGAACTTGATTTGTTTTTATCTGTTTGTGTCTAAAGGTGAGACCACCACTCCTCGAGCCATTCTAACAGGCCACGACTGTGAGATCACCTGTGCTGCCGTCTGTGCGGAGCTGGGCCTGGTGTTAAGTGGCTCCAAAGGTAAACCCATGGTGCCCTCAATAAAATGTATGCGTTTTTTGGTATTTGGCAAGGATGGATTTGGTACTTTTTTCTCTAAGTTGTGCTGTCCATTATAGTAGCTCTTAGCCATGTAGGACTATTTGAATCAACTAATTACTTATTGAATTAGTTAATTACTTATGTGATTTAATTACATAAAGTTTAAAATGCAGGTCCCTGGTGGCACTAGCCACTTTTCAGGTGTTCACAACTCACACATGACTGTGGCTGCTGAACCAAACAGCATAAGTACAGAACATCTACACTGTCACAGAGAATTGTGTTTCACAGCATTGCTCTGACGAGGGAGGTGGGGACAAGGAACATCTTTGTCTATTTGTTTATTCCTCTGGACTCCAGGCTGGGTTCCATCTCACACCTGGAGGGAAACTGACCTGGTCTGTTTTAACTTCCAAATCTCAGAACAAGGCAGGAGCCAGGATGGCATTGAGAGTGGAGTGGGGAGACATTTAAGCCAGTTCTCCTGGGGGAGGTCTGCCCTTGCAACGTCATCATATATTTAGGCCAGAGTTATCAACCACAAAGCAAGCTTTCAAAGAGCACACGCAACAAATCAGGATCTGGCCTGGAACAGAGCTGTTTTGAATCCATTGCTTATTCCATCGCAATAGTTTATCCATCTCTGTCTCTCTGCCCTGAGCTGAGGTCTGAACACACAAAAAAGTACTATAATCCTGTCTTTGAAGGTTATCTGATGGGGATGCATTGAATATTTGACTCACCTTATCTGTGTCTCGAACTATAATACTTAGTCTAGCTAACAAGACTTATTAAATATTAAGAGGATTGTATTTAAAAATTTAGTTGGCCAGGGCAGTAAAATAATGGTACCAAGAATTCTATACCTACTAGATTTTTTTCCCCTTCTTATATCCAAGAATTTCATATATCCTGAGCAAATAGAAGTTCTTAGACTATACGGGATCCAAATTAGACATGGGGCGCCCAGCTGGCTCAGTCGATAGAGCATGAGATTCCTAATCTCAGCGCTATGATTTTGAGCCCCATGTTGGGTGTAGGGCTTAATTAAAAATAAAATCTTGGGGTGCCTGGGTGGCTCAGATGGTTAAGTGTCTGCCTTCAGCTCAGGTCATGATCCCAAGGTCCTGGGGTTGAGCCCCACATTGGGTTCGCTGCTCAGCAGGGAGTCTGCTTCTCCCTCTTCCCCTGCCTCTCCCCTTGCTTGTGCTCTCTCTTTCTCTCTCAAATGAATAAATAGAATCTTTTAAAAAAATAAAATAAATGAATAAATAAAATCTTTAAAAGAATAAAAAATAAAATCTTAAAAAAAACACACACAAAAATTAGACATATAAAATGAACTTATCATATTAAAGGTCATCCTTGCTTTGCATGGTAGTGCAGAACCATATGAATGACCACACAAGCTAAAAGCCATGTTGAGTGATCATAACAATCAGTGGGAGACATTTGGGGTGTTTCATGGCTTTTAAAATTATTTTGTCAAAACATTAAAAATTTGCTTACACAGTTTTTTATTCACACACATATAGGCACAAAAAAACCCAGTTAAACTCACGTTTACGTAATATACTGTAATTTAAAACTTTAGAAACATTGAAAATTAAAGTGTTTTCCTCATGAGAAACTTATCAAGAGTACAACAGTGCTTGCCTTCTTCTCTTTGTAGAGCTTAAGATAAAAGAGCGAGAACCTTTTCTGTGCTTTGAGCAGTTGTCATGCTCCTTTCTATGTTTTGGTCAGCTTCCCACATTTTATCTTCTGTGCATTCAATGTCATGAAACATCTCCTTGGGTTCCTTTAAAGTGAAGTTCTTGCTGGCATCACTTCTTCTGGGACATCACCGTTTTTGTTAGAATCCCTTTTCTAATCTAGGTCAGTAAGTTCACCTTCACAGATGTCCTTTGGCCGCATGTCTAAATTCTCTCAGCAACGTCAGCTTTTGCAGGATCAGTTCTTTCTCCTATAACCCCATTTATATTCCGTACCAAGTTCACTCTTGGCTTTATCACTTTTCATTTCCTTCTGGCCAGTAGTCCCTTTTGATGGTCCATTTCTGTAAAGTGTCATGTGGGCTTCTCACTGGAGATGAAGCAGCACAACCACACATTTAGCTCTGGGTGCACGGACTGAGGGATAGACCGTCAGCGACCTTTACTGACAGCCTCTGGGGGAAATGATGTCGTTGGTTCCTCGTGAAGCACTTCTGTTATTTACCTATTCATTTGTGGACTGAAAAGCTAGTCACAAAATGTGAACCTTATAGTTAATGTGAAACCTGAAGTTTGAAGTGCGGTGAGGGCCTGGTGTCATTTAGAGAGTGATCATGGATGCTCATGCATGCTGGGACAGCATGCGAGGGAGAGGCTGCTGGTATGTATTTATGTTGAGAACACAAAAAGCCTATAAACTCCCTGAGTGGTCAAGAAAAGTAGAGAACCTGATTTTCAAAAGGTCATGCTCTTAGTAGTCCTGTGGGGGTCAGGTCACAAGTCCCCGTAGGCCTGAGTAATTTAGCTTGGAGATCAGCAGGCCTTATACGCGTTACCCGTCTTGTCCGACTTAGACATCTCTTAGAACTTATCACACAGGTGGTTTTGGTTACCTCTTCCTTCTTTACATATAGCAGGCATTCAATAAACATGAAAATGCTCTAATGTGTATGCACTCCCCAGTAGCTCCCATTCTCCTCAGGCAGCTCAGCCTAGAAGTCAGTTCGGGGAGTTGGAAGTGTGGGTGCCGCTCGCTTTGGGGGCAGCCGGCAAGTGTACTCACTTGCAGAAGGATCTCTGGGTGAATTTATTGGGGGTGGGATGGGGGGGAGTAGGTGGACTGCCAGCAACGTTCTTTCATTGTGAAGTAATGGGCAATGGGAGGGAAGAAGGCTGAGGCCTCCTGAAGCTGCTCTAATGAGCTGTCCCCATGCTGGCCCACAGTGCGACCACTGCTTTGGGGCCCCTGTGACAGGCAGGCAGAGCTTCAGCATGAGCTTGGTGGCAGTCTGTCCTTTCCAGAAGCACCTCTAGGATTTGAAATTTGTCCTGTTCCTTTCTTAATGCATCCTGTTTTTATCATCTCTTGGCATAATGAATTTCATAAAGTAGCTTCTCTTGAGGAGAAGTGAACTTGAAGGTATGTGACTTGTCTTTCTCATCTCCCAAGTAGAAGGTGGGATCTGGCCAGCATGCAGAGGACATTGTTTAAAATAACATATATAAGATACATAATTTTTAAAGGTTTGCTACAGCTGTTTGATCCTGTTTAATCAGAGCTCAAGATTCATTTCATGTTTGTCATCATTAAAAAATATATATATCTTTCGTTTCTCTTTTCTCAGAAGGACCATGTCTCATACATTCCATGAATGGAGACTTACTAAGGACTTTGGAGGGTCCTGAGAACTGCCTGAAACCGAAACTCATTCAGGCTTCAAGAGAGGGTCATTGTGTCATATTCTATGAAAATGGCTGCTTCTGTACATTCAGTGTCAATGGGAAACTCCAGGCCACTATGGAAACAGATGATAACATAAGAGTGAGTACACCACTGACTTTCCACCCTTCTAGATCTTGACCTCCAAGTGTAGTAGGTGAGGAGGGAGAGGGTTCGCTAGAGAGACCTCTAGCCTTTCCACGCCGTAAGAAAATCACCAGGTAGCACTTGGACGGGGCTCGTGTATTCACAGACCATGGTGTGTCGCAGCTGTGGCGACAGCATCGCTCAGCCAGAGCGCTCTGGGCACGACAGCACACAGTGAAGCCAACCTGGGGGCCTTTCAATAGCATTGACCAGCTTGCTTATTTGTTTTCTCTAAGAAAGTTACCTGTACATGATTGTTTCCTGTTTTCTGAGTACCGAAGCTAAAATAGTGGATTCCACCTAAAACTAAAACTCCTCTTCACGCTTGAGTAGGTGGCTGGTGGGAGTGGTAGGGATTATGATGACTCAGGATTGGCGTCTCATTCTAGACTTGACTTCTTCTTGAATAACAAGACCAACAATTAGCAAGTTAAGGGAGTTGGGCTTCCAGTTATGATGTGACTGAGGCAGACAGTTATTCCCTTTTGACAAATGAGGAATGATAGTGCTAGTGGACCATCTGGAGTCTTGCTTCATTTTCAGGACATGATTCCAAAAGTTATTAGAGGTTGAAGAAAACAGTAAAGACTGCTCTTTGGAGAGGCTGTTTTTTCAAGGTCCTCCTTTTCTCACTCCCAGCCCTCTGGGGCATCTTAAGATAAAATGAAGCTGTGGTGTTCCCGTCATTTTCCAGGATGAGGTTGGAGGTGCATGTGAACTGTGAACGGTGAGGGGACTCCGGACATGTCAGGGTGTGAAGAGGGTCGCAGAGGCCTCTTCCCTCCCGGTGTGGCTTTAAGCTAGCTCTGGACAATATTCATTGCCCTTCCTGACAGGACATAAACTGTCAGTTTCCCAGACCTAATCTGATCCCCCTCTGCTATCAAGTAAACAGATCCTGGGGTCAGGAAGTATTAAGAAACAGTAACCCTAAATACGGATCATGTTGATGAAATGATGGGCACTCGCTGCTTCTGTATCTCAGCATTGATTTCTTCTGTGTCTTCTCCATTTCCCTCTGTGAATTTTCCTCACTGTATTTTGACTGCCTGTACCACAAAAGCATGAAACTCCTACTTTTATTTTTCCCTTCCTTCCCGTAATACTTCATTTAAACCAAGTACACATCAGAGGATTTTCCTTTCCTCTTTTCTTTACAATAATAATGTTGATAATCTGTCACTTTGAGTTATGATTATACTGTCAGCAACACTAATAAATCTGTAAAATAATTTGAAATCCCTTGCTGGCTAAAACAATATCTGTGGCATTTCAGTTAGTACCGAAGGCTCTGGGAAGTTCCTTGAGGCAATAGTAAGGAGGAGGCCTTCTGCAGACTGTTCATACATACGTGCTTTTCCTCTCTGCCCTAGAGCCTTTGTTTTTTTTTTCCCCCTGTAATATTTCCCACTGGATTTTAGGCTTAAACAATCCATTGCCTTTTTCCCAGCACTCCTGCACTTTATCATACTAACTTGCAAGTGGCAACTGTGTGATTAAAACAAGCTTGCCTAAAATGAGCACTGCGTGCCCATGGCTCCAGAGACTGACACTTTCACAGCTAACTGCCTTGGGGAGGGAGGGAGGAAGAATAAGAGACATCACAGAGCAAAAATCTCCAGTTCCATCCTGTAGTCTGAGCTGTATTAGGAAAGGGGACCATGGAAACAAATTAGTCATCAGCTCAGACCAGAAATGAAGTTTCTTTGAAATACCAAGAACCCTGCAGGCAGGCAGCCTGGGGAACCTCTGCGCTAATCAAGGCTTCCCACCTGTTTTTATTTAGATGCCAGATTGTTCGGTGGCATTTGGTTAACGTATCACAGCACATCAGCTAGGCAGTGTTTAGATGTCTTAATGAGTAACTTAAATTAAGTGGGCAGCTGGTACAGAGCAGCAAAGTTATTTTATCCTAAACAAAGGATAGCCACCATTTCACCCGTAGGAACTCATTTATTTTCTTTTGCTGGGGAAGCCTTGTTTTAGGTCGTGATCGTGTCCAGCAGGCTGCTCTGGCCACAGAAACCAGTGCAGCTCTGACACGGTCCAAGGCACTCCGGATTCCAGGGGGCAATGACATGTCTCCGGGGCCCTCTAAAATCTCTAATCTCTACCCAACCGGGATACTGAGGAGAGGAGCTGGAGTTTAGAACTCTGAGCGCTGGTTTGAGTGAAGACCACACGCCCTCAGTGAACGTTACCGTGTGGCTCTTACTCCAGGGGAACTCACGAGAAAGGCCAACAAACTACTGTTTCATTTCAGCAGGCTCCTGGCTTATTAAAATGTTTTGGATGCCAATAAATGTATAATCCTAAAAATCCAGGTTTTATTTAATTCCAGACAGAACTAGGATTAGCAATTCTTTACTAGAACAAAGAGTTGAAGATCAATAGTTTTAATTTATGTTTTAGTCTAGCATTTATCCAGCAGAAAGCCTCAGGTATAAAATTCAAGTGAAACACAGCCATAAGGTTAATGGATTTTCATCAGCTGAATTTTATAAGTGTAGCAAATATTGTTTGCCCCAGCCCTTACTGCAGCTCCCTGCTAGCCCTTAGCTATTGCCATTTGTGATGTGAATGGGGAAAAGAATATTGAAAAACTTACTGTTTGCATTGGGTTGAGATTTCGAGAATTATTCTTACCTGTGACTATCTTGCATACATGGGCTTTTCTTAGATATATTTTTGTACTCTTGAAAATAAACTACAGTTAAGAGACCAGTAAAAGTTGGCATTTACATAAATGTGAATTGAATGGCTATGGAACGGTCCTTACTTTTCCAGGATTTTTAAAAAATTTTGTCAAAGGGCAGATTACAGACTTCGGGCAACTATACTAAAACTGAGTACAGAAAAGAGTTAATTTCAGAAGTTAGATTTTTTTTTCTTTCTGACTTGCTAGAATAATCTGTCTTCCCATATTCACTGTCCAAGTAGGCATAGGATTACAGTTGTTTACACTTTCTCTGTAAAAGGATAAAAAATATTTTAGGCTTTGCAGACTCTATATTCTGTTGCAGTCACTTGTGAGAGTGACCATAAATGAATGGGTGTGGTTATGTTCCAGTAACCCTTATTTACAGGCGCTGAAATTTGGAATTCATATAATCTTCATATGTCATGGAATATTATTTTTCCTCTGGTTTTTTTTCCAACCACTAAAATGTAGAAAAGTCCTATAAAAACAGGCAGTGGTCTGTATTTGGCCCCATTTACAGGACTGAAGAGCAAATTTCATGTCTGTACTTCCTGTTCGGTACTGGCGGGAAGCATTCAGTCCTGGGGCAAGAGGAAAACACTTCACCTGGGGTTTAATCACCCTGGAAGCTGGTTCCCTGTTCACCAAGCTATCTTCCTAACTGCTGTAAAAATCCAGCAGGCCTAGTGAAGGTATTAAAGCTCTTGGTCTTCTCCCACGGGGCCGTGGGCCCAAAGGCGGCGTGTTTTAGCGGAGATCTGAGGGCAGCTGGCACTGCCTGCCCGGCCTAGTACGGAGCGGGCTTAGCACACCCGCAGTGCAACTGGAGAGATGCCAGGAGGCTGCTCACTTTAGAATGCTGGTCCCAGCTCACAACATACACCATTTAAATAGTATTCACAGAGCTGGAAGACTTTGCCACCTCATCTTTAAAAAGTGAAAATTAAAACCTCAAACACTGCCTGGCTTTGTCCATTTGCTTTTTGAAAAATGGACAAAGTTTTCTATAATTTCTGATTTCCTGTAACCTTCTCAGGAGCACACGCGCCCTGTCGGCCTGCCTTGAGTGGCTGCATGGAGGAGGAATGAAACACGGGGCGGGAGCCAAGGTTCTCCTAGGACCACACCTCTGCTGACTATTGCTGGGTCTCTCCTAGGCCATCCAGCTGAGCCGAGACGGGCAGTACCTGCTCACAGGAGGAGACAACGGTGTGGTCATGGTCTGGCAGGTGTCTGACCTCAAGCACCTCTTCGCCTATCCAGGCTGCGATGCTGGCATCCGGGCCATGGCCCTCTCTCACGACCAGAGGTAACACTGAAATCATGGTCTACTGATGGGGATAGTAAAAACCGGAGGGAATTTATTTAAGTGGGCTGATGGATAGCCTGGGTTGTGGGGATCACCTGGGCAATCAGAAAAGCCAGTGAGTGGCACCTGGGTGGCTCGGTCAGTAAAGCGTCTGCCTTCCACTCGGGTAATGATCCCGGGGGCCTAGGATCAGGTGCCATACCTGGCTCCCAGCTCAGTGGGGAGCCTGCTGCTCCCTCTGCTGCTCTACGTTTGTGCTCTCTCTCAGATAAATAAATAAATAAATAAATAAATAACCAACCTTGGGGGCGGGGGAAGCCAGTAGGGCACCTCCGTGGCTCAGTCATTAATGGTCTACCTTCAGCTCAGGTCATGATCCCAGGGTCCTGGGATCGAGTCCCACATCAGGCTCCCTGCTCAGTGGGAAGCCTGCTTCTCTCTCTCCCACTCTTTCTGCTTTCCCTCTCTCACTGTGTCTCTCTCTGTCAAATAAATAAATAAAATCTTTCTTTTTAAAAAAAAAAAGCTAGTGAATATTGGGTTTTTTTAAAAAGTGTGATTTTCTTTCCAAGATTGTCACTCTTGGACAAAGGCTGAATTCTCCATCAATAGACAGATTAAGTAACAAACACTGTAATTACATGGCCATAAAGTTTTTTATATTTCTTAGAGTACTTTTTCCTTATAATAAAACTTTAAGAGCTATAAACATGTTTAATATAAAATGCCTGTATCTCTGTCCATGAGAATTCCATGGAGAGATTTGCCTTTTTCCTAAAACCTTTCAAGTGGTAAATTTGGGGGAGAAAGTCTTCAATATCTTATTTCTTCTTAATATACGGTCACAGATTTTAGTTCCTAATTTTTTTTTATTGTGCTAACATACACATAAAATTTAGCATTTTTTTTGGTGTACAAGTCATTGGCATTACGTACATTCATACTGTTGTACAACTATCATCACTGCCCATCTGCAGTTTTTTCTTTTCATAAGTTTTTCATCATCCCAAAGAGAAGTCCTCTCCCCATTAAACACTAACTTCCCACTTTCCCTCCCAGAGCTCCATCCAGGTTACCTCAACTCCAGTGTCTGTCTCTATGAATTTGCTTTTTTTAGGTACTTCGTATAAGTGGAAGCATAAAATATTTGTCCTGTTGTAGCATGTATCAAGCTCATTCTTACTTAAGGCTGAATAGTACATGCCACTTTACATAGCCATGCATCCACTGACATTTTGGTTGTTTTCATCTAATGGCTATTGTGAGTAATGTTGCCATGAGCATTTACATAACAAATACCTGTTCAGATTCCTGTTTTCACTTATTTGGGGTAGATAGCCAGGAGCGGAATGGTTGAGTCATATGGTAATTGTATGTGTAACTTTTTGAGGAACTACCAAACTGTTCTCTACAGTGGCTGTACCATTTTACATTCCCACCAGCAGTGTACAAGGGCTCCAATTTCTCCACATCTTCACCAACACCTGTTATGTCCTGGTTGTAGTTTATTTTTGTTTTTAATAATATCCATCCTAGTGGATGTGAAATGGTCTCTTACTGTGGTTTTGATTTGCATTTCCCAAATGACTGGTAGTGTTGACTTTGCACTCTTAATAGTGTCCTCTGATGTGCAAAAGTTTTTAATTTTGATGACTTTTTTTTTTTACTGTTGGTGCAAATGCTTCTAGTGTATCTAAGAAATCACTGCAAAATCCAGTGTCATGAAGCTTTTCCCCTATGAGTTTGAGTGGTAACACTTATGTTTGTTTGTGTTTTTTGTTTTTGTTTTTGTTTTTGTTTTAAGTTTGTTTATTTATTTGACAGAGACACAGCAGGAGAGGGAACACAAGCAGGGGGAGTGGGAGAAGGAGAAGCAGGCTTCCCACTGATCAGGGATCCTGATGTGGGGCTCAATACCAGGTCCCTGGGATCATGACCTGAGCTGAAGGCAGATGCTTAACAACTGAGCCACCCAGGCACCCCTTTATTTAGTTTTTGATCCATTTTTAAGGGTCCAGTTTTATTCTTTGGCATGTGGGTATCAGTTTTCCGAAAACTATTTGTTGAAAAGTCTGTCCTTTCCCCACTGGATGGTCTTGACACTTACCAAAAATCATTTGACCATATATGTGAGTTTATTTCCGGGTTCTCTATTCCATTGGTCTGAATGCCAGTACCAAACTGTTTTGATTACTATAGCTTTGTGGGGAGTTTTGAATTCATGAAGTACAAGACATCTGATTTTTATTCTTTTTCTTTTTTTTCTTCATCATGATTGTTTTTGGCTATTTGGGGTTGAGAATCCATTATGAATTTTAAGATGGGTTTCTCTATTTTTGCAAAAAAAAAAAAAGTGGGGGGTAGGAATTTTGATAGGAATTGGGTTGAATGTGTTGATTGCTTTGGCTACTGTTGTCATTTTAACAATATCAAATCTTCTAGTCTATGAACACAGATGTCTTTCCATTTATTTGTTTTCTTTAATCTCTTTCAGCAGCATTTTATAGTTTTTAATATAGAAGTCTTTCACCCCCTTGATTAAATTTATTTTTGAGTATTTTATTCATTTCATTGCTATTGTGAATGAAATTGTTCTTAATTTCCTTTTCAGATTTTTTCATTGTGCATGTACAGAAATGCAACTTATTTTTGTGTTGTTTTTATATCTTGCAACTTTGTTGAATTCATTAATTCTAACAGGTTTTTCTGGAATACTTAGGATTTCCTACTTATTAGGTCATGTCATCTGTAACTGAAATAATTTTACTTTGAACTTTCCAGTTTGAATGTTTTTTATTTCTTTGTCTTGCCTAATTGCTCTGGCTAGGAATCCCAGTTCCATATTGAACTGGTAAAAGTGTTTATTTTTGTCTTGTTTCTGATAATAGAAGAAAAGCTTTTAGTCTTTCACCATTGAGTATGATATTAGCTGCGGGTTTTTCATAAATTCCCTTTATCATGTTTAGGTACTTACCATCTATTCCTAGTTTGAGTACTATCATAAAAGCATGTTGAATTTTGTGAACTACTTCTTGTTCATCAATTGAGGTGATTATGTAGGTTTTTCTTAGTTCTGCTATTGTGATGGGTTTCATTGATTTTTGTATGTTGAACCTTCGCTGCATTCCAAGAATAAACCCATCTTGGTCATGGTGTATAATCCTTTTAATATGTGCTTGAATTAGGTTTGCTAATACTTGTTGAACACTTTTGTTGCAGTATTTATAAGGGATATTGGTCTGTAATTTTCACTTCTTATGTGTCTCTGTGTAACATTGGCCTCACTGAATGACTTAGGAAGTCATTTCTTAGGAAAACACTTAGGAAGTGTTTTCTTGTCTTTAGTTTCTTTTTTTTTTTTTAAAGAGGAGTAAGAGTTAGTGTTAATCATTCTTTAAATGTTGATAGAATTCACCATTGAAGCCATCTAGTCCAGGGCTTTCCTTTATTGGAAGGCTTTTGATTATTCATTCAGTCTCCTTAGTAGTTATAAGTCTATTCATATTTTCTATTTTTGCATGATTCAGTTTTGGTATAGTTTGTGTTTTTAAGAATTTTTCCATTTCAGGGGCTCCTGGCTGGCTCAGTTGGTGGAGTATGCAACTCTTAATCTCAGGGTTATGAGTTCAGGCCCCAAGCTGGGTGTAGAGATTTCTTAAAATCTATTTATTTTTAAAGATTTTATTTATTTGGGTGAGAAGAGAGCATGAGTGTGGGGAGGGGCAGTGGGAGCGGGAGAAGCGGACTCCCCACTGAGCAGGGAGCCCAACGTGGGGCTCGATCCCAGGACTCCAGGATCATGACCTGAGCCAAAGGCAGACACTTAACCAACTGAGCCACCCAAGTGCTGCTAAAATCTTCAAAAAAACAACAACAATGAAAAAGAATTTTCCCATTTCATCTATTTGACCTAATTTGTTGGCATACACAATTGTTCCTAGCATTCTCTCATAACCATTTGTTTCATAAAATTGGCAGTAACATCTCTATGATTTTAGCAGTTTAAGTCCTCTCTTTTTACTTAGTCAGTCTAGCCAAAAGTTTGTCAATTTGGTAACCTTTTCTAAGAACCAGTTCTTGGTTTTCTTGATTTTTCTCCCATTTTTTTCTAGCCTCTATTTTATCCCTACTCTTATTTTTATTATTTCCTTCCTTCTGTTAGCTTTGAGTTTAGTTTGCTTTTTCTACTTCAAGGTATAGAATTAGGTTACTAATTTAGATCTTTTTTAATGTATGTATTTATAGTTATAAATTTCCTTCAGCATTGCATTAAATTTTGGTTTGTTGTGTTTGTTTTCATTTGTCTCAGAGTCTTTTAATTTCTGTTCAGATTTATTTGACTTATTGGTTGCTTAATTTCTATGTATTTGTGAATTTTCCAGTTTTCCTTCTGTTATTAATTTCTAATTCTGTTTGATCAGAAAAGATACTTTGTATGACTTTTAAATTTATTTATTTATTTATTTATTTTTTAAAGATTTTATTTATTTATTTGACAGATAGAGATCACAAGTAGGCAGAGAGGCAGGCAGAGAGAGAGAGGAAGGGAAGCAGGCTCCCTGCTGAGCAGAGAGCCCGATGTGGGGCTCGATCCCAGGACCCTGGGATCATGACCCGAGCCGAAGGCAGAGGCTTTTACCCACTGAGCTACCCAGGCGCCCCTGACTTTTAAATTTATTAAAACAAGTTTTGTTGCCTAACATGGTTTATTCTGGAGAATGCTCCATGAGCACTTGAGAAAAATGTCTATTCTGCTGTTGTTGGGTGAGTGTTCGATATTATGTGTTATTTATTTTTGAGAGAAAGAAAGAGAGGGAGAGCACAAGCCATGGGGAGAGGCAAAAGGAGAAGCAGGCTCCTTGCTCAATCCAGAAACCCTGAGCCAAAGGCAGATGCTTAACCCACTGAGCCACCCAGCTGCCCCTAAGTAGATCTTATTTTAAAGTAATCTCTACACCCAGAATGGGACTGAAACTCACAACTCTGGGACCAGGAGTTGCATGTTCTACTGACTGAGCCAGTCAGGTGCCCCAGGTCCACTCTGTGTTTTTGTTTTGTTTTTTAAAGAGTTATTTATTGGGGCGCCTGTCAAATAAATAAAATCTTTAAAAAAAAAAAGTTATTTATTTGAGAGAGCACGAGAGCACACAGAGGGAGAGGGAGAAGCAGACTCCCCACAGAGCAGGGAGCCCTGACTCAGGGCTTGATCCCAGGACGCTGGGATCACGACCTGAGCTAAAGGCAGACACTTAACCAACTGAGCCAGCCAGGCACCCCTGTCCCCTTGGTCTTCAGCATTCTTTAGGTCCTCTATTTCCTTCTGGTGATTTACCCACTATTGAAAGTGGGGTACTGAGATCTGCAACTGCTACTGTAGAACTGTTTTTCCCTTCCATTCTGTCAGTTTGGGCTCCATAGAATTTGGGGGCTCTGAAACTTGGTGCATTTATGTTTGTACAAGCAAACTTTATTGCTTTGCGGATACTGTTTTTACAAACTAAATTTTGTGGCAACCCTGTGTTGAGAAAGTCTGCCATTTTTCCAACAGCATTTGCTTGTGTGTCTGTCACATTTGATAATTTTCACAATATTTCAGACTTTTTCATTCTATTTTTTATGGCCATCTGTGATTACAACTTGGAGAAAGCTCGGGTGATGGTTAGCAGTTTTGAGCAATAAAGTCTTTTTAATTAAGCTATGTACATTTCTTTAGACATGCTATTGCACACGTAAGAGACTACAGTGTAAATATACACATAACTTTTACATCCACTGGGAAACTAAAAATTCATTGACTTTATTGCAGTGATCTAGAACCAACACAGTATCTCCAAGGTCTGCTGCCTGTAATTGCTGTATCTTCTTGATAAATTGACCTTTTAACTGACAAATAGTGTCCTTCTTTGTCTCATCTCCTAACAGATGATGAGTTAAACCTACTTGGTCTGATAGTAGTATCGCCGCTTCAGCTGTCTCGTTACTATTTGTGTGGAACATCTTCTTCCAACCTGTCACTTTCAGCCTTTGTCTTCAGATCCAAAGCGACTCTCTTATAGACAGCATATAGTTCGGTCACATTTTTTATCCACTGCTCCAGTGTCTCTTGATTGGAGAGTTCAATGCCTTTACAGTTAATTACCAATAAGACTTACTTTTGCCATTTTACTATTTGTTTTCTATGTGTCTTAGAGGATTTTTTGTCTGTCATTTTCTTACTGCCTTCTTTGTTTTTTTTTTTTCATAGTGGCACATCTTAGTTCCTAATTTAGATATGAACTAGTAGGTAGGATACCAAAAATGACATAAAGACTGGTCCTACCAGACCACTCAGAGCGAGGCCTAAGACAACAAACTCCTCTAAATTGTTCATCGCACTGCTCTGCAAGTTTCCCCTGTGCCACCTTCTCAGGGACAGGAGAGCACGCAGCAGCAGCTCCTGTCTTTAGTGGTCCTTTCAGTGAGTTCACGGTCTTATGAGGACTAGCCCCCCCCCCCCCCCCCCCCCGCCCAGACCTTCTGCAGAGGAGAGCTCAGCCCAAACTGTGGTCAATACTTGTGTGCTGCTTCCCCCACCAAGTACTTGGTACCTCGTATAAAAGGGGAAAGGCACAGCAGAGGGAGTAGACAGTGGTATGGTGCTGGCATCACATGGTGACAGATGGGAGCTACACTTGAGAACACAGGGTAACGTACAGAGTTGTAGAATCATGTTGTACCTCTGAAACTAGCATATCATCGCATGGCGACTAGACTTCAATTTTATGTATATGAAAATAAAAGCCAGGGCTCACCAGCCCAGCACCCCTGCTCAGAAATGACCAAGTCTAGCAGGTGTTAGGGACTCCTCGTGCACATACTGGCGACACGTTCAGTAAAAAGGCAGGCTGTGCTGTGGATCTTCATGGAGTTTTGGAGGCGGCATTCCGAGCTGAGTGTTGTATACTAATCAGTCATCAGAAAACGCCCCGTGGTCCTCACAGATTGTTAGGTTTGACTGCCATCTCCTAGATTTACCTTGTAGATTCAGGGAAGGCATTCTTTCTTTAGGAACAGAACCCTAGGAAATAAATAGATTTGTAAACCCGTCCTTTTCTCTGTCCTCCCAGGTGCATCATTTCTGGCATGGCCTCAGGAAGCATCGTCCTGTTTTACAACGACTTCAACCGGTGGCATCACGAATACCAAACCCGCTACTGACAGCGACAGCTGCGTGGCAGCCTGGCCCCCAGCCTCGGTGGGGGGAGTGATGGGGAGCAGCTTTCTCTTAGAAATAACTATCACATGTGAATGTAACTTAAATTTGCTCTAAGAAGCAAAATATTTTTTAAAGTTAATTGCTATTTTTGTAGACTTTGCTTGACTTTTTTGGGGGGAATAGCAAAGCAGAAAATTGGCTGCTGGGTTCTGTAGTTTAAAAAATCTATATTTTTAGTCATAATGAGAAGTCTATTTTCACCAATTATGGAAACATACAGTGGAGCAAGTAAACCCACTTATTCTAACTATATTATGAAAAACCACTTCCCTTTATCTATAATCTTGAGAAATACATGATTTTAACAATAGGGAAATGAGTTATAATACTGGGATTGGGAATTTTATGCTGTACTTTGAGTCCTGTATTTTTCCAAGCAATCGTGCTTCTTCAGCACTGAAATTTCTGGGATTTAAATAGTAATGGTTAAATTATGGTAAATGTAATTTAAAACATCTCAATGAATTATTTCTATCAATATTGTTCAAGCATGCTTTAGACCTAGAAAATTATGGTTTGGGGGAGGTTCTTTTATTGTGTGGTTAACATAAAGGATCTAATGTTATAGCAAGTGTGAAGTATTTACAATGTTTTATTTACAATGTTTTCCTGAGATGTTGTCTTCATCGCACACCAAAATGGAAATGATGGAAAGGCTCGTGGGCTCACAACCTTTGTTTTTCTTTTAAAGTGAATTTAAGAACCAAAGCTCACCCCAGAGGTTTGACTGTCCTAGGGCACTGAGGCAGAGCCATCAGCCGGGCTCCCCTCCCCACCCCAGTCTGAGAACAGAGGCAATGAGGTGCTGTAGGAAGCAACACCCATCTGACCTCTTTGTTACTAAGTATCTTCACCTTCCTTTGAGTAGCAGTTTGTACTAAGAAACATGTTATTTTGGTGTTGTGTAATTCTACTTTTCTAGCAGACTGCTGTGGAAATCTGTGAAAAATATTTGAGAAAAGGTCTGTATCGCATAAATAAATTCTTTGTAAGTTGTGAAATTCGAGTTGAAACCAGCATTCCATCTCTTTCTCTTGCACTTACCTAAAGGGGTCCCCTCCTATTTTCCAACATTCAGCTCTTCTCTAAAAGCAAAGATTTGGAATGGAACAATCAGTTTGACAGAAAAATTAAATGAAATGGCATTTGTAATTGAATTTTTCAGAATATCTTTTCACTTCTAATTTAAAACGTTAATGAAACAATTCTTCATAAAGAAAATGTCAAACTCTGGTGTAGTCCCAGATCTTGAACAATAACCAACAAGAGACTTTCTTGAAACAGGAACCTGGGTCTTCTTTGACCAGACAGCTCCGTCTTGCCCAGACTTATGCTGATGAGAACACTAGACCTATAGCTAAGATCCACCACTGTTTTATAAAACCATTAAGGAAAAAAAAAAAGTCAAATGTGAGAATATACATTTTAGAGCAAAGAAAAACCCAAGTTACTGGTAAATTAATTAAACATCCTCACTGCTGATACCCCTTGATATTGTACTTTGGAAAGTTTAGGGAAAATGGTAGAATTAGGAATATCTACATCCTGTGCCAAGCATTTGATACTTTGAATTACCCCATTTTTACAAGCTTAAATCAAAATGAATAAAGCAGCTTCCTCTTGGGCCTACGAAGAAAATTGGTGCCTCCAATGCCTTTATGTGTTTTAAAACTTACAACTATGGAAAATTAACCAAAACATAAGTAACATATTACTTACTTATGTATTCCTTTACTCATAAAACAAATATAGCTGGTGTCAACACAAGGGCTTCTTAAGGACAGAACCTGTTTACCATATTTGTTAGGATTTATTCAACATTGACTTATTTTAACCAACGTTAGCTACTTAAGAAAACCACACACAAACACAAACATTTCTTCAAATAAATTTAAACCAATAAGGGGGAAAGAGTCAAAGCCGCGGTGGTCTGGGACTAAGCTGGATGACCCGCGCAGACGGGAGGCAGGGCGGCACACTCGGAAAGTGGCTGTGCTCGGAAGTGTGCTCTATCCCCTCTACATACAGTAATTTACGGCTGGTTTTAAAATGCACTGCCTCAAGGAATTCAGATTTTCCTCCCTGATAGTATCGATTCTTACTGAAATGCCACCAATCAAGTCCTCGAGGCTCTGTAATTCAAGAAACAGCACACTGGATCTCTGGGAGAAAGCAGACGGGCTTAGTGAATATAGGACACGAAAACTTGACAGGCACACTGATACAAACTGATGGATGATTCCCTCTCAGATGAGAATCTTACTCCCCAGAGGACACCAGACATCCATAAATAAATATTCTAATACATTAATTCAATAAAAAGGAATGATCTTGTCCCCTAAAACATTTAGTTCTACTGATCAGTCTACAGGACAAGAGGATTCACAGTGACCTGGACAGGAACCCTAAGAAGCTGCATGTAGGACGTGAGGTAGCTTGGAACCTGGGGCTGCCCTTCTCCATTCAGCTCCAACAGTGGAGCAGAGCCCGAGGGCCAGCGGCCGGAAGACAGACACACACACATACCCCGGGGCCATGTGTACCCACCAAACTGTCAGATGGCCCGTGGGATAGCAAAGCTGGCAAGGGTCAAGTCTGCAGGAGATGGCCAGGAATCCCCCATTCAGCCAGACAGCACTTCCACTTTAGACCCTTTTCAGCAAACAGAACTGAATTAAAATGACAGATAACAAATCTACAAAGACAGGAATTTTAGGGAAGAGATTTTCACTAGGTACCTGATAGCTTTTTCCTGGGCAGGATTTCAAGAGCTCCTGGCCATACAAATCATAGACCTGGTTTGGTCCTTCTCCTGCACTGCCCTGCTCACCCTCCATCAATGCAAAAGGACACAGATTGCTTCTGCATGCACGCGGGATGAAGAGTCCTACCACTGAGATTGGTGGAGAAGCTTGGCTGGTTCCTGGGGTACATTACAGATCATATAGTAGCAGCCAGCCCCCCAGCCTCACCTCATCATGTGACATCACATTTGGCCAAAGTGTGTTCACAAACAAGAAACAAGGAGGATGAGACGTGAATCTCAAAACCTGCATAAACTGTGTGTATCAGCAAATACTTCTCCTTGGCTATCTCTGCCCCACTACTGGGGAAAGAAGAGTTTTCTTTTTCTTCTTTTTTTTAAGATTTTATTTATTTATTTGACAGAGATCACAAGTAAGCAGAGAGGCAGGCAGAGAGAGGGGCGAGGGGGAAGCAGGCTCCCTGCTGAGCAGAGAGCCCGAAGCGGGTCTCGATCCCAGGACCCTGGGATCATGACCTGAGCTGAAGGCAGAGGCTTTAACCCACTGAGCCACCCAGGCACCCGAAAGAAGAGTTTTCTACTTCAACTAGGAGAGGAACCAGCCTAACTACTCTCATTTTTGTAGCAGAAGGAAGCTGAGAATTTTAAAAACTATCTACACTGTAAAACGGAAGGAAAACACCATAAAATAGCAAATCAGTAACAAAGTACAAAAAATATTTGTTAAATTTTCTTTTGTCTCTTTTATTTCCTCTCAGATATGTGGGCAAAACAGCTTCTATATTTTCATCTATGAATCAAATCTATGTATAGATTTAAAGAGCTGAGTCCATGATACACATTTTGGGTCCCCCAAAGTGACACTGACACATCACTCCCAGCCTTCCCTGCTATGAACCAAAATGCAGATTGCTCAAACCAAGGGACATCACATTTTTCTAATGAAACTGAGCGTGGTCTGGCCTTCGGGCAAGCTGTCTTCTGGAGACAGCCAGGCTCTCCAAGAAGGGAAGAAAGGCGATGCACAAATGTTCCTATGAATTCTGACACCTCGGCAGTCAGATGCCAGAAACATGAAGTGAATTACATTCCTGTCTCAAGTTCAGGAATATTTTTCCTTGCCAAAACCAAAGTTGGGGGCGGGGGTGCTGGGCAAACTGTTATTTTCTCATACCTGACAGGAAGCAACTGGCTGCTTTGCAGCTTTGAATTTGGACAATTTGAAAGACATTCCCCAGACCTGACTTCATCCTCCGCACAGATGCCCAACCCTCACAACCCAATAAACTTAGCCCACCAGGTTGAAATCTTCCTGACCACACCATCCCGAATGACGAATGAGGGGGTTCTGTTTGGGAAAGGGCAGGGCAGAAGCAAATGGCTGTGTACCAGATACACCCATTCCTTCCCCTCAGTTATTCAGTGAGGGCAGCACCTTCCCACAGCCGTCTTTGAGTTCAAGGCTTTATCATAAAGTGCCCACTTCACATCCGCTGGCCGAGACTAAGATGCACACACCAGCTTCCTTCTGGAGAAACTACTCTCTTTAACAGAAACCACCCCCCCCTTCCCCGCTGCCCCCATAACCTCTCAGACCTCCTCAATCCCCAGTTTTCTACCACTTTGCCAGGTGTCTCCACCATCGTATCCCACCTCTGCCTATGACACAGACGTCTCATCTAAAGCATCTCTGACCACCTAGTGGACAGCCCAGGTAGAAGGACAGCCTCCCTGGGAACCGGGAGCAGCAAGTCCCAGCTCCAGCAAGTCGGCATGAGCTCCTGACCCTCCCGAGTTTTCTCATTGGTGGAATGCGGCCATTAACCTCTCGCTCTCAGGGATGTGGGGTGGCTCAAATGATAAAGGATGAAATAAATACTCCGTAAACAACTGTGGTTATGCCTTAGCAGGTAAGCCTTTCCAAGGACTAGACTGTCACTCCTTCAGAAAGCAGCTAATTCTGTCACTGGGCTGCCATTTGATAGAGTCTCAGACTCTACACACACCCCTGACCCTTTGTGCCTCCTACCTACTAACCTCTGACCACCATCCAGAGTAAGCAGAAGCAAGTCTACACCCGCAGCTGTGGAACAAGTCTTTAACCAGCCAAGACATCTAAGGATGTGCCTCTCGTTCCCTAGTGCCTTTATGTGTCCCCCTAGTCCTCGGCTGCCAGGGCTTCAAAGCCCCACATACCCTGGCTGCCCTCCCTCAGATCATCATTGCCTCATGTGCGCCACACACCTTGAGGCCTCCGAACAGATCTGTACCCGTGGGAGGACTGGGCTTCCCTGGCCCACGCTCCACACATCCTTGCCCTGGCGCAGTGTGAAGTCACGCTAACATGCAAGGAGCTCTGGGGGCACCTCCTGAGCGCTGGCCACTACAGCTGCCCACACCCCGATCTTTCCTACCAGCTGCCACGTGTCCAGGACGCAGTCAGCAGAACCGCAGCCCTTCACACCCTGACTTCACACCGTGGGTCTGGATCTGCGTTCTAACCTGCTGAGTCATTTTAAATCGGCCCATCCCATGTAAAGGCTGGAGAAGCATTCTTTCTACACCGTCATTCACATCATAGGCACAAACAAAACAAAAAAAGAGCAACAAAGACGGAGAGCCGTGGTTTTACTTTAGAGCTGCAGTGGCCGGCGTGGCTGCGTGGGCTCCAACCACTCACAATGTGCCCATCCCAAGCAAAGACATGCTGTAAATGCCAATGCACAGTAGATTTCAACGATTAAAAAAAAAGATGTCCGTTTGGAGGGGGGGTGGGGTTATGGACATTGGGGAGGGTGTGTGCTATGGTGAGTGCTGTGAAGTGTGTAAACCTGGCGATTCACAGACCTGTACCCCTGGGGATAAAAATATATGTTTATAAAAAATAAAATTAAAAAAAAAAAGATGTCCAAGATTTTGTTTACATTGGTTGCATGTTCAAATAATACTGTAGAGACACTGAGTTAAATCAAATATACTACAAAATTAATTTCACCCATTCCTTTTCAATGTGGCACCAGAAAATGGGAGCTTGACACCGCGTTTCCAGGAGGCAGCACACTGCTCTAGAACTTTCTCCACAGCACCATGCATCGGCACCCTTTTCTCTTTCCACACGGTCTGTGCTGAACTGTCCTGTTTTCAAATTCCCATTTCACAGTCATATCCATGAAGATATTTGGGGGGAGTTTTGCCAAATGTTTTCAATCCATATATTCCATGTATTTCCATATTACGGCAAGCCTTTTGAAAAAAGAGACACCTGCCCTGACTCGTGGCCCAGGCGCCAAGCCCGGCAGGCACCCCGCTCCTCTTTTTCTACCCCTTCAAAGGCCAATTTCTATAGCTGCAGATCCCCTGGCTGGAGTAAGGCAATGAACACCCAACGAGGACAGGCTACTCTCACTGTGCAGGAGTGGAGGAACCTAGATTATATACCTGTATTTAACCTGGATTCTGAGAACAGAACTCAACAAATGTTTTCTAAGCACACAGGTAAATGAACAACTTGCCTGTAGAGTCAGAGCCTTTATTAAGGATCCTTGCTTAGATGACCACTCACATCCAGGTCTTGGTCGCCTCCCCCCCGCATCCCACACCCGCCCTGGGGACAGGAACCTCCAAAGAGCACTGAGATGGAAGAACCTAAAGTTGCCTGGTGACTCTGTCCCCTGCCAATCCTGTGACTTGGATCATGTCACCTCACTGCTTGGTTTGCTCCTTTACCAGCACACGTCACTCGAGGTGTCTGTGGGATTAAGAGAATCCCAGAAGGAATGCTAGGCCATACTATCACACCTGCTCATGCCACTTCCTGTCTCCAGGCCTCCTCCCCCAAGTCCCAGGCCACGTGAGGGGGGCGCAGAGGGCGGGAACACGTGCAGAACAGAAGATGCTCCTTCGTCTTATCGACAGTGACCGCTGCCTTGGCAATTACATTCTTAAGTTGTTAGCAAATGCCTTTGGACTTCGGTCCCTGGAAGGGGCTCAGGTTTCAGACTCTGATCACTGACAGAGGCCATGCTCCATCCCTACTTCTGTGTTCTTTCCTTTACATGAGACCTTTCCTTCCAGTAACAAAAATATTTCCACTGGAAGCTGTGAAAAGGCTTGCTCTTGAACTCCTCAGTGAGGACAGAGACATGCAGAAGGGTCTAGGTCGGTACATCACAGCTTTTGGGAAACTGCCCTCCTCCTGAGGCTGGTACCTGCTGCAGCTGTGGGCCTGGGAAGCCCATCTGTGTTTTATAACTGGCCTCTGGATCGAATCATGAGCCAGCACCAGCCCAGGGAGAAATCATCGCGTGCTTGGGAACAGGCACATGGTCTCAATCCTTCACCAGTGTGAATGAAGAGATCCAGGGCTGAAGGAGATGGTCTCTAGGCCTGCAGCTGGGCAGCCTCGAGAAGCTGGGGACAGAAGCAGCACTGGGCTACACCAGAGCTGTAGGCGAGCAGGCATTAGGAGAGAACAGAAACCGAGAGCCGAGATGCACCCAAAGCAGCCGACAGCAGACCGCACAACCTCTGAGTCAGAGACAGTGACAGGAGACCCGGGAACAGCTGCCCTGACTCCCCATTTCCTATAAAGCCTGACCTTCCTACCGCTGGTTCCACAGGATTCCTCCGCTGTGTGCTAATAATCCCTATTTATTCCTGAGCTTTTGTTGTGGGTTTCTGCACCTGTTACCAAATACACTTAGACCAAGATGCGTTTTCATGTGCTCTTCCCCCTCCTCACCCAAAATTTATAAAAAGACAAGGGTACATCTGCCCGATCCTGGGGCAAGGAGGTGTGCTCTGATCACACATCCCCCGCAAGACACCACCACACAATCCTTTGCTCACCCCCAGCATTTGTTCTCAAGAAGGGTTTATTGCAGGTTAGGTACACTGGTAAGAGGCAAACATCTAACAATTAGAATGAACAACAGGGCCCGCCAGGTTAGAGGATGAGCGGGTAAAACAAATCTACTGATTATGTACAATTATTAAAAAGGGCAGGGTAGTGGGAAAAAAGGAAAAACTGCCAGCAGCCTTCCAGAAGGTTAATAACAGAGGATGTTTGCGGAGCACCTTCCTGCCCCAGTCCTGACTGGGCTTCGGCCCATGTTTCCTCAGTTGTTTCCAGCCGGCTCCAGATGACAAACAGATGATGGAGACTCTGGTGGCTGCTCAGATGCCTGCTCTCTAGAAGCCGACTTGCTGAGAAGACGCCACCTTGGCCCCCCGGGGGAAGCAGCATGCGCCAAGCCTTTCATGAAAAAGCCCAAAGGACAACTTCGTTAGCATTTCCTAATACACATGTGGGAAGAGTTAGCGGGAGAACACACAAGTTGAGGGAACAAAGTGACTTTCCCCTGGGGTCTGTGTACAAATAAATATCCAGTGTCCTCTCAGGTAAGCCCAGCACCCCAAGCTATATGGTGGGCTGCTTCCTCAGGCACCAAAAAGCTCTTCTCAAAGTCTGGAATTAGTGTCCAGTGACCAGACTGTCCTCTTGGGTGCTCAATTCTCCCATCAGAAAGCCAATCCTCCAAACCCCATCAGCAGAGGAAGGAGCCGTGTCACCTCTCACAGGACACCCGCAAAGGGACAAATGCAGTTCTAAGTTCTCGTAAGATAAAAAGGAACACTCCGAGTTTAAATAGGGGAGAGATCTTGGTCCATCCAAAGTGTTTCTATAAAAATGCATTAAATCCCAGATAAAAGTTGCACATTCTCTTGGTGACACTGTAAAATGTCCATTGAACCAAACCAAACCAAAGCAAACAAAACAAAAAAAACCCAAACAAAAAAACCCCACCAACTTCAAATGAGCCTCTCTGAATTTCTGTCCCCAAGGCTAACACTGCATAGGACCCTCCAGGAACCAGAAGGCAGAGCCCAGAGTATGAAAGAAGCAAGCCCCTGGCACAGAGCTCCTGGCTCCCGGCGGCCTTGGGGGTGCCAGCAACCTTCTGGAGGACAGGCAGCGGAGAAAGTCTCTTCAGCGAGTGGACTGCGCGGCAGCCCGGGCAGAAGAGGGGCTTTCCAGCGGTGTGGCGGGCTCCAGCCCGTCTGCCCGGGGCTCAGTCACGGTGGCGGCGCCAGGTCCCTGCCCGCTCACAGCCCGCAGCGGCAGGGGGGCAGGGGGGTGTAGGCGATTCCGGAGGGGCAGGGGCCGGGGCTGGCGGCACGGACACGGGGGGCTCCTCAGCTGAGGGAGGGACTGGAGAGGTCAGCTCCATCCCAGGTCGGCTGCTGTCCTGACAGTGCTTGCTGCAGAAAATCTGCCCCTCCTTATCTAGAGCCGTGTTCTGAGGAGAAAGCAGCGGAGACAACACGTTAGCCCGGCCTGGGCCTGGGTCAGAGCTACCACGACAGGAGCACACGCGGGCATGCACAGGACTCGGGAACAGAAGAGGAGAAATAACATCAAACTTCTCTTCCAACAGAAGCCTGAGAGAAAAGCAACGGCTGCGGATAGCCCTCCCTGGGCAGTCATCCAGGCTTGGCCTCGGCGCCCCGCTCAGCATCAGGCGGCCCTGGATGGCAGCCTGAGGCGATTCTTGTCTGGCTCGGAGCTGGCCTGAGTTCCGAGTGCTTCTTCCCATGCCCAGATCTTGAGCCCAGAAGAATCCTGGGATAACAAGCAAACTCTCCTCGAATGCTAAGTCCCTGACAGTTAGCTTTTCTAAGGCAAGTTCTTCCTCCCAGGGTGAAAAGTGACTCTTGTGTCATATAAATAAGTAATCCCCTTCCAACCCAACTGGTTGCCTCATCTATAAAAGCCTGCAATGTGATGGTGTACCATTACCCAATTTTAGATCTTCCATGATCACCTGACCTGCTCTTCTCCCGGGCAGTTTGATCTTGTTATACACCCACGTTGGTTTTGTTTTGCCTTTTTTTTTTTTTTTTAAGTAAACTCCATGCCCAAGGTGGTGCTTGAACTCACAACCCTGAGATCAAGAGTCATACCCTCCACACTGAGCCAGCCAAGTGCCCCACGCCCAAAGTTTCTAATCTGCTCAACTCCTCCAAGAGCACAGAAAAGGCTATAAACATGAAGGAATCACCTTGCATTTCTGACCTCAGACTGAGAGGCAAGACTTCAGTTATCCTTTGCCTCAGTTTGAACATTTCTTGCTTCTCCAGAGAAGCCCAGCCTGCTGTCATCTCACTGGGTTTCCAAAGGTGCTTTCAGGTCTTGGGCACCTTTACCTAAAAGGCCCAAGGATCAGGAGGTGTTCTGTCATCTAACTGCCCTGGGGGAAAAGATAATACGGAGTCTTTGAGCATTCTACAAGGTCTGGAGGGCGCAGGAATAAACCACAGAGTCTTCTACAACGGGCTTGCATGGCTGCCTTCAGGGCACTCCACGGGCCCTTCCGAGATCAAGCTAAGTCAGTACTTTCCAAGGTCAACTTCCATTAACTGGAGAGTAGGTCACTATGGAAAAGCCAAATCAGAAACTTAGCATAGCTCCTGAACAAGTTTCCAAGCTCCTTGTAGGAGAGGAGGCTGGGCAGCACCTCAGGGAAAAAACACTGAACTTGGAGAGAGGCATCATTCACTTTTCTTTTTCCTAGCACAAACTCCCTCCTGCGTCGAAGAAAACAATTTCTCAGTTATTTCTCCTTTTCTCTTCCTGTCAAGAGACCATGTATGTGTGCAGCAGAACAAAGCATTGCAGTGCAGTTAGTACATACCATTGCCTTGGACCTAGTCAGAGGGAAGCAATGCAGGCGGCGGGAGAGGCAGGAGAAGGGAGGAGAGAAGCGGGGACAGAAACTAGACTTACTTCAAACAGAAGCAACACGATTGAAACAGTTTTGTCTACCTTTAATTAAGCCCAAATCAGCCCCAAATTTCCCCTGAAAGGAACATCTTGACCTTGAGTGGGGAGACCACGCCATGTGAATTCATCCTTTCTCAAGTAGGCTAACCAGCAGCAGCGGGAAGGAGGTTTCTTAGAATTCCCTTTTCTGCCACAAGATGGCCTCGTCCCGTCCCTGAGACTGGGATGAGCCCCTGGGAAAAACCAGGAGGCTGCCCTACAAAGGCACTGTCCTTTTTTAAGTATCCTAAGGACAAGTCAAAGAAAATGCATGTGCTATCCAAACCCACAGGACTGTCTTAAACCAAAACCTCATCCAACAGCAATCTCTTCTCTGACCCCAAAGGCTCCACACCTGTCCTACTGATAAAAATGCATCTTTGGAAATGTACTTGGAGAAAGAGAACAAAAGCCTTTGCAGAATACTTGTCCTATGCTGTTGTTCCCAAAAAGATGCTTCTTCACTCAATAAGAGGCAGCACTGAGCAGGAGAACTCTCGAGGTCCTCCTCCCTCCCACTCGCCAGCTCTTCATCTGGGATGGCAGGCAACGTGGCGAGCTGTGAAGCTTAAATTCAAGTTTTCCAAGGGCCTGTGGTGCTCCCTGGAAAGGCTGTCAGTAGGTACAGGAGACCCGCCCCATAAGAAGCTACGAGCTGGGCGCTGGTGTCAGAAGTCTGAGACAAGCATGCAGATGTAAGAGGGGCTGCAAATTAGGAGAGGCTCTGATTAAGCACAGCGTGTTGAATACCAGAATTCTGCTTCAGGACTCCCCACAGTCTCAACTGGGTAAAGGGCAAAACTCTGAAGTGTGTCTCAAACTGTCAAATCAAACTGTCAAATAAAATGCAGACAAGAGCGTCAACTTTACTTTCTTCCCCCTGCTGTTATTTACATTGTCACCCTATCATTTTCTCACAGGACCCTCAGACGCGGGGGCATGGGGTGGGGCGCTAGGGTGGGGAGAAGCCTAGGAGTGAAGGCAGGCAGGACAGATCTGACTGGAAGTTACACAGCAGTTACCTGAGGATTCGGCCCCGCGGCACCGATACCCACTTTCATAACTATTCGAATCTGTAGGAAACCAGGTTAGCGCCTCACCTACTCTCGTTATGAGAACGTATGAATACCAGGGAGAATCCTTGGTGGTTCACCATTTTTCCTATAAAAACCATTTAAAACTGTTCCTAAGGGCAGGACACACAGACACAGAGTAGTGATGAAGAGGATGAGGAAGACAACACAGAAGCATCGCAAGCTGCCCCCACACAACCATGCCCCAGGCCAGGTCCTCGCTTGGGTGAGGATTATTAGCATGACATCCCCATGGGGGCCTTCTTGCCACTGCTTTTGGGAACGAGCCCAAAATTCACAGGCCGGCTTTTCGGCCGTTGAGAATTGGTACCTCCAGAGACAAGCTTTACTGATTTCTCCTGTAGGTACTGAATGTGACAACGCCACTCAGCAGTTCCTCAGAGCTAACAACCTGCAGAGTTGTGTAGGGAACATGAGGTTAGACGGGACCCTGCCAACATGCTCAAAATGACAACTGAACATACATGTAAACACACAGCTTGCACGGTCACCACTGGAATTACAGACATAAGAAGGGGTTGTTCGTTCACACCACCAGTTAAAGCTCAGAGGTTTGAAATGTGACTAGGGATCTGCTTCATCAGCAAGTGGAAAAATATCGTTTGTAAACCCCAAGATACAGGTTCTGAAAGTCTCTAAATATTATGATCCAGAACGGAGCCTATACTGGACCACAAGGGAAAGGGCTGGATCATTCCAGAGCCTTGGTGGGCCACAGGCCTTGGACCATGACTCCTGGGTGGGCCCCAAGTCCACAGATGACCTAGGCAATGACGGTAAAATTCCCCTAAACCCGGACATGGTCCTGTAAAAGTCCTTCCTCTAGGAGACTATGAAGCTTAATTAACATAGTCATTAAATTTTGACTCTAAAAAACACTCTTCTTAAAAGTTTTCATTATGTGTCAATGGAACCAATTTTTAATGTTTCATTTCTTTCTAAATTTCACAGAGGCTGCCCACCAGTGGCATGCAACCAGGCCGTAACGGGCCATCTGTCCCCTCCATCAGTGCTCGCTCTCATAGGGGAACCACCTGAAAATACTCTCCTGCTAGTGAGTCAGTCAAGATGGTCCTTTTCCAAGTGTTTAAGCTGTAAGTCTGTGACAGCTCTGATCTTCTCAGGCTTTCAGCAGAATGCTGCTAAAACACTAGAAAAACCACAACTCAAGAGGCCTTCTTCTCATGATGGTGCACAGAGTGCCCCAAAGTCCTGCACCACAACAAGAGACCCAGTCCACAGGCTCAGGCTCTGTCCGGGGAAGGGAAGCGGGGAGGGAGCACGCTTCCTAGCAGGGGCAGAATAAGGGAGTTACAGGATGTCCGGAAGACTGCCACATGACAGACCATGAGTGGTGCTAAGGTGCCAGAAGCACGACCAAACATCCCACAGGGTTCTCTGTTCACAGCATTGGGGGGGGGGGGGGGGGGGGGGGTCCCTCAAGCTTCTATCTGGACCCGGAATCTTCTTAAGCAAACGTTCCTAGACTACAATGTGCCAGAGAGGAAGCCCCTGCTTTCCTTATAGTTGGGTAGAAAACAAGCTAAACCTTTCCAGAGGGTGACAGGCTTGTTCCCGAGTTAGAAAGCTGGAACTACGGTGATGGCCCATCACTGGCTATCAGGTGCCCAGCTGGCCCCAGGGAACCACTAACACCCAAGGTGATTGGATGGCCAAGCTGCTCACAGCTCAGGCACCTGTCTCCTTAGAAAGTCCGAGTCTGAAGCCACTCGGCCCTGATCCTGTGAGGGGTGTGGGCAAAACAGAGCTCACCCCCAACCCCCTGACACCGGGGCCTGGTCCCACAACAGTGGACCACAACAGTGTGGGAGACGCTCACAGCCGGCTTTAAGGCCCGGCCTCGGCACGGGGTCAGTCTTGGTTCAGCGAGTTAACGGCACTTCTGGCTGAATTTCATTCTTTCTGACTTTATTTTCCCTTTCACTAAATGTACCTTAATGTCACTTCCCTTACTTGAATGCCACTTTTGATTTATTGTGTTTATGGATTTAGATGAACTGCCTCAAAAACCTTTGGAAAGAAGGAAGGTCTGAAAAAATATGGGGATCATTGTTACTGAGTTCTTGTAAAATCTAACCCTGAAAAAATTAATATTTTTTACATTGTTCTGTACTTTTAAAAGCCACACAACACTGACTTCTTAAAAGGATTTGTTTAACTTTAGCTGTTTCTTATCCTGGGTCCCAAAGAATAATTCCTACCTCACAGAGTATTTCTGAAGCCTCGAGTAGGCAGGGAGTTGTTTCCTCCGTCTGTAAACCCACCCAGACCTGGGAACCCCCTCCGGATGCCACACAGACATGAGAACAGAAGCAGCTGCCAGGGAGGTTGCTGAGCCTGGAGGGAGAGGCCAGGGACTGCTCGGCCCCCCGGGCCCATCCTACTGGCCTGGCTGGACCTGCACAAACCCCTCCCCAGGACTCCAGGCCCAGGAGTCAGCCAGATGGGGGCACTCCCTGCGCCAAGCCACTCCTGAAGCGAAAAGAAGAACATGGAAGGTGCCGCCTTCCATGAGAGGGAAAGAGCCCTTGGCTCTCCACTTCTAAAGACTCAATGTCAGCTGAGCAGTCAGGCCAGACACTGCCGCTTTCCAAGAACAGAACCGGGCGCCCTTCCACTTACCATGATAACCGAGACCCCGGTGGTGGTGCTGTTCTGTTTGGGGAGCGCATTATTAAAGTGCTGTTTGAGTTTACCTGTTACTTCAGCTTGCATATTATTCTCCTGGGAGGCATCATCCTGCAGGAAAGAAAAGAATCAAATACGATGATTTCGGATTCTCGGACCTAAGTTGTGTTTTCCTCAGTAGTCACCCCCACCCCACCATCTCTTCCTGAGATACCACAGGGTTAGGGGAACATGACCTTCTAAAAATAATTACGGCTGTGTAGCAGTCCTCTGTCCTCAGAAAGACCCCAGGCCATTTGCTCTGTTCCGTAAGCCTACAGTAGGCTGAGGAGAGAGCACCGGTCTCCAAGAGCACAAAGGAGGACACTCTTTAGGCTTCTGAGACTCTCCCCACAAGGCATAAATCCCACAGAATTTAGTATACATCCCTCCCACTGTAACAACAATATTAATGAAGAGTTTATTATTTTAATCAAGAATTCTGTTACTTGTATGTCATGGCTGCTCATAAAGAAATGTGGAATCTCAGCTAATCGGGTTGAGACCCAAGTCCCTTGGCAGGATCCAAGAGGCCAAAGCCTGATGTCAGGATGTGAGGGACACAGAGATGGTGGAGGGGCCCAGGGAGACACCCCACCCTAACAAGCTGTCCAAAGCCCTTGGCTACACACATTAACCACACTCTCTCAGAGCTTCTGGGAGTAAGGAAAATGCAGACTCTCCCACCAGCACCATTTCATGGATCACATTTACCCTAAACCCAGAGGCACCACCAACCCCAAAAGATTTCTGGTCGACATCATGCCCCCTCCACCCAGCTGCAGAAAGGGCTGTGTCTCAGCCTCCCTACCCACAGCAGGAGGTGTCCTGTGGCTCTCCTGTGACCACATGCCATAAAGATGTGGGAATTAGGGTCTGAAACACGCTCGTCCCCAGGCAAATCCTAAAAACTCTCAAACCCCAGAAGCACAGAAGGCAAAAGGTGAAAGGCTCCGAAGAGAGCATTTCGACCAACTCTTTCATTTTGCACACGTTGAAGGTGAGGGCCAGAAAGGGACAGTAACTTGCCAAGGTCAAATACTCCGAGATCCTCATGCCAACATCTTTCTCGCAGAGAGCTACCTGCACACTACTTGCCCATGAGAGAAAACAGCCAGTTCGTCTGTCGTGGAACTTGGAGGCAGGGCTCAGCATGCACACTGATGGTTACAGAACTTACAGATGTTCCTTCCCTGAGAACATGGGTACTTACTGACACCCAGGGGTGGCTCAGGATTTCTCCCGCAGTACACCGAGCTTCGACGTTTACCTGAAGCATCTGACTGATTAATTCCTGGAAAAAGAAGACCACAGAGGAGACAACGTGGGGGATTCCAGCATAAACAGAGATCTGAGTTTGCACCATGTACTTCAAAGAACCAGCCAACACAGCTGCTCAGCCATTTCAACATCAAAGCTATTATCACCTACACCTCTGCTGTCTACCAGGCAGTTACACAGACACGGCTGCAGCAGCATGAAAAAAGAGAAGGTCTCTCCTGGGTCCACGTTAAACCAAGATGTTCTCTCCTAAAAGTTCTGGTGATTATCATCATTCCACAATTTAAAACCCGCAGTATCGTTCCTTTTGGCAAGTTGGCATGTCTTGTTCCCACATTCTGATGGCTGTCCAATATATATTTCTTAAAGAAATTAGAGAATGAATGTTTAGGGCTTAGAGAAACATAGGAGGGTGGCAGGGCAAACTGGGAAGACAGCCAGTCCAGCGTTCAGAATTTGCTTAAGAGTTTCAAGACAATTATCATATGCTCTCACTGATATGTGGAATTTAAGAAACAAGGGAGAGGATCATAGAGGAAGAGAGGAAAAAAATGAAACAAGACGAAACCAGAGAAGGGGACAAACCATAAGAGATTGTAATCTCAGGAAACAAACTGAGGGTTGCTGGAAGGGAGTGGTGGGGGAGGGATGGGGGTAACTGGGGGATGGACATTGGGGAGGCACATGATATAATGAACACTGGGTGTTATGTAAGACTGATGAATCACAGACCTGTACCCCTGAAACAAATAATACATTATATGTGAATTTTTAAAAAATCTTTAAAAAAGTTTCAGAGACTATACTGTGGAATGAACTTAAAGAAGAAACACACACAATAAAATTTAAGACAAAACCTGGAGCTCACTACCGAGAGCTGCAATAGCCCCACATAACAGAGGAGGGCCAGCCGGCAGAAAGCAACCCACATGAACAAACCATATGGGTACCTTTGCGGAGTCTGTGATGTTATCCCAGTAGGGGGCTGGAAACTCCAGCTTCCCAGCCAAGATCTGGTCGAAGAGATCTTCCTGGAGATTGTTCTCACTAAGTCAGTGACAAAGAATGGGAGAGAAACCAAAGTCGTCAAACAGTTTTTCAACAAAATGGTCACAAGAAGAGTGGGGTGAGGAGTCCAGTCTCTCAACTTCACTTGTTATGACCCATTTTTTCCTTTCAGACAATGTGCTAAAGAACGTTTCCATAGGCCTAGGTATCAGGGAGAGAGAGTACCCAAGACCCAACGAGTCTGTTTAGTGTGTACAGTTTCAGCTTGGGAAGACAAAGTAATTTTGGAGACAAATAGTGGTGATGGTTCCACAATACTGTGAATGTACTTATGCCACTAAAGCTGTACATTTAAAAATGGTTAAAATGGCAAATTTTAGGGTGTATATATTTTGCCAAATAAAGGAAGGACTCAAGAAAAAATGGAATCTGCAAATAATCTCAATTCTTATTTCAAAAAAAAAAAAAAAAAAAAACACCTCAGCATCTGCCCTCATTTAATCTCTCAAGGCAATGGAGTGGAAAAGTAGCAAATCCGAGTCAGATCTCCTTGCCCTCCCCGTCTGCTTTTCCAATAAAGCGGCCAAGATCAGTGCAGCAGCCGAGAGATGAAAAAGGTATGAGGAGCCCAGAATCTGAATACAATATTCATGACATCATGAGCTCCCCACTGGAACTTGACTTTCACTGAAGCTCCACCTGAAAAAAAGAACCCATTCAAGAACGGACGCGCCTCAGTGGCCTACCCTCACAGGGGCTCTTGCACACACAGTGGTGCCTAATGAATGAATGAGGACCTGGCCCACGATGGAAGAAGCGCAAACACTACTGGGAAGATTTCGGGAAGCTGGATGTCCCCAAACTCATAGAAAACAGAGCTCCAGAGCCACCTCCCAGCCCCCTGGCCCCCTCCCCCGGTGGATTCATCAGCTGCCTCGAGAAAACAAAGTCATTAGCTTTTTAGGCCATTACCAAACCTTACTGGAAAACTCAGGCTGGGCTGGTAGAGTCAAAATCCAGGATTGGACGTTCAGTCTCAGCTGGAAAGTGTGCAACCTCTCTCTTTGGAGCAGCCAACAGGGACCCTGAGGCCTGTTGCTCAGCGTACTCACACGGGACCCTCCCCAGTCTCCACCACATAAGCCCAGTCATGCTAACTGCCCTCTTGGAGTAAATGATTGTGGTGTCCGTAGAAGTCAGTCATGCAGGGCAGTGCCTAGAGACAAATTCTGGGGCTGCCTGATGATGGGATGATTCCCACTCCTGTTCAGTGAACAAGGGTATAGGCAAACCTCATTTTATCTGGGCTTCACTTTACTGCCCTTTGCAGATCATCTATGTTCTACACAGTGAGGGTTTATGGCAACCCCACGTTGAGTGAGTCCATCCGTACCACTTTCTAATGGCGTTTGCTCACTTTGTGTCTCTATGTCACATTTTGGTAACTCTCGCAATATTTCACACTGTTTCATTATTATTCTGTTAGGTGATCTGTGCTCATCGACTACCACCTGCTAAGGCTCAAATGATGGTTAGCGTTTTTTAGCAATAAATTATTTTTATTTTAATATTATTATTATTGTTGTTGTTATTTTAAAGTAGGCTCTATGCCCAGCCTGGGGCTTGAACTCATGACCCCTGAGATCAAGAGTCGTAATCTCTACCTTCTGAGCCAGCCAGCCAGGCAGCCAGCCAGGTACGCCTGTTTTTTTTAAACAAAGTATTTTTAAATTAAAGTATATGACTCGTTTTTTTAGACATAATGCTATTGCACACTATTTAATAGACTACAGTACAGTCTAAACATAACCTTTATATGCACTGGGAATCCAGAAAATTCATTGGACTCGCTTTACTATGGTGTTTGTTTTATTGCGGTGTCCTGGGACTGCTCTCGCAACATCTCTGCACATGCCTGCAGAGTCTGTGAGCTTTGTGAACATCCGTGACCTCTCCCCAAGCCCAGTTGAACTGACCTCTGCCAGTCCATGAAGTCTGGGTCAAGAGGCACACTGAGGAGAAGTCAGGCCAGACAGCCCGGTGAGGCAAGAGATCCCCACTGCTGTCCTGGAAAGTGCTTGTCTAGGACGGCACCACAGACGATTTCTTTCTAAGTGTCTATGATTTTTTTTTTTTCACTGTTTTTTCACTGTTTTCTTTTTTACTGTTATTTCCCTAGTGACTGGACTCAGCTCGAGCCTCCTTCCAGGTGAGTGAAGGAGGCACACAGGAACACAATGAGGTTTTACAGACATCTTTAGGAGACTGGAGGACCCCAGGAGACAATGTTAGAAAAAGATGTTAAAAATCACCCATATCCAGAACTGTTCCTTTTAGCCGTCCCTCTCTATTACTCATCTCCCTTTTATTTTCTGGAATACCAAACAGCTCATGTTTTGTTAATATAGATGTCTTTTAGTTTGTCAGTATACAGCTAAAAAGTTGGAAGGGTACCTGCCGCAAGTCATTTAGGTGCTTGGCAAAATAGTCTGAGTCAACAAACACAAGCCTACAGGGTCTCAACAATTAGAAGGCACCTTTTAGGATCCACAGTGAGAAATGCAAGCGCTTTGAGAACTTCAGGCCACCCCTCACTAGAAGAACAGAAAGCTAATTTATCCTTCGAAATAGTCACATAGTAAAAGTCACTCCGATGAAATCTACACTGCACTTATTAACACATTTATACTCCACAATCTGGCTGAAATGCTTTCAGGGCACTTTTAAATCCTAAAACAATACAGCCCACGGACCAAGGTGCAGCATGTTTAAAATGTACAGTAAGAAAAACCTTGAAAACAATAAGTCTGAGCACACTCCCTCTTTTCAATGGCAAATTGTTAAAGGTCCTATGATGTTACTTGAAATGTTATAAACTATCTCACAAAGGATGTTCACACAGTTCACTTATTGGGGAATGAGTGTATGTTTCAGAAAAAAAAAACAATATTATCAGTACAGTTATGCAAATATTACTTTATGTCAGTGGCCCCAAGAATAGACTTTCTTGGGCTGCAGCTAACCTCGCGGTTGCAGGACCAGCTTCTGAATATAAGTCAGCAGCTTTTGTAACCAGCTTGACTGCTTTGATAAGCTAGACTTACCTCCAGTTCCCACAAAAAAGCTGCTGTCCACTGAGCAACCAGTCACAAGTGACACATACTGTTCAATCTCAGTGTCGCTTTTGTTAAAAAGTAAAAAGCAAAATCCAATAAAAAAAACTTGTAGACTGCCCTGGTGTGTGGAAACACTAGAGGGAGTTGTGAGCACACATTCCTCTAAACTGATTCCTGATAACCCTTTCCCAGCTGATGCCAAGGTGGGTTCACCTAGGAGGGGAACCCTGCTATAATTGGCCCCATGATTATGTGCCATCAAAACACATTGCCCCCTGTACTTGACTAGTTCCTCAAACAGGTCAGTGCCCAAACCAGCCAGAATCCAATGGAACTGTAAATGTAAAATGGCCACAAATCATTCCACTCCATGAACAGACCTGGTTAAACCTTCTCTCACATTTACTCTAGACTCAGGTACGCGACTTCATTTGGTCCATGGGACATCAATCAACAAAGTAAGTCAAGGGGCACCTGGGTGGCTCAGTGGGTTAGGCCTCTGCCTAACACAGCTCAGGCTGTGATCTCAGGGTCCTGGGATTGAGCCCCGCATTGGGCTCTCTGCTCAGCAGGGAGCCTGCTCCCCCCGCCCCCTCTGCCTGCTTCTCTGCCTACTTGTGATCTCTCTCTGTCAAGTAAATAAAATCTCTAAAAAAAAAAAAAAAAAAAAAAAAAATGTGAATCAAGCAGAGACTTGGAAAATGGTTGGGCAAATGAACTTGCCCTCTCTTTGGCTGCTTTTGGGAATCCTATAAAGCCACCATCATGTGAAACCAAGGCTAAGCCACTGAACGCTGAAGGACACTTGACAGAATCTTATCTGTGGCTCCTGCTGACACTGAGCCAACTACCAGGCACATGAATGCTGCCACACTGAACCTCCAAGTCCCAGCTGGCCAGCCCAGACAGGAAGAACTGCCCAGTCAGCCCACAGAACTGACAGCTCTAACTTTTAGAGTGGTTTGTTAGTCAGCAAAAGCTGACTGCTAAGGTCTTCCCACCTGCAGACACCCAACCCTAGCCACAAGGACAAAGTCCCACTCAAATCTCTCTTTCATTTAACCTTCCCAGCCCTCAAAGGTGCAGGTCTTCATGTGTTTCGTGTATTCTTCTTGATCAATATTCTGGTGATGGGTATCTTTACACCATAAGGCTCTCAGAAGTGGAGACTGACATCTCTGTGTCCTCACTCTTGTGTTTACTGTAATGTCAGTAAAAAAGAAAACTGCTCAATTCATTTGAAAACTGATCATTTAAAAAGGATACACCTTCCAACTTTCCTGTGTGTTTCAAAGCTTTATAATAAAATGTTGGGGAGGGGCAGTGAATTCAACCTACTGAACTTACTGACCTAACACCACATCATAAATATGACATCAGAGAATGTGCATTGTTTGCCATTTGATTCCCGACACTTAGAACAGTGTCTGGCACACAGTGGCTACTCAACAGTAGTTGTAAAATGAACAAAACGGAGGATGAAAATGAAGAGAAAGAGAGCTCAAGAAAACTCAGAAGAAAATTATACTTGCATCATGAGTTGAACTTCTACTTCCAAAGCATTCATTTGCTCCAAAGAAGGAGATGGAACAGACCAAAAGAGGCACTGTGGTCAAAGCCCTGCACTCCCTTTGTGTACACCCTGCTGGGGAACTGAGTGTGCCTTGGGCCATCTGTCCCACACTTTGACAACTCTGTGTGGCCATCTCTGCCCTGTCACCAGGTGAGATATGTGGTTACCAAGAGTAGGTCTGTTGGTTCCCGGGCCTATTTATGCTGAAAGCGTTTGTAATTCTACTTCATTAAATATTATGTAAACAGTGAAATTAATTTTAAAAGAAATAATTCACTGTTTCTACAAGTCTATGAGAACTAAGATGAACATTTTGGAAAGTGAGTTGTTTAAAAAAAAAAAAAAAAAGACCTGCTGTCAAATGAAGTAGGAGAAATGACTATTAAGACCTGGAAAAAGTTCTGTTTACCTAGAAGGATCGGATTGCTTCACAAGCATCTTTAAATCTTACTACCCTTGAAAAAGACTGAGAATGGAAATTGTAGACATTGGATGATGGGTGTGTTTTACAGAAGAATGACCGTAAGAAACTCAGAGGACCATACACCATGCAAAGGCCTTGGCCTTACATCAAAAGTGTGGTCAAGGAATATCCATTAATAGGTTGTAAATTAAGATAAAAAGTGAAAGGTATGTTTATGTAATTTTTAACTGACATTTTTATTGACCACTTTCTGGCCCTGATTGCCAGGATGAGGCTGCCTGCTGATCAAAGGGAGAGAGTTTACAATTCAAATATTATTACTCAAAGAGCCACTGACCTTCGGAACGGTGGGAACCCACAGAGAAGTATGTATGTAATCACGCCTGCTGCCCAAATGTCCACCTTCAGGCCATAGCTGGGAAAACAAAGTGGGTGGAGGAGGAGAAATAAAGACATTACTCCTGAGGACCCTTCACATTACTGGAGTACTTGCTTCTTTGTTATGAAAAAGGGATTTCTCAGTGTCAAAGCACTCATTTCACGTAGAGGAATTAACTGCCCTTTGGACAGAGGCGTCCACTTTTCTCCCAACCTAACTGCAATCTTGGGGACTACTGGCCTCGGGACAAAAGTCCAAGCCTATGACTCCTGGATACAGAAGCACAAACCTGAGTTGCTGAGATCAAAGTCACGATGCAGGTAACAGTCTCTCCCACCCTCCACCTTCCCAGGAGGCATGTGAATACACAGCAGCACATACCTTCTTCCACCAAAGTGAAAGTACCAACCAAAGCCACCAGGAGTCTTACCCAGTTTCAGCAATTATTTCTGGAGCCACATAAGTCGGTGTGCCACAGACTGTATATAAAGGGCCTTCTACCACAGTGGCCAGCCCAAAATCTCCCAGTTTCAAGGACTTGGTTCCATCGGGATATTCACACACCTGGAACAGAAACCAGCCAACAGTCAGTAGCTCCTTTTCTCAACGATTCTGAAAGGGCCTTTGGAATTAGGTAGAAACAACACAGATACATGTATTCATCAACTAAAAAAAAAAAAAAAAACTCTCCCTGAGATAATAACACCATGATTTATTTTTGATGCTTTAAACTCTGAATTTTTTCTTTAGAAATTTTGCACGATTGTGTGAAATCAGAAAGACAGTACCTTCCATCTTCGCTAAAAGCTCCTTACCTAGGAGTATAATGAGTATGTGTGCCTGCTGACACAACAGCTGGGGTGCAGGCAGCTGCTTACCCAACGTGGCCAGAGGGGCCTCTAAGCTCGGAAACGGGAACTGACCTTTGTTGCATGTTTGCTGTGTGTGAGGTACTTGAGAGTCTTGGAAATGCTGTTTACCATGTCCACTAAAACAATTCCATGTTTAGCTTGGAACTTAAAATCCGGACTTATTTTTGGGACAGTCAATGGCATATTATTTCATCAATGAAATAGTCAATGGCATAAATATTTCATAGGGAAAAATTTTATAAGTTTAGAAAGAAAATAAACTTTGGGAACAGACAGCCTGAACCTAAATAATCAACCACTCCACCTGTTTCCTGGTTGCGAGACCTTCGTGAGCCACTCCCTGAACATGTTTCTTCACCTGGGAGAGATGAAAACAGTCCCTAACCCATGGGGTTGGTGTGAAGAGACCAAGCTTGGATCAGGGTTCAGTGAATGCTCCCCTTCCTTCCTTTTCCCAGAAGGTCTGGCTGATAAGATCAAATAAATATCATATTGCAAACGGTTTAAAAATGCTGGTGAAGATGTGAATGCTCTTTGTTTACATGGGAAGCAATCTTTCTAGAAAACATTTAAGCAACATGTAAATTTCCTAGAAATTATTTATAACCCTTGCTTTTAAGACCCAACCCTAAGGGAATAGAGATGAACCCAAAGGTTACACACAATGCCACCAATCCAGAATTTATCTATGTTTTCAAAAACTGGAAAGAACGTGAACAATGAACAAGACGAGGACTTCATAAATTATGGTACATTCCTATAATAAAATACTGTACACTCACTAGTAAGCACATTTCAACTAAGTACTAATCCTACGGAAAATATTCACTATATTACAGAAGAAAAGAATATTCAAAATTATATATTCAGTATAATACACCAAAATATTCAGTTTATTTCTAGATGGTAGCCCTGCAGTTTACTTC
Source organism: Enhydra lutris kenyoni (assembly GCF_002288905.1). Classification (NCBI taxonomy): domain Eukaryota; kingdom Metazoa; phylum Chordata; class Mammalia; order Carnivora; family Mustelidae; genus Enhydra; species Enhydra lutris. Next base: position 64,231,203 of record NW_019154087.1, read on the forward strand.
AGCTTTCTTCTTCACAGACTTTTCACTAGTTTCCAAAACCCTTACAATGAACATGTATTGGTTCTATAATCAGGAAAAATTAATTTTATTTATAAGCGAACTTTCCTTATGGGATCAAAGTCTGAAAGTTACATTCTAAATAGATGGTTTTTAGATTTAACTGCAGGAACTTTAACATCCTTGCCTATTCATCTTGAGATGAATTATTTTGAGAATAGTGAATTTCAGAGAATAACTACAGAGATCTAATCTGTACTAATGTAATGTCATTCTCTATTTTTATATTTTTGTTCTATTTAGTTTGCTTTTTCTCCTATTTTACTATGAACTGAACCAGATCCTCACTCAAATAATTTCTTACTAAAAGATGAACAATTTAGAAAATTGTGTTTTTTTCAAGATAAGCATGTTAATAACATCTTCCATGAGTCTGATACTTAATGAGGGGGAGTGATTTACACAGACATCATGAAAAAGCATCAAAATCAGGGCTCCCCCATGTCACCAATACCCAATCTGTAGAGGCATTTAAAAAGCGTGACACTGACATTCCTTACCTGCGATGTCCTCATCAGGTTAAGAAGAATGTTTTTCACCTTAGCGTTTTAGTAAGTGCTTCCACATTTATGTACTAAGTATACATCCCCAGCACACGTCTTTATGACTTTCAAGTTTCAGGGGATTAATGGTGAGGTTGTTGAGTCCCTCAGAGATATTTATCATTCTGAGTCTGCCACAACTCAGCAGAGGCATATTCTAAGCTACTAATGATTTAGCCTAAAGCAAGAGAAACCAGGTTCTCAGTCATGCCAGAGTCTTAGGACGACTTTCCATCCATTATGTTTAATGTAAACATTAACGAGAACAATCCGATATAGAGAATTACAGTTAGAATTTATGATGCATTTACTGAAACCCAGACTTCCGAAATTCCCCAAGTAACTGCAGTGATAAGAACATTCTAAGCAACATTATAATTTTAAATGCCTGTATCATGGAAGCAAAAAAAAAAAAGTTTTATTAATATCATTGTTATTTTGTTTTTACAAGTTTAAAATACACTCATTAGGTACATTTTTTTGAAAAAAAGTGTTTACTTTAGACACATAATTTACAGACGCCTAGGGGTATTTGGGGGTTGTTGTCAGACACTCAGAAGTCCCCAAAGCCCCATTTCTCATATTCCCTATAAGGAATTCAGAGTCAGACGCAGGACCATAAATAGAAAGGTACTAGGCAGTTCATAATCACTGAATTATGTCTGGGCAAGTGGCACTCCTTGGCTAAACATCAAAAGAGAAGTGTCATAAGGAGCAGACAAGCCTGAAATAATACTTCATCTGATTCATCACTTCCCAACACTAGACCCAGAGGCAAATATGTGAAAGATAATATGAGTTCATTTCAGAATCTTAGCTGGAGATGCTCTTCAAAGCAGGAGTATTTATCAATCTATACATATAGATGCACATTCGTGACACCGCTTTAAAAAACTGGCACTGACATACACACATATGGCATTGCTTTAAGAGACCGATTTGAAGAAAGAGCCGAACGAGTGTGTACAGGGGCTCCAAAGGCCTTCTGTTCTGGCAGAGTGCTCCGTTCTCTCCCCAGTCACTGACATCTCACAGAACCAGAGAGATTCCAATGCTTTTCCCACACATGATCTCACTAGACCTCAGTCGGAGTCACCCCCCTGGGTGGACAGGAAAATAACTGTTGCCTCAGTTTTACAGATAGGAAAACTGAGGCACGAAGAACTCAAGTTATGAGCAGCTATCAAGTGGGGATTCCAACCAGTACCTTTGCCACCTCATGGCACCATCCTGCACCAGCTCTAGGTCTAAACACAAGACAGTGGGCCTGGAAGAAGCCCGCCTGCGGCCTGCACCCACACACAGATGCTTAGAGAGTCTTGACCATCATGACCGGGACACCAGCCCCGCAGTGCTCAAATGCCCCACCACACGGAAGAGTCGCTCTGTCAGAGGCTGCATTCAGAATGCAAAAGCTGGAGATGTGAGGAATGCAGATCCCACATACAAAGTGAACGCTACGTGTTCTCTAAATAAAACGTCAACATAATGATTTAGAAGGGCTTCAAATATGAGAAACCAACCGTCTTCTCTCCCCGGTCTCCAGAACTCCTGGAAAAGCAGAATTTATCACTGGTCTCCCATAGTTAAGTCTGACAGGGCACCACCGGGCTGTAACTCTCGGCATTAATGGCCACCCCCGTGCTCCCTGACACGGCGACCCATACGTCTCTACTGGCAGGGTTTTAAATTATGACGCCGCTCTCGGAGAAGGGGATGCAAATCAGATGTGTGAATGCTCTGGTGCTTAACAACGGAATTCATTTTTAGGGTAGGAAGAGGCTGACAGTCACTCTGTGTATTTACATTCAGTGCCTCAATGGCACTTTCTCATCCTGGGGCAATAATGCCAACCCACTGACTAACTGTAGAATCTGCAGAGTGGTCTAATTAAGTTTTCAAGAGCAGGCACATATTTTATTTAGAGATGTGCAGCTAAGGGCTTCCAAAGCCTGACCCTTTTCTATCACACTTTAGCCTCATCCAGACATCCATCTTATCATCTTCTTCCTTCTCCTCCCCTTTGGGTAGCAGAGTGGGGTCACAGCAGGTCTTGAAGACAGGGTGAAGACTCGTCTGAGGCAAGTTAGACTGGATGAGGAAGTTGGTTCCAATTTTCTGGTTATATTCTGAAACAGGTCATGTTGGAGACCCTGGTCCCCATCATGTGGCACAAGAAAGGGAGGCAGTATCAGACTCTGAGATGTTCCATATATTGAGTGGAAAACAGAAGAAAAGGGAAGTAAGAGTGGAATTGACGTCCTGGGAAACAGACCCTCCCTAGCTTACAGGCCAGTTCGCCAAGGCCTCAGTCACCTTTCTCCCGGGCTTCAGCCATCAGAGCTGCAGTGTGGGCTGGCTGCACAGTGACCTATTGTCCTTAGGGACCCGTGGCTCCGTATTTCCAGAAAATGTCAGTAACCACAGCCACCAGGGTGAAGTGGGCCAGGGACAGCAGGGAGAAACAAAGGAGGCATCCTCATTAATACCACGGCATTGACATCTGGCCACAGCCAATCAAAGCCTTGTTACCTTTGCTTGTGGAGCCCCTGGGCGACCTCAGTTCCATGCAGGAGGAGCCTGGGCCTAACAAACAGACACTGTAAGGTCATAATGACCGAGAAGACTGTTTTTTTTGTTTTTTTTTTTTAAGTTTTTTTTTTTTAAGATTTTATTTATTTATTTGGCAGACAGAGATCATAAGTAGGCAGAGAGGCAGGCAGAGAGAGAGGAAGGGAAGCAGGCTCCCCACTGAGCAGAGTGCCCGACGCAGGGCTCGATCCCAGGACCCTGGAATCATGACCTGAGCCGAAGGCAGAGGCTTTAACCCACTGAGCCACCCAGGCGCCCCGAGAAGACTATTTTGAGAAGAGAACACCATATCCTCACTTCTATCCCGAGGCCCAGTCTATAATTCCGTCTCTGTTTCTCCTTAGAGTTCATAAAACCAAGACTATAATACATCTTGTTTTACAGGGAAAAGACATTTATTTTCCCAATAAGAGAACATAGACATGAAACGTAACTCTTCAACGCAGAAGACAGTAAGAAAAAACCAACCAACAAACAAACTCACATACTTTGAAGTGGATACTCATCAAATGGTATTACCAAAAGTAGAGAATGGATTAGCAGCAAGTCCCCAGGATGGCCTAAAAGCCTCAACATCAATGCATATTCCTTTCAACAATTACTTGTACAGTGCAAGTATGAGACAAGCTGCAAAGACTTGAGTCTGAGTGCCAGATGATAGCTAGCTGAGTGACTATCAGTGCTCAGTCACCTATGTCCAGCCTGTGCTTCCTTGGCACTGTCTAGGGCATTGGCGACATGAAAATAATGAAGACACAAACCTTGCCCCTAATGGTGCTTATCTAGAGAAGGAGTCACTCAGGTACATGATAAACTCACCACACCAGGGCACATAGAACAGAAACAAGAGGGGGCCATGACTGACTCTGTCTGGGGAGTTAGGAGTGATGTCAAAGAAGACATACCTTTTGCTCAGTGTTATATGAGAGGAATGTGTTTGCCATGTTGCCAGGAGACAGGATATTGCAAATGTAGACCAGTATGGAAATAAGCAGTGATATGTAATGGTGTTGATAAAGTTAAGTCTTAACTAATGACTGGGGATGGGAAAATCAGAGTTTGGATTATCATGATGTAGAATACTCAGAAAACCCCACCTCCTAAGCTGTAATGATGACAATACTCAGCCCTGAAAGGTCGAAATCAAGGAAAAAATGGTCCTGTGTGTTTTGGGGGCGGAGGGAGGGGGGTTGTGTGCTGATCGAAGTTCCTAATCATCTTCCCTAAAATTCCTCTACTGTGTGGACACAAAGGTTAGCCCAATTAGCAAGCTGTGCTTACTACGGCTGCCATGAAGGTTGACTGCCACTCTGGATAGATGGGTGGGGAAGAGTCAGGAACAGGACAGGAGGCTGGAAATGTAAATTTGGACCAGATTATGTAGCCCTCGGAGTGCCACAGACTTTCTTCTGGACAACAATGGGACACATGAGACTTTTCAGCCAGAAAAATTAGCATCTGAGTCTCAATTTCTGTAGCTGTAAAACTGAGATAAACGGACCAGATTATTTCCAAAGTTCTGTCCTGAACATAAACGAACCATCACATTCTATTTCTGTTTCCTGTAAGCTCCTGATTTTATCTCTAATTTATTCTTCAGAAGTTTTGTCTCATAAAATAATTTTCCTTCTTACTTTATTCAGCATAGTATCAATCAAAATGGAAACGGAAACATGTTTTCTAATGTCTGATAAACAATACATGCAGAAGTGCATATCAATTCAAGAAATCCATTAATAACTTATGGTCATTGACTTGAGTCATGGTGAGTCTCTAAATTTAAAATCTCTCAGTCCCTTATTGCAGGATTGGTACAGACTCTGAAGTGATACTGTTTACACATGATCATGTCATTTTAAAGGAATAGAGGCATGAATTGGAACAAAAAAATCAGAGATGACATACCAAGAGGTTCTCTGGCTTGATGTCTCTGTGCACGATGCTGAGGCCATGAAGATACCTGAGGGCGTTGGCCAGGTTGTACACCATCGCACTGCCGTCTCTCTCAGTGTACTTCGTTGAAGAGGTAATTGCATCAAAGAGATCTCCACCCTGATGCACACAGAAAAAGAACACAACAGAATGTCAACAGTGACAATCCTATGAAGGTAACAAGGAGGGTTCATCACCCTAGAGTAGATGAAAAATGACACAAGTCCATAAACAATTATTATAAATAACCAAAGTTTCAAGGTAGGAAAATATGTTTCCAATCAGGGCTTTCAAGAATATGATAAGTCTTGGGATTTGGCACCAATGAAATCTGCTGAAATCTCTCCATCTTCTTACTTTGACCAGTTCCATCACTAGAAAGAGCTCAGTAGCTGTTTCCATCTCCTCAACCAGCATGATGATATTCGGATGCTTCACCCTGCGCAGGATTGACACTTCATTCTCAATCAGGTGCTCCTGTCAAAGGAAGGGATTAGAGAGGTGGGTCAGGAACCACAGAACCCTCTGCTCTATCCCTATATTCTGGAAGATACACGACTGTAGACTGGACGCCGAAGGAAGCATCTCCCTTGGTGCAGAGACAAAACAAGTCCTGGCTGAGTCGGTTTCCATTGTGACAGGACAAGTCATAGTGACTGTGACATGTCACAGTCATTAACAAAAAGGAACAGACATCCTTGAAAGGGCTCAGTGGTGCTGCCCTGGCACACAGAACACACTGCCTTCTTGTCTCATCATTGCCTCTGATGCCGTAAGAGGTCATGAGACTGAGAAAGCTTGGGCACAAGGTACTGTGCTTTGTGAGTCAGCTGAAACCACTTTTTTTTTTTTTTTTTTAAAGAGAGGGAAAGGGATGCCTGGGTTTCTCAGTGGGTTAAGCCTCTGCCTTCGGCTCAGGTCATGATCCCAGGGTCCTAGGATCGAGCCCCTCACTGGGCTCTCTGCTCGGCAGGGAGCATGTTTCCTCCTCTCTCTCTGCCTTCCACTGCCTACTTGTGATCTCTGTCAAATAAATAAATAAATATCTTAAAAAAAAAAAAAAAAGAAAAGAGAGGGAGAGAGAGAGGATGTTAAGGAGGCTCCATACCCAGAGCGGAGCCCCACACAGGGCTCAATCTTATGACCCTGAGATTACAACCTGAACTGAAATCAAGAGTTGGGTGTTTAATGGACTGAGCCACCCAGGCTCCCCAGAACCACTTTTTGAGTATACACTCAAAATCAAGATCAAGTATATAAGGAAATTTGCACGTGTATGGAATACAACTTGAGCATTAATTTTTTTAAAACCATTACTAATAATGAATTTGAATTTCAAGATGAATTTCTGAGGGGAAAAAAAAAAGTTCTCCCTCTATGGCTGGGTATGGAATCATTCACCCGAAGGATGTTCCTTACCATCTCATATCTCAGAAATCAGGAAACATAGAGTACCACAGGGACCACTGTTTTCCACTGTTTTTATTTTAACTCTCACCACTTCCTGGAAAATACCACCTGATTATCAATCCTGGTGAGTCATGCAGCTGGGATCGGCACTGTAGCAAAATGTTTACCCACAGTATTAAGGAGTTATTTTCAATACACCAAACATGAATCAGGAACAACTACTGCTCTGTTTCCATGAGACATGAAAATATTTCAATAATATCACATGTGTTGATCCTTATTAGCTATAGCAATGAATTATTTTGAATTTAGGGTATGCTCTATTAAATTAACTAATTGCCCTCTGACACATTCTCAGTTTTCAAATACAACTTTTACATAAAACTTACCATATAAGAGATAGCATTTGCTACCTAATACACACATACATATACATCTGTATGTGTGTGTGTGTGTGTGTGTGCGCGCGTGTGTGTGTGTGTCCCTTCCTCATACTGTCGTCCCATTCGTCTTTGCTATCATGAATCCAGCACTAAATGCAGTGTTCCACTGCAATGGTAAGGTAATTATCTCCAGGTCAAGATGTCATGTAGGTTCTCCACGTATCTTCATGCACACATGTGGACATGCCTTTTTACTCAAAGCCACCTCAAACAGACTGACAACTGCACAATCTCCTGCCCACAAAGGCCATTTCTCCAATGCTGAATGAGCTGTGCTTGTCCAAGAAGCCATTTGGTAACTGTTGGCAAATGACAGTGCAAATGCTAAACGGAAGTAGGAAAAGAAAAGAAAATTTACGAGGAATCTAGTCGCTATCTATCAGTCTCTTTGCAAAAGAAAGTATCTGTGTGATGTCTTAACACTTTATCCTTAGAACAGTCTTTTGAGGGAAAATGCAAACCTAGGTTTCTGACATCCAAGCCCACATTTTTTGTACGACACAATATCACCTCTTAAAAAGGAATGCTTCAGTAGAAGTCAGAATTTTTCAAAGTGAACATGACAGCTGCAAAGCAGAAAGTACTTAATTCCTTGGAAAGATAGGAACGAGAGTTGGGGTTGTGAGTTGGGGTCCAGGCAGAATCACACTAGGGGTCCAGGTAGAATCACACTAGGCTTGGTGGGGAGGAGAATCTATGCCCCTTAATGAGCAGGAGTGGGAAGCCTATGCCCAACCAGCTTGGGGCTCAGTAAATGCTTCCAGATCTTAGACCCTAACAAACCACAGCTGCGAGGCTGGGGACAGGGCTGCTTACCTGTTTCCAATTCTTTAAGTCTAAGTCACAGAGCCCCAGCACTAACAGCAAACAGTGCCCCCCTGGTCCCTCCCAAGGGAAGCAGCTTGACAGCCAACTCCTTGTGGCCACAGGGACAAAGACTCAGCAAACACCACGTCGTTGGTTCACTTCCTTTGAGGCCTCTGGATGATGTGGGCCAAGTCTGACCTTTATAACACTAATAAGCAGAGTCAGACGGACCTTTGTGAACACGTCAAGGCGAGCAAATACATTTCTTTCACTCTAGGTGAAGCCAAGACAATGGGGGTTACAACCATGGCAGTAAGAGGGGCATTTTATTTTAAAGCTAAATGGATCTATCACTTCAGTCCCTGCACACACCCCCCAACTCCTCCCCATTGCCTCTGAAGCTGGAAGAGTCTGTAAACTTCTCTCTATTCAGGGGCTCTGGTAGGGATGCTAACTGAGAGTGACCTATGTAACATCATCCCCATCCCCAGAACCCCAGGAGCTCTCTCAAATCCCAGTTAAAATGAAATGTCTACCACCTAGGGAGACGACCACTCTCAGAAGTTATCTTTCTCAATAAAGGCTCAAGAGAAAGTCTTCTGGGAACTTTCTGATCGTGGAGTTTCCCGCAGGACCCCCGGCAGTGTGACATCTGAACTACTGAGTAAGTCCTGAAGCACGCCGTCGGCCGTGGCTTGTTAGCTCGGTCCTGGGCTCTCCTCCACGATGGCCTGGGTCCTACACACTTAGGGGGTTTCTACTGCAATGTGGGAGATGAGAGCCTTGTCTCTCAACCTCTGATGGCACCTGTAAAATGGTCTAGGAAGGAACAATCCACTTTTTAAATGGATCATCATTGGAAGCAAAACAAAAGTAGCCTGTAAAAGTCGTTACGAATGTCATCTCCGATTTCTTGGGCAAACCCTGTGGAATCACTGCATTCAATACATAAAAACATTCTCTAGATTACATTTTCCAGGGGAAAAAAATCCCTCTCAATACAGTATGAACGTCACTTTTATCTCAAATTGCTCTGAACTTACATTATTCAGCCATCTACCATTATTCATGTTAAGTGATTCAGGACTCTAACTCCAAATAATTTACATATGAATCACTGTGTGGCAGTGTCCCAGGGTTCTGAGTGAGAGTAAATAACAAAGAAAACTGCTAACTTGGCAAAGGATACCACCTTATCTTGGCCATGGTGGTTTTTAATGTGACAGAGAGAGAGAGATGATTTAGAGAATTAACAACTCTCCCAAACCAATCATCTTGTCTCTACCCGCCCCAGCCCCACAAAGCAGCCCCTTCCTCCTGTGCCTTCTGTCCCGCTGAAAGAACCTGGCTGCCCAAAACAGAAAGCGTTCCCCCAGCTCCTCCCTCATCCTCTAGGACGGTCCATCAGTCCCCAGTTCCTGCCAGGCCTGCCTTCTCAACAGCCTCTGAATCCACCTGTTCTCGTCTGTCCCCATTGTCACTCTCTTGCCTGGGCCTCCGGGCACATCCCTTGGGGGACTCCTATGTATTCCTCAGGTCCAGACTGGGCCTCACCTCCTCTCAACAGCCTCCCCTGCTTAGTCATGGCTGGGTTAAGCACCCTTACTTCTCTCGGTGCCCCCTTGTGCTTCCTGCAGTCCCTGATCTCACCCAGCTGTCTGAAGGCTTCTGCTTACCTTGCTCTCCAGCAACCAGCACAGCTGGGTCTGAAGTGTCTGAGTGAGTGAATAAAGACAGCATGACTTGCTCTTGGCCAACAGTGGCTTTCCAGCTGGATTCCACATTCCTTAGTGAGTATTGCTCCCCAATAAGAGGGGGAGAGTGTCCAAATCACCCCAAGTGATTTCTGTGGTAAGTTGTATGTAGTGGACTAAATAACAGCCACCCAAGGATATCAAGGCCAAACCCCTGGAACTTATAAATATTACCTTATTTGGAGAAAGGGTCTTTGCAGATATGATTAACAATTATGCAATGAGGAGACAAACCCAGATGGCTGGGTGCCATCACAGCCTCCTTATGAATGGAGGCAGAGGGAAACTTCACAGAGGGAAGAGGAAGAGGAAAAATAAACACAGAGAAGAGAGAGTGATGTGAAGACAGAGGCAGAGATTGGAGTGATGTGGCTGCAAGCCAAGGGATGCATCAGCCACCAGAAGCTACTCTGTCAAAGAACAGATTCTCCCCTCGAGCTCCAGAGGGAGTACAGATTTCAGACTTCTGGCCTCCAGAACTGTGAGAGAATAAATTCCTGCTGTGATAAGCCACCAGGTTTGTAGTAATTCATTCCAACAGTCTCAGGAAACAAATACAATATCCATTTGGATTTGTGTTGTGCTTGGACCCGTTATATATAGGTGATGAACACAGAACTGTGGAAGAGAAGGGCAGACCCCTTTGAAGCACCGGAACAGAGAGCTCAGAGCTTGTATGCTATGCAATTTAATAAATAATCACTTAGAATGAGTACTGATTAGGATATCAGATATGGAAGAATTCTTAAATTTACAGATCCCACAGCCTTCTCAACAGCCTCCATAAATCTGGCCGCACAGCAAATCTTGCAATAATCTCCTGCTTAGAGGCAGCTAACATGACTTCCATCCTCTGGGTTGTTGCTCAGGCTGTGCTAGCCCCCTGGAAGGCTTTTCTTTCATTGCTGCCTAATGAAGTCCTACCCACTGCTGGGAGTTCCAGCTCAAATGCCTGCCCTATATGGCATCTTCACAGATCACCTACTTCTCTCATGCGCTTCCTCCAAACTCCCATATATTCTCTGCAGAACTGCTATTAATTTATATGTGAGATTACCTTATTCCTAGCACAGTTTCTTGCACACACATCAAATTTTAGGTAAATGAGTCAATCTGATAATGTATATGTATATGACAGAAAAGCAAACAGAAGGCCAAAAAAGATTACAGTTTTTTTCTCCACATTCTTCCTACACGAACAAATGAATAACCTGAACTTGAATAGGGAACATGGCAGACTAGCTAATATGCAGGCTACATAATCAACCAGCACAGAATTCCAACCACGGCTCTACCTCTGTGTGACTTTTGGAAAGCTATTTAGTCTGAGCCCCTGTTTATCAGTGAAACTGGTGTATCTTGTTTAGCAAGTCATTAAAGGTCATGTGCAAGATTCCTCTGTGTGCAAGCTGGAGAGATAATGCCGTTTACTAATGTAGCTTCTGTGTACAACCCACAAAACAGAGGGACCCAACAACACCCAGAATAGTGGCCAATTCCATGGTGCCTCCCTCTAAATTCTGTCTTAAAAAACAAGTTCTCTACACCAATTTTTTCTAAAAATACAATTCAATGGGGAAGTCAACTTATTTGGAACACATCAAGTTTTTAAATTATGATTTTATACCGTCAAAGTAGAAAAAGTTTCTCAAATAAGCAAAATGTGAGGCTGGAAGTAAGTATACGATCATGAATTATAAAAACAGAATGATATTTAATGACAAGGAAAAATGGATCCAAATGTTTAAAGTGACCTGATCATTTGTCTCAGCACTTAGCGTACCTAGTGTATTTTTGCACATAAAGAGCTTTTTTCAACTATTAAAACAGCTGCTTAAATTTTAATCAGGTAAACAATATCCCTACCATAGCGATTATATCTTTTTTACTTTTTTTGATAAAAATGCTTTAATACAGTTGCTTAGAACATGGCTCCCAAAATTAGGACACGTTCTGCTTAAATCCCACAGAAAGAGCAACACTTATTTACATATGGGGAAAAGACTTTCCAGTTAAAAATTCAATAATATTGTTAGAACAGTAAGTAAAAGCACACATTTTTTCTTAAAGAAAATTAACTGGAAAAAAACCTTACTTATTCAAAGAAAAGGGGGACATTTTGTATAGTCTCTGCCTCATTAGCTGTCATAGTACGGTTAAAAAAAAAGATATGACAAATTTGTCTTTTGTCTTCCTAAAATTTCACCATAATATTTTAAATGTTCTGTTAAAAATACATAAGTTTGCAAATTTCCAAAGAAGACTAGTTTAGGGGTTCCCTAAATATAAAATCATGACTATCACTTCAAACTGTCCTAATTAATTATACATTCTGAATTTCTGTGGCATATTAACAACGTTAACAGTTAACATGTGCTAAAGTCTAATATACTGGTATTTCTCTACATGTTTTCCATATCTTAATTCAGTTAATTCTTACAATAACCTTGCGTCTTAGCTATTAATAACAACCACATTTTAGAGGGAGAAACAGAAACACAGAGGCGTTAAGCCAAGACAGCACAGCAAAAGAAGCAGAACCAAGACTAAAACTTTATACACTATGGCACTAGAACAGCACCGTTCAACAGAAGTAGAATGTGATCCACATATAGAAATCTAAATTTTCTAATACCCACATTAAGAAATTAAGAAACTCAGATACCACTAATAACTTACATAACCCAATATATCCAAAATATGATCATTTCAACATGCAATCAAAAAGAAATCAATGAGGTACCACATTGGTTTTTTTTTTCATACTAAGTCTACAAAAATCTACTGCATATTCTATATCTATACTTCAATTCAGACTAGCCACCTGTGAATTCTAGAACCTGCTTTCTTAACTGCTATGCTACCAGAAAGTAATCTAAAAAGGTCTCTGTCATCCCTGCTATAGAATATTTATCGTTTCAAACATAGTTAACATATCAATACTCCAGCAGCATTTCATCATTTAATCTTCCCAGACCAGCTTGAGAGTAGGACAGAGGAAAAAAGTTCATGATGGGGGGTGGGGGGCAGCAGGCAATTCTTCATGGTGTTTCTACCCAGCTTTTGTTACAAACTATCTTCCCAAGGATATTTGTAACATAGAGATTATAGAGATAGGCTCTCACTCAAGGGTAGAGGACATAGTGGTTTCCAGACCATGATCATTAAAAAATAGTTTTCCTTGGGGGCAAAGTCTGAACAGATTTGCTAGCAGCCCCCTTATAAAACCAGGGATTGACTAAAGTTTGAGGATCCTCAGCTGTGATCTAAACCTAATCTGTGTATAGCAACCAGCAGGGCCCCTCTGCATCACTTCCTTGGGACTTGGGAGCTAAGAAAACCAATGCTACCTGCTATGCCATAAGTCAGAAAGTGTTTTGTCTCTGACCCAGCAATCTTGTGTCTTCAGCCAGCATCCATAAAGCAAGAAGGCTAACTAGTTAGTGGAAAGTAAGGTAAAGTCTTAGACTCATCACAATTGGTGACAGATCTTTTGAGCATTTCATCCAGGGATCTCCCATAGACGAGAACTTATATTTTCTATAGCTAGGACTGGATCAAGTCAATTTATTGTCTTAGGATTAAAGTTTTTTTCAAAAATGACAATGGAAAATAAACCAGGTTGATAGTGTTTTCCCTATTATTATTAAGGGTTTATTCCTATTAAGGCCTTGTCAATGCCCACTTAAATTCCTTCACCACAGTAAACATCTCCATTTCTCAGTTTCTTTTATAGAACAGTTATGTATACTGTACCTTTCCACAACATTTAGCTTTGTCTATAATCTTCAGGGCAAATTCCTTTCCAGTGGACCTATGAAGTGATCAGAGAAAGGCAATTTAAAGACACAAATCAAAGACACAATCATTCTTGATTTTGTCTACTAAAGGATACTAAGATATTCTTCTAAATATCTTTTAGAATAGGAAAACAGTTCAACAAAAAAGTACATCAGGAATGATGGTGAGTGGGGTCAGGGAGACAAGTACCCAAAAAAAGAAATAAAATCCAAAGCCATACTGTCATTCTCATTTTACATTAATAATTATAATATTAAATAACTCACATACTAAAAGTACTTAAACTCTGTTGTATCAAAGCTGGACAAGAAATTTTTTCCATACTTAAATCTCAAAATAATTCTCTTAGGAGGCAGAATGAAATTAAGAGAAATGAATTAAAGTAACTAAAAATTTTCTATGATCAGTATATCTTTACATTAATCCATTAATAACTAAAAGGCCCCAGGATTTCAGTATCTCTTTCTCAGCCAAAATTCCAGATGGTGCCATATTATCTACACCTTTAAATGCCTGCATCTGGTAGTAAAAAGATCATTGACTTGGACAAAGAAATGTTGAGGTTGTTAACTTCTAATCACCTAAACACAATTTAACCTGAACAAGCCAAGAAGTACGGTTTAGCTAGGAAAACGCTTCAACAAAGAACACTGTGTTCTTAGAATAGGTTAGTTCTCTCAAGTGCTGCTGCCTTTGCCACTTAGTCATAGTACACGCTGGTGAAGCTGACCTTAGAGGAGTAACTTTCATGTAAATTGCTTCTGCATACCATAAACCAAACCCTGATGCAGATTTCTAATGAGTCTGTAGAGGTCGTATTTTAGATGCTTAATTTTTTGCTGGGTGTCAAACTGCACCAGAGCAAAGTCAAAGGACTCAGGGGACAGGGGAGTGTCCTCCACAAGGAGCACGAACGCTTCACTGGAGATGCGGCGAAACGGAAAAGCTTTCTGGAAAACTCCCCACCAATAATAAAAATTGCCACTTAGAACAACAAGGGGATTGACCTTAAAACACAAAGGCTCTAACTGGAGTCTTTTCCAGTTTGTATATTGTTTACAAAAGGCCTGGAATTTAAAAGAAAGGATTTCTTACCACTTGAGAATTTAGGACCTCAAACTAAATAAAGTTGAATAAGCAAAAATATAATTTTAATATAGGCAATAGTTGGCTGACCCTGATCTGAACAGAGTCAGAGCTCATGTATCTGAACTACTAGTACATACAACTAAGTAGTAATTGAAAGGGTTACTGTGGGGTTTAAAGGGGTTAATAGTACAAGCACAGCACTGAGAACAAGCCTGACACAGGTAAGTGCTATAGGAGAATTTTTTTTCCTTTTTTTTTTTTTTTTTTAATGAATCCTATTCTTTCCTCTTCCTCTCTGGCTCATGGATGAGATCTGATAAATTGCTCAGCCCAACTGCATACAAAGCAGGTTTATTCTCTGCATAGGTACCTATATTTTTCTGGGTCAAACTGCCTGTGGACTTACAAAACGGCTGGTTCCACCTAACTGTAGCTGTCCCACCTAACTTTTTCAGGAAGGGGGAAAAAGAGACCTCCTAGGAAGGCCTTTTATTCATTCGCTCAGGTAAGAATAAACTCCAGGGGAGAAATGTAGGTAAACAAATGATTATCCTCACTACCCACTCACCTGTCCATGCACTCTTTGACTACAGCAAAATTCCCATCACCAATAACCTTCCCAATTTTGTATTTCTCAAGAAGAGTTGATGATTCAGAGCACCTGTTTCCATTCACACCTGCACAAAAGGATAAATGCAAAGTCTAGCAAACACATCAGCATTTCATCTTGATTCCTACATATCTGTAAAATAATAAATTGCAATGTAATTCATTTCTAAACCGATGGTGAACCATAAGAAAATTTCTAAGCATATTTTCTGAAGAGAACACCTGAACTCCTGAATCACCAATTTCCTTTTGACCTTGTTGTGAAATCTGAAACCAACATAATCAATAAACCTAACATATCCTTGAAATGCCAACTGAAATAAGTAAAAGGAAATTTAACCTAAGCTTTTTAAACTTCTTTGTTAACTCTCAAGAAAGGGGAAGGGAATGATGGTGGGGATTCAGTCTTAAAATTTTTCAAGATTTCTCCTCAAGATTTTTCCAGTGAAGAAAATTCTATGCAGCTGGGATACCTGTTAAGGCTAACTCCTGGCCCCAAGTCCTCTCAAAAAGGGGAGGGGGGTGGGGAGGAGGAAGTAGTTAAAAGGACTACTTTTTACAATGTATCCCCAGTGCCCAGCACATAGCAGATATCCAGTGAAGAAAAGGCACTTCTGCTCCCTAATTGAGAGAAAGGAAAAGTCTACATGTCAGACTTGTGAGCAGACTGTCACTAAAGAAAAATAAAGAAAACTTAATAAAAAACAAGGACATTTTATATATCCTGAAGCGACCTCACCAAAGCTCACTAGGCTAATTGGTGACACGATTGCATCCCTGTTGAGGAAGATCATAATTTAGCACAAGTGAGTTTTGGGTGGCCCCCATGTTCACGTGGATGACTTCCTTTATAAACGTGATCATCAGATTGAGGACTACCTTCAGGACTCATGCAACGACCAAGTTCAGGTCCACCATTTACATTGGAAGAAGATCTGCCGTGTGCAGAAATCTGCTGAAAGAGGAGAGAGACCGTTATTTATCGTGAAAAATTTACAAACCTTCGGCTAGCTAATCCTTAAAGATTAGAAAATGCTCATATTGTGCAAAAGTATGATGTTACAAGAAGAGAGGGGGCATCTCTTTCTCCTCTCTTCCCTGTATCATTAACACATTTCTTCCTTATTAAAGTATTTTCAAATCAGATTGGATATCAGGAAACTGACAGTGTGTTGCTCTGTTTGATACTGGTTTACTTCTGACCTCAAAGGAATAAAGTAAAGGAAAGTATTATAGCACCAGAGCAGAACAAGGTACTTATTAGTGGCATATAAGGTTTAGAACTCTAGGTAATTCCAAGAAATATTGGTACCACGTCCCCAGATCCCGCAGCCACCCTGTGGTGGACCTCAGGGAGTCCCTGCAAAGGTGGAGCCGTTCTCAGAAGCCCCATGACTAGGACTGAATCACCTTCCACACCCTTTTATGGATTCCAGACCCAGAGTGCATGCAGCCCTGGCTCAACCCTCTTCTTTACTGACCCTAAAACAGTAAGAGTTCCTCCTAACCATTTTAAAGACTTTTATTCCTAGGAACCAGAGGGAAATGAAAGATAAAACTAAAAGACAGGTTCTAACTCAATAGGGCTGAAGTTCCCAGTCTAAACCAAAAATAATTTCTAATTCTTAGAAGAACTGAAAAACTCATATTATGACTATTATTAATATCAGGTTTATTATTATGTCTTCTTTGAGAATTTTTTCTTTATCCCTAAGGGCTCTTAGGCTTTTGAACTCAAATTTTTCTCTTTGAACTTGAATTGTTTTTCCCCCCCTTTTCTTTTTTAATTATTCCTGATTTCAGGAGCTTCCAAGGTCAAAGGACTTAACAAATTAGCGAGAAGCCTCTTCAACATTTTTTGTATCAGTGAACCTACCTGCCCCTATGCCCAAACTATGCTGGTACCTTTGTCCCATTATGATTGTGCCTTATTCATCACTGCATCTCCCGTGGGCAGCACACCGCGTGGTATACACCACACTGAATTCGTACTTGCTGATTAAAGGCATAAACAACAGGGCCAAACCAGGAAGCGGGCCCGTCCCAGAATGCTCACAAGTTGGAGACACTGGGTCTACTCTCTTCCTCTGGATGAAGTAAGAACCTCAGAGATCCTGGTTCAAAACCCAGGAAAGCCCAATACTCATACACATTGCTTCATACAGGATCATCCAGACGTTCTTCTAGAATGCATTACAAGCCTCAGGAATAAAAAGCATTAAAAATGATCTGTTTTCTCAGATGCCATGCAACCACATTGTGTGGACAGTAAGACCAGCTGCAGCGTGTCCTCTTAGGAAGGCGAGTCCAAGGAAAAGCAGTTCTGAGTGGCAAACATGCTTCTCACAAGTTTTGTCTCCTTCACTCTGACTTGGAGAAAAACTGTGTAGCAATGTGGGTGTGTATGTAGGGTTCCTTTCAGGCCCCCCTTCACAGATGACAATACTACCATACCCCTCTGACTCCTCGGAGTTCAGTCATTTTGTTTCTCACAAGGTAACTGGCAGGCAATGTTTCAAAATTTAACTTTTTTTTGGTGGTTGTTCTATTTCTTTGCTGCTAAAATTAAAGGCACCTCCAAAATCAGCTGTAGTCTATGCTAAAATGTTTAAAAGCTAGCTCGTTTAAAACCCAGGCCCCGAGAGGTGACTTCAAAGGAAGCCTGACAGAAAACCACAAGGTTCTCCAGTCAGTTCTGTTTCCACAGCTACTACCCTAGTTCTGGTCCTCCTTCAGCGTCCTCCTGGCGCCTCAAAGGCCTCCTTGGTTACTCTCAGTCTCAGCCATTCCACACAGGATTGCCAGGAAACTTCTCCAAGGATAGTTCTGATAGGACCCTAGGATCCAAAACTTCAGTGGGTCTTTGTGACCAACAGAATAACCCCATCCCTTGTCTCACTACCTGCCTGTCCAATTTGTTTCCACCGATTTTTTTTCATGATTTTTATACATTAACTCAATATTTTTTAAAGATTTTATTTTAGTGAGAGCTTGATCTCAGGATGCTGAAATCGTGACCTGAGCTGAAATCAAGAATCAGATGCTTAACCGACTGGGCCACCCAGGCACCTCTCTCTCTCTCTCTCTCTATATATATATATATATATTTATATATATATATATATATTTTTTTTTAAAGTGGCTTAAACGTCCCAAGTCTTAATTTTCTGCTCTGAATATAGGGATAGTAGCAAGACCTAGTTTGAAGATTTGTAAGAAAATCAAAATTAGCTCCTACGTGTAAACTCATTTCATATGTAAACTCACTGACATGTAACACTAATGCAGTATTAGTTATTAATATACCTTTCCTTAAAACATCTAGCATAAAGCCTTGAATCAAATGATTGAGAAATGTTCTCAAATTGTTGAATGTATAATGTAAAGAGATCTTTTGCTAAATAATTCATTTCAAATCTGTTCCTCTTCTAATCTAACCTTTCCTAGACTGAAAACTGCCAGTCATGGGAATAAGAGATCCAAATTAAATTCATAGCAGCCAAATTCTTAATGGAATAAAGACAGGAAGAATGTCATTCTGGAAAAAGTTCTATCTCAAAAACAAATGGAAAGCTCCCTTTTGATTACTGCTCACCCCTAGATTACAGTGACAGGGGAGGTGGATTGTAATACCTGGAAACAACAGTGGAGAGTGACCTGTTAACCCGCACGTCAAATTTCACACCCAAAACGGGCCGGCCCCACACCCTCTGGCCGCAGCTGGTTGAGTCAGGGTGCTGGGCAGGGACGTTTTCTCTTCTCAACATTCAGAGCCTAGGGAAATGTCCAGTATGCAGGCCCACTGCTGACATCCTAAGACCTGGGTTTGTCCCTGCCTTCCCCCGGGCCCGCTTGCTTAGCTCTCCTGGAAGCAGGGAACATTCTTCTCACAAGGCCCTTTCTCAAGCTAGTTTGAGTAAATTTTAGTTCACTGCAGGCTGATGTGTTCTATCTAACTCAAGGGCTCCATAAGAAGGAAGTCTTGGAAGGGCTGAAATGAAGGCATTTTTACATCCGTAGTATTTTCACATGGATGGGTGACTCCTCGGGGTATCTACTAATTAAGTTCCATGAGCCACTGTAATTTTCCCAATGTTTGGATTAAACCCTTACTCCAACCTATCCCAAGGCCCTGTACAGCCCAGCAATTACAAACTCAGTGTGTGTTGGGATTCACAGACAGCAAGGAAAGAGACCAGGAGACAGAGGAGGTGTGGGAACTGATTCCCTGGCAACTAAAAGAAGGCAGGACCCAGGCCAAAGCCTGAGCCGCATAGGAGAATGTGGCACGTGGTGGAGGCCAACTGAAAGGCTACTTTCACGTGTACCTGACAAACATATCACTAAATCATCAGGAAGTGAAGCTTTCTTAGCAAATAATGATGGCAAGAAGAGCATTTTTCAAAACTCTCAAATTGAATTTTTTTTCCTAACTATGGAACCTCAAACATTTACCAAAGAAACAAAAACAAAAACAAAAACAAAGACCTATACAGAGTTAACAGGAGTGACCTCTCTAATTACCTACCCAAGTACTATTCCTTTATTTGAAAATAATGCTTAGAAAATTAAAACATGAAGGGGAATCATTTCTTTTTTTTTTTTTTTTAAAGATTTTATTTATTTATTTGACAGACAGAGATCACAGGTAGGCAGAGAGGCAGGCAGAGAGAGAGGAGGAAGCAGGCTCCCCGCTGAGCGGAGAGCCCGATGCGGGGCTCGATCCCAGGACCCTGAGATCATGACCTGAGCCGAAGGCAGAGGCTTTAACCCACTGAGCCACCCAGGCGCCCCAAGGGGAATCATTTCATGACAGCACAGACAGGGACATGAATTGACACAGGAATGGCTGGCTCTCCTCCCTCAGCAATAACTGACACTGGGCTATTAGAAGATATAAAGGTGAAGGGACAGGATCACTACTGCCCAGAAGTTTACAATCTTATGAGGAGACATGTGCACGCTTAAAACCTTTCCGAGAAACCTTGACATTCCAAGAAATGGTCTCTAAGGTTCTGATGGTGACAAAGGACTCTGACAGCCCGTGAGAGGGAGCCATTTTGCTAAGGCAGGAATCTGTGCTCATAATGCTGGAGTCACACAGCCAGGGATTAAGTTCACTTGACCTCCCAGTAATGAAGCTTGGTGTTCCAAGGGTACGAGAAAAGCTGGGTATTCACCAAGATCCCTGGACAGATTCCTGGCAAATGTGCGGTGTCTATTGTGAAATACAGAGCAAAGCATTCCCAGTGCCCTGAGAGACATGCAGACAAAGAGCAATGAAAATGCTAGGACTACAAAATTCTCACTGTTTCCCAGGCACAGTTTCTACATTTCCCTGTTCCTGGTCAGAGAATTATTCTCTTATTAAAGCAAGGATTGAATTAGCACCAGAAATTAAAATATGGCATTCCTGATTAAACCTGTCCCGTGTCTATTATCAGACTAACAATTTTTATTAAAATCTCTTAAAATGCTAATGAGCGCTCCTACTTCCATCCGTAACTACGATGCTGAGACAGCACAAAGGCAGTGCCTAGATGCTGCCTGTTTGTAAGACCTTCCTCAATAAAGCATAAATGGATGGCAGCATCTGGGCTCTTTCAAGATTATCTTCTGTAATTACTAACTGGTTCAAAAAGAAGTGATTATGTTTAGGGGTGGGGAGGAGAAGGGGGCAAATTTCCTTACAAGGTCCTGATTGCCAAGGAGGGAAGGCGATGGAAAGGGCTGGAGATACTGCTGAGAATGTTATATAGGTTGGCACTGCTGCCCCATCCTGCTCCTCTGAGAGCAGCAGCAGCTCCATTTTTGAGGAACCAAGGAAAGGAAAGGCACAATAATCTGCTTCTGCTAAGAACTTTTTTTTTTTTTTTTTTTTTAAGAAAATTCAGTTTCTTAGCTGCACTAGCCACATTTCAGGTGTCTGATTGCTACATGTACCTGGTGACTACTATATTGGACAATGCAGATACAGAACATTTCCATCACCTCAGAATGTTCTATTGGACAGCACTAGTTTGAGCACTTGATATATATATTTATAATTATTTTCTTTCTTTTAATTGAAGTACAGTTGACATGCAGTAACACATTAGCTTGAGGTGCACAACATAGTGAGTGGACATTTATATACATTGTAAAATGCTCAGTCCAATAAGTATAGGACTTTTTGCCCATCCCGCCCCCCTCCCCTCTGGCAACCACCAGTGTGTTCTCTGCATTTACATGTCGGTATCTGTTTTGTTCTCTTCTGCTAAAAACTTTTTTAAAGGACTTGAAAATAAAGCAGAAAAAGCTATAACGTGTCCTCAACCGCTAGCATCATTTAAAATGGCATTCATGGCTGACAGAATAAATGCTAGGTACTCAATCATGGCTGATAGTGAGTACCATTCTAGCTTTCCACATTTTCAGCCAAGAAGTCGAGTCAGAGTGCCTACATTAAATTTTTTTTGATAAGGAGATTATTACAACTTCTACAAAACTTAAAATTTAAAGAGAAATGTTAGGTACTACACTAAAAATGTGAAGTTTTGTTCAAAAATTGGCAATTCTCCAAGAACAGTGAAAATGACTATATCAATGCATTAAAGCATATACTACTGACTTTTGAGTATAATGTTGAATACTCCTTCATTTTGACTTTTCATAAAAGGAAGCACTTGAACAAAATCTAGGAGATTTTTTTTTTTTTTTCTAGGAGATATTCTTGTGTAGTGAGCTGACTTTCTTGATCCATCTTGGAAAAGGGCACTATGATTCAATTTTTAAGTGGTCTACTGCAGGGGTCAAAAATATGTTTTGCAAAAGGCTAGAGAGTAATATTTTAGGCTTTGGGATATGGTCTCTATCACAATTACTCAGCTCCACTATTATAAAATGAAAGCAGTCACAGAGCACATGTGAACGGTTAAGTGTGACTGTGTTCCAATAAAACTTAATTTAGAAAATCAGGGGCGCCTGGGTGGCTCAATGGGTTAAGCCTCTGTCTTCGGCTCCAGTCATGATTCCAGGGTCCTGGGATTGAGTCCCACATTGAGCCCCACATCGGGCTCTCTGCTCAATGGGGAGCCTGCTTCCCTCTCTCTCTCTCTGCCTACCTCTCTGCCTGCTTGTGATCTCTCTCTCTCTGTCAAATAAATAAATAAAATCTTAAAAAAACAAAAACAAAAACCAAAAAAACACTTAATTTAGAAAGTCAGACTGTGGGCCAAATTTGGCCAGCAAGCAAACTCCTGGTCTACAAGAACTTTCTTTCTTTTTTTTTTTTAAAGATTTTATTTATTTATTCATGAGAGACGAGAGAGAGAGAGGCAAAGGCAGAGGGAGAAGCAGGCTCCCAGCTGAGCAGGGAGCCCAATGCAAGACTTGATTCCAGGAGCCTGGGATCATGACCCGAGCTGAAGGCAGATGCTTACCGACTGAGCCACCCAGGTGCCCTACAAAAACTTTCTTAGGAATCTAGTCTTATACTTTGAAACTTTAGAACAGAGTAACCCTCAGGGTGGTTGTGGCTATACATTGGGATCACCTGGGATGATCTGAAAGCTTCTATTGCTAGACTGCTGCCCCAGAATAAAGAATCCCTGGGGTAAGGCCTGGGTATCAGTATTTTTTTCTAAGTTTCACAAGTGATCTAATGTACAGCCAAAGTTGAGCACCTCTGTGGAGGAAGTTTCTGGCAGCAACTAATTCTTCAGCTACCTTAAGCTCTCTTTGTCACCCATCCAACAATTTAACCGTTGCAAGTTATCTCTAGCTAAGAACAACTTTCTCCTTGTAAGAAAAGGAAAGATGACACTAATTATAGTTAACTGAATGCCTACTTTGTGGCAAGTCCTAAAATGAATACTCTACACCTTATGAATTAGGTATTATCATAATCTCCATTAATCTGTAAAGAAATCAGAGCTCAGAGAGGTTATATAACTTGCCCAAACACCACAGCAAATGTGTGGAGTCAGAATCTGAATCCAGGTCGGACTCTAGAGCCCAGGAGCTATTTGGCTACTCTCACACTGTCCCCTCCTCTAAGAAGACAAAAAAAGAAGTCTTCCAAGGCTATTAAATTAACATAAGGATGATAGCCAGTATGAGACCCACTCATCAAAATATTCATTGTGGTATATTTAGAATATGCTTTCAGATTACTATACTATAGTCACAGCTGTGTAATTTAGTCAAATAATGTACAAATTGATAAACAAATCCACAGCCTTTCCTCACATAAAGAGATCTTAAGAAAATTTTTCTTAAAAAGATGACCGCTGAAATGTACTGAAGACTTTTTAAGTCTGCATTACCAGATGTTACCTATAAATAGATTTACTTCCATGATTTTTGTGGGTTTAAAAAAATATTTAAAAATATAAATGCCACTAATTAAAAGGGAAAGCCAGTATGAATTATGATAAAAGCTATATCAGAAATGCATTTAAAAGCAAAAATTGTCCAAAGAAGATATACAGATGGCCAACAGACACAAGAAAAGATGTTCAACGTCACTCATCATCAGGGAAATGCAAATCAAAACCACAATGAGGTGTCACCACATACCTGTCAGAATGGTTAAATTCAAAAATGGCTAAAATCAAAAACACAAGAAACAAGTGTTGGTATGGATGTGTTGTACTATTGGCGGGGATGCAAGCTGGTGCAGCCACTGTGGAAAACAGTGTGGAGATTCTCAAAAAATTAAAAATAGAATTACCCCATGATCCAATAATTCTACTACTGGGTATTTACCCAAAGAAAATGAAAACACTAAGTTGAAAAGATATGTGCACCCTACATTTATTGCAGTGTTATTTACTATAGCCAAAATACGGAAGTAACCAAGTATCTACTGAATGGATAAAGAAGATGTGGTGTATATATAGACATAATGGAATATTATTCAGTCATTTAGAAGAATGAAATCTTGCCATTTGCAACAATGTGGACAGATCTAGAGGGTATAATGCTAAGAGATATAAGTCACAGAAAAACATACTATATGACTTCATCATATGTGGAATTTAAGAAACAAAAAACCAGACTCTTAAATATAGAGAACAATCTGGTGGTTGCTGGGGTGGGGGGGGGGTTGCCAAATAGGTGAAGGGGATTAAGATATACTTATTGTGATGAGCACTGAGTATAGAATTGTTCATCATTATACTGTATGCCTGAAACTAATATAACACTATGTTAATTATATATGGATTAAAAGAAATTAAAAAGAAATCAAAATGAAAACAGAAATCTTCATTACTTTTATATTGGGTTTGTGAAACTTTACTCTGAAATACTTCATTATTAGTAATGACATAGGAGAACAATTATTAAGAATCAGCGACTAAAGCTAGGTAACATACAAAAAACTATTCTTATCTGTAGCCAAACCTTAGATTTGCTTTCATTTGGCTAAATTAGTGTGACTGATGAATAGTGGTGAATACTGAATTTTCTGGCTAAACAGAAGCCACGGCCTGCACACGCACAAGCCAACTCAACCATCCGTGAGAGGGGCTTTGTGGAACCTGCTGCTCTGTGCCTTTCGGTTCCTGAGTATTGCTGCCACCTAAGGGGACTGACTATATGGTCCACCAAAACCAGCACAGAATCTCTGCATATCCTTATAAGGGAGACTTTCAAACGGAAGTGTTGGCTTACTGGCTTCCGCACAACCACGCCTACCTGCACAAGATGTCTGCGGGCTTTCACGGTGAGGAATCATCAATCTGTAGGACACCAGGGTACCAGGAGAGGTGCCTACCTCTTCAATTCAAACTATGGAAGTTACCACTGTCAGGCACTGGCGCAGGCTAATTCACGATAACTTCTAAGTCTTAATTCCATCCAATTATCTCCAATATACTACCAAGAAGAATTTCTAACAGGCCACTTTCATGAATAAGGGAGCATTTAAGATTAATGCCTGAGCTGCTTACATTCAAATAAAGTTCTTACAGTTGATTGTATTCATACACTGATTTGCTTGGCAAACTCTCTTTCCAGCCCCATGAAGGTGGGCTTCAGCCCCACTGAGCCACTGACCCACCAAATGCCTCTATTTACTGAGCAACCACGATTTGCAAATCACTGTCCTCAAACAGCATCTAAGATTCATGATGATGATTTATTTTGTTAGGTCACTGAAGTCTTCCAAACTGCTTAGTCCCTCTTTTGTTTTTGTTTCTGTCAACAAAATCAATTACGTTCAGAGATGAAGTCGCCACCCGGCATTTCTGGGGTCATAAAAAGAGTATAAAAGAAGTCAGTCTCTCAGTACTGAGGATTATTAACTAGCCTTAAATGCCAGAGAAAAACCAAAGCTCCAGGGAAAAGCAAAAACGTCTAAGGTCAGCGGCTACCGTGGATTTACATTTCACAGCTTCGAAAAGAAGTTTTGAAGTTCAAAAGGTCAAAGAGTTGCATTTTAGCTCTGCCAATCAGTATGAGATACTACCAGCCCTTTCATCACACTTCACAAATCTGGAAAATCTTTCACCACCAGCACACCCAAGAGACATCATCAGATAAAATATCAGCATATCGGACAGTTTATAATCTCAAGATGTTGGACAGTGTTCCAAATGTACTTTTTTTCTTTCTTCTTTCAACTAACAAGAATACTCACAGTAGACAGCCTATGGGCATACACTTCAGCATCAAAACCTGAGACATTTTATCCCTCAGTGTCCACAGATGTGCCCCTGACTTGGAAGCCTTAAGTTACTACAGCCTTGAAAGTCCTCAACTGGGACAGGGATGATGAATTAAATCCCAGGGAAATGCTTTCTTCATCCATCTGGCAGCTGATGACATATTTAGTACTCTTTATTGCCTATCTGTCCCAAAGAAAACACTGTGATTTAAGCACAGAAAATATTCCCACAGGGAAAGTCATCAGCTAAATGGAAGGGACTCTGAGGGGTTTGGGCAGAGGAAACAGGAGATCATGGGCTGAGGTCAAGAGGAAGATGAGGATTAAGAAGAAAACATCACTGGTGGTGGGATTCTAGAATTTGAAGGGGAAAGAAAAGAATGGGCAGGGGGTAATTGGGCAAGGGGTGACTGGTCAGGAGAACAAAAGGACTGGGAGGAGAACAAAGCAATAAAATTGATAGTGGGAGAGACTTTTGTGGCCCTCAAAAAGGAAAATGGACAGAAACGTATTGAGGGAATAGGGGCAGCCTCCGAAATAAATTTTGGGTGGCTGATAAGGAGATGAAAGCAGAGAGAAACGGTGTGGTAGCCTCCAAAATGGTTCCCCTGAACCTTACCTCCTGATTTTCATGCCCTTATGCAGTCCCTTCTCATGTTACACAGAGCTGACATGTGACTGCTACACTATTATGGAAATGATAGTGTCCAACCTCCAGGACTAGGTCTCAGACAGGAGGGCTTCTGCACGTCACTCTTACAGATCACTTCCTTTGGGGAAACCCAGCTGCCATGCTCTGAGGATACTCAAGCCAACTTATGGAGAGGATATGGCAAGGACCTGAGGTCTCCTGCCAACAGCCAGCACCAATCTGCCACCAAGAGAACGAGTCACCACAGAAGGAGATCCCCCACTCTCAGCAGGGCCTTTGGGTGACTGAAGCCCTGGGGCATACCTCGACTACAACCCTGTCAATGATCTTAAAGCCAGGACTACATGGTAAGGCTGCTCCTGGATTCCTGACCCACAAGAACTGTGCAAGACAGTAATTTTTTACTGCTATTTTAAGCTGCTAAATTTCCAAATAACCTGTTACTAAGCTGCGTTACAGTGTACTAATGCAGCCAGACTATAGACAGAGGGCAGGGAAACAGAGACGAAGCATAGTCGGGAAGGTAATTCATAATAGAGAGAAAGCAGGGGAGGCAATAAAATCTGAAATCTGGCTTCTCTCACTTTCTCCTTCCTTCTTATATACTGCTGCATGTTAATTTTTTTTCTTTGTGAGTAAAACTTACTTCATGGGAACACTGAACCTGGAAATCCCAAGACTTACAGTAAGAAAGAACAGCAAAGCTATTCTAAGTGCTTTCTCTATAGTTAATTAATCTCAACCCTGTGTGCTAGGTTCTATTAATTCTTTTTTTTTTTTTTTTTTTTTTTTTTTGGTTACAGATAAGAGTGTTGTAACTTGCCTAAGATCATACAGCCTGTGAGGGGCCAAGCCAAGATCAAACCCAGAAATTCCGGTTTCAGAGCTCATGACTTCAACCCTATACCATCTTATGTCCTTCTCCAAATGGAGGCGTCTGAGCATAAATGAGCTCTGGGCTTCATTTTTTGACACTCCCCTTCTGTGTAACTACATACTATGAGACACCACTTCTGTCTTAATCCTCTGGCTTGAGTGGACCAAAGACTTGTCATGGTTCAGATTAAAGCACTCAAAGAAAATTTTAATTATTAAGGAGAACTAAAGAAGAACAAACAAGAAAGAGTCCAGAGATGCTACACACCCTCCTGACACAGGCCTAGTACAACCTGGCATGAATTGGCCTCACTAAAAAGATCTCTGGGCTTCCCAAGGGTCTGACTGCAGGAGGCAGCTTGGCGTCAAGTAAAGCGTGGTGTGCAGTGAAGGCAGCTTGTTTCAGGCCTGCAGAACTGCCTCCTCCCCAGGTGACCATCACCACCCAGTGGTCTTGCCCTAGGAAGGCCAGATTCCCTAAATCCATACAAGAGCAAAACCAAGTTCTACTACCGAGGGACTAGGTTTTAGGGAAATGGCCTAATGGCTACCTCCTTGGTAGCCCTAGCAACTGTCATCTTATGAATTTTTGGTCTGACCATTTGTTTCCAATCATCTATTTAACAGACTGGCCTTGCTTTCTCACTGTGTCCTTAGGGGTTAGTAATGGTGATAAGTAAGGATGGGCTCTGTTTTCAAATCCTGGCTATGCAACTATGCTCGCAATGGGAGTTCCATGCCAGGCCCACAACGTAACATCATCTCATATCCAGGTACCCATATGTTTGCTGAGCCTGGACAACACTACCTTGTTCAGGCCTACATCAATCTTAACTATACTCAGTTCCATTGTTGGCTTCCAAAGAAAACCAATAACCCTAACCTCTTGTGAACTTTGTTATTTTTCTAAAGCCTTTGGCGGTCAGGTTGAAGTGCTGGGCACTTCTCTACCTTTCCACCTCCCTTCATCTAGCCTCTCCCCCACCCCAGGACTACCTCTACCTTTCCCAAGCACCACCTCCCATTCCATTTCTAATATCTCAACTTATTTTTATTCAGAGCATTTATGCATATCTAAACCCAAATACTCAGTATCTGGCAAGCCACCCCCAGCATTCACCCTCCTGAAAGACTGCATAGCTTTTCCATAATAACCATACAAGCTTCCTTCTGAGAGGTCCATGCTGCAGTCACTGACACAGACTCCCCAGGGATGGGGGAAGAGTCAGAGGTTAGAGACAGAGACCCTGAAAGGGTCAGAGATCCCAAGCGGCCACTGAGACCCTGAGCAAGTCACTTCACATCTCTGAACTTCAATCTCTGCATCTGCAAAATGAAGACTAATTGCACGTCTGAGACGACTTTGTTTTCCCATTGTAGGTTTCACATAACTAGCAAAACCAAAAAACTATAATCGAGGTAGAACTAACTTTCAGTTACCTAACGTCTATTAGTTTTAGGTTTAAAGAACCCTGACTGCTTGGTTGCCACCCTATTTCTTATATTCCCATCCTGCAAAAATTACTCACCAGATGAGGAAAGCTTTCCTTCCTCTCTTGCCTTTGGCGCAGCCCTTCAAAGAGCATGATCTTTTATAAATGCGTATGAGTAGAGCAGAAGAGTCTTCCCCAACAGTAGGATGGGGGGAAACTATGAGGTCTTTTTTTTTGTGGAGAGGTGCTTTTTCAACGAGCAAACAAACAAACAAACAAAAAGCCATGGACACTCTGTGGTCAGAGATTAAACTTCACAATATGACCCTGTTTTCCTTTTCAGTTCTTCCAACATCCCCACCAAAACACGAAACTGATTCCCAAAAACTGGCACAGGAAAATTGTGATAGAATATCAAATTCCGCTTCCCTCTGACTTCACTTTGCCTAATTCCCTACTAGGTAAAACCCAGATACTTAAACAAACAAACAAACAAATAGATAATCTGGCAGAAGCTGTGTCCCGGCACCTAGAGAGATAGGAGTGTCATCTCCTACACAGGCTGTCCTGGCTTGGTTTGCTTACTTTTGTCAATTCTGATTCTCTGGAGAAAGATTATCTATCCCCAAAGCCATTAAAGCATCTAGCCAGGATAAATGGTTCCTGCCTGAGAAAAACAGTCCTCCAGTGTCAGACACTGCCTCTTAATTGATCTTAATAAGCCATTTTAAATGAAGGGGAAGAAAAAAGTAGAGCACTAACCCATGGTAATTATCTGTAATTCTCCATGCGTAATGTCACTGAATTGAGAAAACAACGCAAAAATGGACAGATGCTGACTAGAGCTTTCGCTGACACCAAAATTAGGGTATTTTGTACAGTAAGTAACATGACTAAGCGGCAGTATTTCAAAGGCAGGTCTTCATCCCCACAACAATATCCAATGCCAGGGACTGCTGGGAACAGTCAGAAGACGCACTTTCCATAAAGCATGACCCAGGAGAATGGGCAGGACTTGGGCAGTGTGGCCTAAAAGCTGATGGGTGTGGCAGAGACTCATTTAGCTGCTAATATTTAATGTAAAATCGGGTAATTCTACATCAGCTATAAAGTGAGAAGAGAAATGAACTCCCCTGCTTCCTAAGTAGGGCTTTTTGTTCTGCTTTGTTTTGTTGCCAGTTTAAAGAACTATAATCCCAGCACTTCAGAGGTCCTTTAAAAACAAATGTTCTTATTTAACAATGGTAGAAAACAAAGAGGAGGTCTCACAGCTGTGAGTAAAGCCCACAGGCCTCGAGTGGGGTGGAACACAAAGTGGGTTTGAGAGGGAGGGGGGCAGGGTCAGGAAAAGTTAGGTAGCAGCTAGACTGAGCGGTGGGAGGAATGCTGGGAGGCAGAGTCCCCAGTCCTTGAGGGGAGAATGAGATGGACAGGAGCTGGAGGCAAGACAGTGATAAATCAGAGACACATTAGAAGCCCGGGGGCTCAACATCCAGAGCTTGTGCCTTCTAAGACCTTGGGGCTGACATATCAAGAGCCAAGGGTGCAGAACACAGTCCTCTCCTCTTCCCCGTCTGCCCCAGGGTAACCCTTAGACTCGTTATAATGCATCTGAATTGCAGGTATAGCCCCGCCCAAAGGAGAAAAGCTACCAGGATGGTTCTGCTTCAAACCCTGTAGGGTAAAACACAACCTCTCCCATCCTGTGGAAGGAGTCTCCCAAAAGACTGGGAGCAGCCTCCACTGGAGACCACCCACCCCACTGCAGGTCCCATCCCCGAAAGACCCAAGAATATCCGATCCGAAACAACTTAGGAGGTTCTGCCTCCTGGAATCCGTCTGCTCTCCCACCGTGAGGGTGTCCTTTCACCTTAATAAACAGCTCCGCGCTTGCTACTTTCCTTCTAGCTGTCTTGATTCTGAGCACAGATCCCCACCTATATCTTTTCAGGGGGTATCTAAGGACGGAGACCTCCCCATTCACACAGTGCAGACTCTCCCACCAGTGTAACAGAAAGACCGCTACTCTTTATCTTACCAGGAATCTCCTCTTCTATCCTGACCTGTAACCAGCATCTCTCTTCTTCACCTCTTTAGGCCCCGACAAGTAATTCTGAGCGCTTATCATGTTCCAGAGAGCCGTGTGCTAGATGGGGGTTGCTATACCATTTCTGATACCCTCCGCATAAGGAGAACAGCTTTATCTGATGTCTCAGCAATAAGACAATTTACCATGTTTTGAAAACTCCACGCATCTCCACTCCAGAAGTGTACGTGATTGAGTGCAGGTTTGTGTGCATGTGTGTAGGGTGAATGGTGCTCTGAGCATCCAGCAGCTGCTACTGACCTAGCAGCAACAATTAAAAGGAACAATCTTGGGCTCACAGCTGCCAATGGGCTAGGCAGAAAGATGGGAATGATAACAAAGAGGGAAGTGAATGAAACTCCAAGGAAACAAAGGATTTGGTATCCTGTCCCTGCCCGGAGCAACAGTATGGGGGAAGACATGACTGTGGCTCGCTGGAAAGTCTGTGTGGGATTTGCCCTGAGGTTAAAAGTTACCAGCACTGGGGCGCCTGGGTGGCTCAGTGGGTTAAGCCTCTGCCTTTGACTCAGGTCATGATCTCGGAGTCCTGGGATCGAGTCCCACATCGGGCTCTGCTCTGCGGAGAGCCTGCTTCCTCCTCTCTCTCTCTGCCTGCCTCTCTGACTACTTGTGATCTCTCTGTCAACTAAATAAGTAAATTCTTTAAAAAAAAAAAAAAAAAAGTTACCAGCACTAAGAGCCACTTGCTTTTAGTTTAACACGCAACTGAAATTAAAAAAGAAATGAATGAACTTGAATTATTTTTCCTTTAGTTCTCTTGAAAGTTACTCAAAAACAGTGAACCTGCAATAAATTCCCCCCTGCAATAAATTGGGGGAAAGCTGAAAATGCCTGGCTGATTAGTGATTTTTAACTTATGTAACTTTTTTTTTGTGGTCGACAGTTTAGAATTCCATTACAATCATATTATAAACTGACCTAAGCCACTTTAGCACCTCGAAATGTCTGGTTCTTTTGATAAAGGAGCTTCTAGCACTTAGAGATAGGTGAGAGCTTCATACTCGCTACTCTCAGTCCAATTTTTGTCAATGTACATAGGCAAGCAGGCACAAAAACAGGCAAGCTGTCCTCCTCTGGAAGGAATTTCTCTTTCGGATCTCTATCACTTACACGCGAATCATGCAGGTTCACTCTGAATGTTCACCCAACATTCTCAGGGCAGGACAGACAAATAGAATTAGGTGGACAAGGAACCCTTGGAGAAGTGGCATGCCCACAGTCCTCACTGCTCTGAAGGGGTCAGGATGCTGGGCTCAGCAGGTTCTCATTCCTCACTCACCCAGGGGTGCTGGGGTTCTTACAATCCATTTTACTAATGAAAAAGATTTCTCAACATCCTTAAAGAAAGCTGCTCAGACAA
Organism: Enhydra lutris kenyoni; assembly: GCF_002288905.1. Lineage (NCBI taxonomy): Eukaryota > Metazoa > Chordata > Mammalia > Carnivora > Mustelidae > Enhydra > Enhydra lutris. The sequence continues at coordinate 64,263,318 of NW_019154087.1, forward strand.
TACCTGAAGTGTTTAGGCAACCAACTTTGGCGGAATGTGTTCCTAATGAAGACATTTCCGATGTCACCAAAATACCAAGAGAATAAGTTAATTTATGCATGCATACACAGCCTTCTGTATACACTTCAGTATTCTTAGAGTACACTACCATGCAGATAATTTGATTGTTTCTACAAAAGGAAACTTTCCCAATTTTTAACCTCAGTTATTTACTGCTATTTTACCAGGCAAATTTTCTCTTATAAATTTAAATTATTGAAAACTATTAAATGAAATCAATGTTGTTGAAATTTTGTAAATTTGCCTTCATTCATCATTTTTCTCCCTATTAGACAAAATGCCTATTAAAAAAAAAAGTCTATTAAACCAACTGTTGATCATGTTAAGTTACCATTTATATTTCTAGGCTATCACAGGCAAAACCTAAGATTTGTTTCTAACTTCTCACCAAAACGAACATTATCTTCTTGGGTTACAGATGTACGTAAGTACCATACTAGTGCGTCATCCTATTTCAAGCTTTCGCAAAGCCAAATTAGGTTAACAATATTAAAATCATGATTCAAAATGAGATTTGTAAAAGAATTACAGTGTTCTCCAAGGCTCTCCCAGTGCAAATCATTTTGATAATAATAGGAAAACTACTACTTCTTTTACTTTACCCCAATATGTTCAACCTTAACCACAACCTTCTATTCCCATTTGAGATATGGGAACAGTTGGGGTCAGAAGAGTTAAGTGAGTTGACCCAAATTCCAAGATGAAAAAGGACACAGGATTCAAAGGCAGGTAGGTCCTTCTCAGCTCCACATCCTGAACTCTTTCCTTTTTGATTTGTTATTACACCCAAGCCCCTGAACAAATTAAACTACCAAACTATGAAACTCAAAATAACAAAATCACACAAACATGCCATATATCCCATTTCATACCTTTAATCCTCTGAGACTTCCTGGGCTAGTTGGAGAAGAGCTAGAAGATTTCGTTGATTTAGGAGTAGACAGCTGGCTGCTGGGAGTTCCATTAACTGACCATGAGACAACAAAGGAGACAGAGGTCATTCAAACCCCAAATAACCAGATTGCACAAATACACCAAGCACATGCACAACATTGCTCCAATGAAGCTTCGATTCATTTAAAGCTCAAAGCAGATGGCAAATCAGTGAAAAGCAAAAATAATGTGTTTTATTGCATTACAAAGTATCAGACAAATAAGGAGTGAAACTAGAATTGTTTTCAGTAATAGCTTTCCAACAGTGACATAAACAAATATATAAAACATTATGGAATTAGAGATGTGAATGAGAACTTGTCCATAGATTCTGCCTGCCAGCAAGGGCAGAGAAATGAAATGGCTGGTATGTTTGTAATACTTTACTAGGAAGGCTGTCCTGAAACTTCCAACATCCACTCTCTTGGTATATACCAACCTGGTTACCCAAGAAGTTCTACCGCTCTCCCAAATCAATTCCACATAAGCCAAACAAATTTTCTAAGCATATTCTTTATGGAAAGGGAAAATTACTTGTCATTTTTCTTATAACACCTGTTTATTTCTTTGAAGGCCATAAAAGGCACTCTTCAACTTTCTTTTTATCTAAAGTAGTCATTCTTAATTCCTTCCATTTTCTTGTCCTCACTGTTTAATTTCTCCCACTATTTACCAAATCTTGATGGTTTTCCAATAGTACCCCCTCCAAACTTCTACACACTTCCTGGGTTGAAGACTCAATTTAGAGCACAGCTAGGAAAATCATGACCACTGCTGTTTAGAAGGGAGGGTAAATTTGCCCATTTTATACTAGAGAATGCTGGTCAAACACTTCAGCATGACTTATGCTTATTCCTAACTTTATCACCTGGATCCATTTCTGCTGTCATTTCACAAAGTTGGTAGTTAACATTTAGGACTGGTGTAATTATTTTTCTAAGACGTATCTGAAACCCCTTTTATCACGAATCTTCAATGCTTTGCCCAAAGATGAAAACTGTCATTCATCTCTATGGAAAGAAAAGCAAAGTCCATTTCTTTCTTTTGTTTTCAAATACGAGGAAGCAGAAAACTATTATTTTAAATGAAGCTAATAAATGTAAAAAAACAATATGCAGAGGCAAAAGTCCTAAATAGGTGACTCAAAAAAGTGAGTACTAGTTCTTGAGTAGAGGCAAAAGTCCTGGGATCAACAAGTATTTGTGATTAGATGAATAACCTATAAACCAGGGTATCTGGGTTTGAAGTCATGCTTATTTATTGCATTGCTCATTTTAAATTGGGAAAGGATGAAAAAATTTTCTCGTCACTTTTAACTTACCAAACTTTAATTTTTCTAATTTAAAACCACCCATGCATAAACAATGATCTGTTATCTATAATTTCATAACAAATGTACGTGCATATTTAGAGTACAAGGACAACACAAGGAACTGTGCAATTAGAAACTTTCTAGGATATTCAACAGTCCTGATTATTTCTCAATTAAGTTAAATTTCAATGTTGTTTTCTTTTAAAAATTCTCTTTAAAGAAAGGGAATTGGTGGCAGAAGTTCACATAAAATAGAGATTATTATGGTCAATGAACTAGTCAACTTGCTGTGAGCTGAGACTGAATTTTACTCCTTTTTTTCCTTCATTCCACACAGCAACCTAGGCAGGTCACCAGCCTCCACTCAGTAAGTGCTATTAGCTTTCACAGATACTCAGAATCCACACTGACAGCAGAGGCTACTTTGGAACAGTGACAGAAAAGGGACAAAAGGATAAAAATCAATTCCTGGAAATGGTGATCCTGGCAGGAGACAAAACTCCCTAAAAACATACCCACTGCTAAACAAAGTTTCTTGACAAAACTCACTGCCAGGAATTTTACTGGAGTCAGTAACTACATGCCCGTATTTCCCTCCAAATAATCTCATCCTAAAGAGACACCAAGTCATGTTTGGGTTTCTAAGTTTCCCAGAGCATCTGGAAAATTCTAAAAAATGTTCCTTCATGAGTAATCCTTAATTTCACTTCTTTGCCCATTTCTTCCAAATCTTCGTTAGAAAGGTAAGTGGGGCAGGGTCATGTTGGGCATGCTCCCCTCACACGGCTGCCACCAGCTGGTGGGTGGACAATGACCAACCCACACCCTCGTCATGTACCACTCCTTCACCAACCCCCGACTCTCTCTCCCAGAAGAAGGCTGTTATCCACGCCTCCCCTCAACTGGAAGAAAAGAAATAAACTTGGGCTTTTTTGTTTGCTTGTTTGTTCAGAAGATCTTCTGTCTTGGTGGACTCTGAAAGATTTACAAGCTAGAAACCTCAAATGAGCATCTTTAGGACTCAAGTTATGGTAATATTTACCTACTTATGTTACCCAGATGAATTTCTATGTGTTTCTTACACACTATTTGCCTGTTTTGCTAAGAGTTTTGTTGAGAAATTCAGTCAACCAGAAGACCGCACTTACAGAGCACTTCTGTTCCAAGACTGAAAAGGCACAATTTTCTGTCTACAAAGCTAATACCTCTGTTTGAGATTCCAGTTTGTCCCACGGCATTTTCTAAATGTTCCCAGGTATGCCACAGCTAGAGGTCTGTAAATGTGAGTTGTGCTTGTGGGTATGCGGCTTTCAATAATACAAATTGCCCCCTTGTTTGTAACTGCAGGATGTGGTGAACATACTTTGGGGTTTAATCTCTCATAAAGAAGCTGTTTGCACTCTGAAGTGTGATTTATATATCTCACAACTTTTACTTGCGAGTTTAAGATACTCTACCCCAAATGCAAATACAGACTTAGTTAAAAATTGGGAGTCCTGAAATGTTAAGATTTCTTGAATCAATTTCTAAGCATTTCAAATTCAATTTAAAAAGATTTGAATAAATCTTTATTTATACAAACATATTGGTCTGCAAGAAAAATTATGGCTATGATACATGCTTTTAGTTTAGTATGTATTGGATTCATTAAAATACCTGATTTTTTAATCACTCTCCTCACTTCTATTTATTTCACTGATACGATAAATATCTATAAAACCTATGGCTAAAACAAAAGCAAAGAACCTGACAAAAATCTACATTTACCATATGGTGGGCTCAGGTAATTGTATTTATGCCAATTTCATGTTGTATTAGCTTTCCTAATGTTTGAGATACTTTACAGAAGCATAATATAATTTGAAATAAGCTTCACAGCAGAGAGATGCTTTCAGTTAAAAATATTCATATTATCAATATTTTTAGAAAGAGTGTTGGGCCTCTTAGCTGTAGGGTGGGGAAGAAGGTAAGAACAGAAGGAGAAGAAGGTAAGAACAGAACAGTTTAATTGCTTCTATGGTCATTTTCCTATAACCAATGAACTTTAGCTTTTTTCAGTAACAGAATATTTTCCAAAATTAACTAGAAGATAGACCCTTCGAGGTGGTACTCCTCCTCGATCCCTTGGTCCTCTAACTACACACAGAGAGAGGCACTTGGCCATCTTCGGACAATGACTGGTTCTCTAAAAAGAAGGGACATTGAGGCATTCTATGCACGGTGAAGCATCCCACAGCGCACAAATGTACACTGGTACAAGCCAGATACGTTCATGGAAATGGAGCAAAAGGAAACAGAAATGTGGCAAGAGACAGAAACAAAAACCCAGCGGAGCGACAAAGCCATTCTCCTCATGGCTCACCTGGGGATCTGGCTGCAGAGTAGGCACCGGAGTGGTGTCCACCCCTCTTTACTGTGCACATTCAGGGAGTACAAAGAGGAGGAGACAGTAAGGAGAGCAGTTATTCAGCAGGTCTGAACGCGTATACACAAAAAGGGTTAAACAGCCTGACCGAAGGAAAGTGGGGTGGGTGCTGAAGGCAAAGCAGTGACAAGTAGAATGTCCAAAACACTCCATCTTTTAGAGGACCTGATGCTTGACACAATTTTATTGATCCTACTTTCACATGTTCTAGATTTCCCATCTGTGAAATCATGGTTTTTCATAATCCTCTCCTGAACAGGAAGGGATATCAGCAAAATTACTTAAAATTACTATATACAAACCTTGTAGAAGACATCAAGATATTTATAGATGTTTCTAGCTTTTAAAAAAGTGCCCCCAAACAGTCAAAATTATCACAGATCTATAGGTTTAGAACCTGAAAGAAACTTAATTACAGGTAAGTCTGACTCTTAAATAAGTACCAATTTCCAATAATAATCACTGCTACTATTAAATTGCTTGAAAAAGGAAAAGCCTATGAAACTTATCAAGGAAACGCGTTCTGTGTCAGATGTATGTTTTAAACCAATAAGAGAAGAAAAATATCCACAATCATACAGCACAAAGTTAAAAATACAGTACGTTATGGTCCAAATGCAAAACACTTCTACATAAATACCAGAAGGTTCTAGATATAGACTGTTCTTGAGAAAATGTGTGAGAATAAAACAAACAAGCGTCTTAGCAGATCTATGACAACTTTGAGCAACAGACTCAAATTTTTTGTTTTAAGAATCATGTCATCTACGTGTTGTTTGGAACCTGGCTGCATGCAAACATGGGAAAGACCGCTAGTTCGTAACAATTCAAGGAACTGAAGGAGAAAGAGTACCTGAAGCTGGCGATTTGCTGCGTCGGGAGGGCCCAGGGCTTTTAGATCCAGAATACTTGACAGCTGAGGAGCGAGAATAAGAGGACTTCAAGACGCGGCATTCTAGAAAGGAGAGAAAGTGTATTAACTAAATCTGGTTAAAATACTGATCACACGTGTATGCAGTTTACTGCCAGAGAGCGAACACCTGATCATTTTCCCATTATTGTTAAACAACTCCAATATACAAAGCAATTGTCCCAAAAGTACACCCGAGGTTGTCTTTAGTTAGGCTAGGCATCTTGTAGACAAGCTCATTGCTCCAGCGGAGTTCGCACTGAATAGGGAAATCCCAATGTCCTAACTTGATCACGCACGTAGAGCCCCGTCTGAACATGCTCAGCTTCCTTTTTCGGTCAGTAGTATTGGTAGCAAAAGGCCACAATTTTATTCTGTCCAAACTCCCTGATAATCTTATTTTGAAAGGGTAGGGGACTCCTTACCATCTTATTTTCCACCTTCTCTAAGTATAGAGGATCGAAAATGAGGAAACTAGCTTCCAGCAATAACTTTGGTTTTTCCATAAATCATCAAATAAAACAGCATTTAGAGTACCAGAAGTAATTACAGCTAAAATAATCAGTGCTAATTTGAATAATTAAGAACATGGGTTTGGAGCCATGAAGATTTTGAATGAATCTTGAATCTGATTTTGCTAACTAGGGGAGCTTGGTCAGGGTCTAAGGCTCCGTTATTTCCCCTATGAAATTGGGATCAGAATAAATTCTGCATCTGCTTGGTAGGCTTGTTATAAGGATTAAATCAGATAACCTATTGTCTGTCATTTACGGTTTAAAATACTTCAATTTATGAGGTAAGATTACAACGTGGGTTGGGTTTAATGTATACCACCACGCAATAAATTAACATGTGAAGTCCACTAATCAGGAAAATACACACCAGGGGAGGCTAGTTAGCATTTGAAAGACCCTAATCAAAATCTCACTCAGAAGGGGCTGGATCAACTTCAGTTTAGTTAATTAGCATTGTGGATGTTAAACAGTATTCTGTTGTTGAAAGGAGGGGTGTGTGTTAGTCAGAAACATCTTAAAGGCACTGCCACTCTTTCATAAGCACAAGTGTAAATCCAGAAAACCAACAACTACAGCTTAGAACCACACCCTAGCTTTAGGACTCTCAGCCAGTCCTGAGGTCAGTTCTTGAAGCGGGATTCTGTTACTTGGGGAAGACGTGTTTAGCATTTTAATGAATCTTTAATGCAAGATGTTGTCAGAATCCTAAAAGGATAGAAAGTAAGGACTTTATTAAGATTAAACACAAGTTAAATAACTGGTTAAAAAAACATACACAGGGGCGCCTGGGTGGCTCAGTGGGTTAAGCCTCTGCCTTCTGCTCAGGTCCTGATCTCAGGGTCCTGGGATTAAGACCGGCATCGGCGGCGGCATCTGCTCTCTGCTCAGTGGGGAGCCTGATTCCCCCTCCCCCTCTGCCTGCCTCTGTCCTTACTTGTGATCTCTCTCGCTGTCAAATAAATAAATAAAATCTTTTAAAAAAAATACACATCTTTTTCTCCAAATAAATGTAACAGTGGCCAAATCAAGTTTAATTTCATGACCTGCTGGTGAAGGTATAATAATGACGTTTATAATAATGAAAGTGAAGCACATACATCAGGGACCCTTCTGCTTTATATATACTGTTTCACTTAATCCTCACAAAATCTTATGAAAAAGCCAGTTATCCTCCATTGGCAGAAGGTTGAGTAATTGGCAACTGAGAGGGAAGAAATCAGTAACTTACACCCACCTTTCACTATTGGAGCCCACTGGTAGCTAACAACAAAAACCATGAATAATAAAACTAGATTAGTAAATTTACAACATGCACACAAAGCACAGAGAACAATGCCTGGGACATACATAGTATGTGCTCAATAAATATTTTGTTGCTACCCAAATTAACTTCATAACGTAGAAGATATCATTGTGTTTCAGTGTCTCAACTTTCAAATTTAATAATATTGGTTGGCATCAAAGAAATACTATGAAATGAGATTAAGCTATAATCAAGAAACATGTAAAATACAGATGATAATGCAAATGCACATTTTAGTCAGACTTAATCATCATGGGAACAGGGGAGAGCATTAGCACACACAATATAACAGGACATTCTCTGTGATTCTTTCTAGTGGTATTACAAGTTAAAATCAGGGCCAGGCCAACAGAATATAAGACAGTACAGAAACCCTCAGTGAAACTTGGCAGCAATGAAAAAAATGAAACAAAATAAAAAAGTATAGATAAATGAGGCCCAAGCACAAAGCAGATAAATTATCTCCATGGTAACCGACATAGTTTAACAGGAAAGAATTACTCAAGGAAGTTTGGTACCACAAAACACATCATCTTGAATTTTAAGAAGTTTATGGATCACAGGATTTATTTGGTGACATGTTTCTCTAATTCTGGATGGTCAGAATCACTACAACTGGAAAGGGACTACCGTCTAATTTTTGAAAGGCCACCTCTCCTCACTCATGAAATTAAAGAGCGAGACTTCATCTTTTACATCGATCTCCTGTGTGAAATGTTATGTCTGTATGATTTTACCTCCTTTTAAGAGGAAGTTGACTTTACTATCAGCTAAAATAATCACTATTACTATAATAGGTTTAAATTAATTCAAGACGAAAAAGTAAAGCAATTTTCCCAGAATCAATAACACCTGAAATCACTAAGGTTATTGCTATAAAGTTGAAAACTCCATACATTGGAGAAAGGGATTTTCTCATTCTATCAATGAAAATAGCTTTATTTTTTTCTGCATATACGAACAATGCATTTTTTTTTAAGTTGCAAACAACGAGGTAAAAAGAAAGCCAAGACAACCATGATTAACAATTATTACCTTTTACATATCTCGTTATGAACACAGAAAATGGGTAACTAACCATTTCAGATTCAATATAACCCATATCTTTAAGGTGGCACAACCAGCCACTGTTCTGAAATAGGCAGGAAATCCATTTCAGAGGCAAAACAAGGCAGTCAAGAGACAACTCATTTTAATCTAAAAAATTTAAAACTACCTGAATTAGATTTTTTAACAACTAGGCTAATGTTTTCATTTTATTCTCTACTTTCATTAGTTCAAAAAGAATACCACCAATGTCCTCTTTCTTCAACATGCCAGACCACCTAGCAAGGGTCATCTGACTAAACCCTGAACCTCTGTTTCAGGATTACTAGGACGGTCAAAGAATTGCCTCACCACTGTGATCCAGGACGAAGTCATCTTGGGCATAACGGAATTTTTCAGGCCCACAAGCAATAAAAACATCGTCATCACCAAAAAAGTCTTGCAGACAAGTAACCTAAAAAGAAAGGAAAAAAAAAAATCACGTCTAAGAGATATATTGGAAACATTAGAAGTGAAAGAAAAAGCAAAATGCATTGCATTTGCAAGCCTCACCTATAATATTGTGTTGGAGTGAAAAGCAATTTAAAATCACACTACATTTCCAAGCACTCGACTCTATAGAGCACTTCCACACACTTTCCCTGACCTCAGCACAACAGAATGAGGAGTTCATAGCTGGCATCAACATTTCCATTTCACAAGTGGAGTCGAGGACATTCACACAAAGCAATGTGTTTTCTTCCGTGTTCCCCCTATTAATGGGTGACGGGGCTGAGGCTGATGGAGGTCTCTGCTCTCAGTCTAATTTCTTCATTTCTACCCTTCCTCAGTCTCCCCCTTCCCAACTGTGTCACCCTGGGCATGACTTCTCTGTACCTTTGGTCCAGTGCACTGTAGGTTGTTTGGGGAATAATGCATGAAACCTGCTTGGAATAGTGCTGGGCATCTCAAGGCTCAATGTGTTAACACGCATCTCCATCACCAACGTCATCATTAAGATCAGAGGAAGCCTCGGAGCCCTTCCAAAGTCCTGTACCTGAACAGATAGTTTTAATTTCATATTCTTTTTTCAACCCCTCACCCTAGCCCCCAACACACAGTATCAGTTTCAGATTCCACAGAAACCGGATTCACGGCAGTGAGCACATTCATCCATTCCTGCCAGGGATTATAAGAACTATCCTTCTGGACTTTGGACATAGGTAGATTCCACGTTTACCTGTTTTTCAACTGGCTATGTGATTTTTTTTTTTAAGTACTCTTTTCCTAATAATAAAGTTTTTTTTTTTTTTTTAATCACTGTTCTAGTACCTAGGATCTGAGCGATTGATTTTATTACAAGGATATATTTCATCTGGTACTAAATTTGTTGGTATTTGACTAAATGCCAAAGTAAACAATTAAGTTGCTTATTATATAGAATAAAAGTATTTAACAAGTCTAGGGACTGTAATAAATCCAGGTGTTTTTGTTTTGTTTTTCTCTACAGCAGTTCAATTTAGATCTTCTAGTCAATCTTTTAATGATTTCACCTGTCAGTATAAATTGGCTTTCCAAACACGGTTTCCATGTTTGCCTCCCATCAACTCAGGTTCTAGCCAATGAATACATATTTGGTTAAATAGTTAACCAATTATATAACTATTAAATAGGTTCATATTTGCCTCATATACTACTCTCAAGGAATGGTAGGTATAAAATGAATAAGTTACACAACGGATTTAAACAAACATGTATTTTGACTCGGGATGCTGACATACCTCACATAACATTAAACAACTCTTGTCTCCTTTTATTCAACAAATTTGTACTGAGCATATATGATGTGCCAGGCACCATTCTAGGTGCTACAGAAACATCAGTAAAGAAATAAAATGATCCTACTCTCATGAAGCAAGTGTAAAAAGCAGCACAATAAAATTTGTGAGTAAATTAATGCAATATAAAAAGGTGGTAAGGGGTATGGAGAAAGATAAAGCAGAGATGGGAACTGTGAATGTGTGGGATGGGTGCTACAGTACTAAACAGGGTGGTCAGGGAAGGCCTCACACTAAAATGACATTTGGACAAAATATTAAAAGAGACCAAGGAACAAGCATGTGGGCAAAGTGTTCTAGGCAGAGAGCACAGAATATGGGAAAACCCTGTGAAGATATTAGGCTTAGCACGTTCACAAGAAACAGTCCTGGAATACAGCAAAAGAGGAGAAGAATGGATCAGAGAAGTAAGGGGAAGGAGAGCAGATGACATAGGGCCCTGTCAGCCACTGGTATGGACTTTGGCTTTACTCTGAGATGGAAAACCATCAGAGGCTTCAGAGCAGAAGACTGTCACAAGGCGATGTCCCTTTTAACAGGATCACATTGTGCTCATAACAGACTGTAACAAAAGGGCAAGGGTAGAAAGCATTAAAGGCTCTTGCTACATCAGGCAAGAGATTAGAATGGCTTGTGCAAAGGTGTTGGAACCAAGATGCCCTTCAACAGACAAATGGATAAAGAAGATACGGTCCATATATACAATGGAGTATTATGCCTCCATCAGAAAGGATGAATACCCAACTTTTGTATTAACATGGACAGGACTGGAGGAGATTATGCTGAGTGAAATAAGTCAAGCAGGGAGAGTCAATTATCATATGGTTTCACTTATTTGTGGAGCATAAGGAATAACATTAATGGAGGACATTAGGAGAAGGAAAGGAAAAATGAATTGGGGGAAATCAGAGGGGGAGACAAACCATGAGAAACTGTGGACTCTGAGAAACAAACTGAGGGTTTTGGAGGGGAGAAGGGTGAGAGGTTGGGTGAGCCTGGTGGTGGGTATTATGGAGGGCACATATTGCATGGAGCACTGGGTGTGGTGCATAAACAGTGAATTCTGGAACACTGAAATTAAAAAAAAAAAAAAGAATGGCTTGTGCAAAGGTGTTGGGAGTGGAGGAAGTGAGGGGACTACACCACCCTTTGGATATGGGGATATGAAAGAAGAGAGAAGAATATGATGGCTCAGGGAGTCTGGTTTGAGTCACTAAAGATAGGGCTGTCATGAACTCTGACAGGGTAGAACACAAGAGAATGGACAAGTTTAGTGTAGAAAGGGTGCTCATGAATTCAGATTTGGAACATTAACTGTGAATGCCTATTAAAAACCCAAGTGGAGGTGTTGGTTGGAAAGTTGGACATATATAAATCTGAATGTCATGGGCGAAATCAGGGCTGGAGATATAAATTTGGGACTCACCAGCATATGGATGGTATTTAAAAATCTTGAGATCAATTATGGCAATGAACAAACATAAGGAAAATATCTAAAGCCTGAGTTCTGAAGCAAAGTAATATTACAAGGCCAAGCAGAAAAAGCAAATCCAGCAAAGATTGAAAAGGAGCAACCAGTATGGGAGGAAGAAAAACAAGAATTTGTAGCATGCTGGAAACCAAGTTAAGAAAGTGTTTCAAAGAGGAGGGAGGAGAGAGCATTCACCTGGGTTAATGTTATCAACAGGTTAAGTATGATGAAGATTGAGAAGTGGCCACTGAATCAGCAACATAGAGATTTGTGGGATCTTAAAGATGAAAAATAGTTTTAGTGGAGTGGTTGAAGAGAAAGTCTAATTGGAGAGTTTTACTACAGGAGAGCAGAAGAACTGGAGACATAGACGACTCTTTCAAGGAGCTCTGACTGATAAAGTAGGACATAGGAATGGGAAGATGGCAGAAAGAGGAGGTAGAGTTCGTGGTTAGCAGAATTTGTTAAGATGAGAGAAAAAATACTCTACTATGCTACTGAAATGACCTAGTAGGAAAAAAAATGGTGATGCAAGAAAGAAAGGGGAATCCTGCAGGAGCTCTGATCCTTTGTAAGAGAGAGGAGATGGGAGCGGAGTGCAGATGGGACTGACCTCACATGAGACTACAGTCAGTCTTCCCCAGTAAAGGAAGCCAGGTAGAAGCTGCAAGGTGAGGACACATGGTGGTGTAGTGTTTGGACGTTTTCTGATTACTTCCTACTTCACTGAGAAAACTGAAACAAAGTCATCAGCTGAAACTGAGGCTGGGGGAGAAGGTACAGCAGGTTAGAGGAGGAAGAAAAGATGTAAAATTGCAATATGGGGTTGTGGGGAGTTCTTTGTTATTAGTTTAGTGAACACCTATGCCTCCACTCTGAAAGGAAAAGAACAGGTCTGACTTGATCACTGCTGTGTCCCCAGCAAAGGGTCCTATTTATAGAAACTGTACAGTGTAGTGTCTCTAACCAAAAGAGGAGCCCAACCCCCAGTCCGGGTTCTGGCCCTAAACCCTCTGCCTGCACCTCACCACACCCGAGTAATCTGGTACACTGTCCTGAGGGGGAAACAATGATGTCCCCACAAGCAGCACTAAGGGTGGACTCAGGATCCCACAGTCTACATGTGACAGAAATTCTTGGTTCTAAAATGAAAGAAGTTATCCAGTCCATATATTATTTTAGAAAATCAAAACCTTTTAAGCTGGCATTGTTACTCTATCATGGGGTTGCATCAGACTAGTCAAGAGAAGAAAATCGATAGGAACACAGATGATACGGAAAACTAGAGTGTACTGATAATGAGTAAATAAGGAACAAATGGAAATATTCTCTCCCTCTACTGCTGCTGATTTAAAATACACATCTGTTCACATTTTTCACAATATAGACATGGACCGTTTAGACTGTCCCTATTATGTTTCACTAAACTGTAAAGTTAAAATGCACCAGAAATGGAACACCAGCAGTGAAGCAAGTTGATGAATATGATTAAACGTCAGCCGAGATACTATCTGCAGAAGAGGGATGAGCAGGTTCCAGTTTTCTGTTCACTTTCATTGCAGAGGAAACTCAGTTTATACGGTGTTATGTAAAATACAAGTGTCAGGGGTGCCTGGCTGGCTCACTTGGTAGAACATGAGGCTCTTGATCTCAGGGTTGGGAGTTCAAGCCCTGCATTGGGTGTACAGAGTAGTTAAAAATAACAAATAGAAATAAAATACCGGTGTTAGCCCATGAAGCATCTGGGAAGCGTAAGCTTTTGCCTGGAGCAGAGCCTGCACTGCTGAGCCTGTAGGAGGCTTGGGCAAGATACCAATTTTAGGGGTGCCTGGGTGGCTCAGTGGGTTAAGCCTCTGTCTTCTGCTCAGGTCATGATCTCAGGGTCCTGGGATTGAGCCTTTCATCGGGCTCTCTGCTTAGCGGGGAGCCTGCTTCCCCTCTCTCTCTGCCTGCCTCTCTGCCTACTTGTGATCTCTCTCTCTCTGTCAAATAAATAAATAAAATCTTAAAAAAGAAAAAAAGATGCCAATTTATCTTTAAAGACTAAATGTGATCACGTGTGAAAGCAGCTGTTATTTCTTCATTTTCATTAATTCGTGGCCTCAAATACTTTTTAAATTTAAATTAATGGATAATCTTTCCTGTAAGTATAAACAAAATACCTGCTTTCCTACAAGTTCAATAAATGAGACATTTTCCCAGAAAATACCACTGACAACTTAGAAACATTCCTTCCATTGTCTTGACTTGTGGAAAATTATAGGCAAAAAAATTAAGATTTTTTAAAAATTAAGCTATATTAAGCTCCCAGAAATTATATACAGAAATGTGATTCATGCTATATATAAATACACATGTATACATATACTTGTAAAATACATATAAATATATTTATATGCATATATTTAAAAATAGTTCCTACCAACAGCATCTAGGAATAATTATAAAAGGGAAAAAAAGAGATTTGATTTAAATTTAACATAGTAAAGCAAAGCACCAGTCTACATATGTAAGCTAAATGTCAACATTTTTAGATAATGCAGATAACCAGAGAATTGTAAGCATACCATTCCAATTTTATGCTACAACTATTTGTGTAATATAGTGTAATATTGTGTAATACTAGCCCTCCATACAATATACTCATTATTTGCTCATGCTTACATTTTACAAGTGTATGGACTATATACTTAATTGTTCCTAGTAACGTCCCAAATTCAGTCAATGTTTTTCAGAGTGAAGTATCTGATAAAATGCCAGGGTCTGATGTAAGCTACAATAACTATTTCTTATCAATGGGAGTAACATTAATTTATTACTGTACATTCATTTTAACATCAAATAAGTGTCTACAATATGTCAGGCATAAACTAAAGCCACGAAGCACACAGTCTATTGGTTAAAACGGATAAGAAAAGTAATAGTTACAGTTCAAATGTTATAATAAAAGAATATTATGATAGAACACCCTAACAGTTATAGGAATAAAGAAGCACAGAAGAGGGGCACCTGGGTGGCACAGTGGGTTGAAGCCTCTGCCTTCAGCTCAGGTCATGATCTCAGGGTCCTGGGATCAGGGACCCAGGTGAGCACATCGGGCTCTCTGCTCAGCGGGGAGCCTGCTTCCCCCTCTCTCTCTCTGCCTGCCTCTCTGCCGACTTGTGATCTCTGTCTGCCAAATAAATAAATAAAACCTTAAAAAAAAAAAAGCACAGAAGAGCACCCCATAAAATAAAATATCCAGTACCTTCAGAATATTTCATATATTTGATTACTTACACAATTCTAACTTTTATGTTTTTAAATATATTTCTTATTCTTCAACTGTGGTGGTCTTGTTCCTTTTATCATATTATTTTTAAAACTGGGATTTAACTTTGAATTATGGGCCATGTCACTAGATCTGACTCAGAAAAGAACATATTAATACCATGAATAACATCTGAAAGTCCTTCTTACCAAGGGTGAGGAAAGAGTAAGTAAGGCCTCTTACTGTCTGCTTCTAAGTTCTTCAAAGCAAGAAGCTCTTCAGAAATAATGGATATTATGTGGCTCCTGAAAGAAGCTACATAAACAAGGGGAAGTAATATTTCTGCTAAGGTACAAAACTGAAGCAATCATTGGGATCTAATGCGGAAACAACCAACTGAGAAGTAATGTATCAATGGGAGTATATCTGAGCTTTCCAAAGGAAGGTGGGCCATTTAGAAACAATTTTTCCTTCAGGAGACAGATTAATTAGGTTGGGGTGACTAGGTGGCAGCCATAATTTTAGTGCTAGTTCTTAACAGATTACACAGATTAATAGATTACTTAACAGCGTGACCACTTTCCCCCCACATTTGTTCTCTGTTAACGGATATAGAAACAGATACAAAAGCTTCAGGTCTGACAAAGATATTATGCATGTATTAGGAGAGTAAAACTTTTCCTCGAAAGAAAAAAGGTAGAGGACACAGAGATATAATCTTCCCTGGACACTCACGTTATGAACCAGAGGAGGTCTCTATTTCCTGACCCACTGGCACGATTGGGAAATCTTGCATTTTTTATCCTCTCCAGTTACAAAGAAGCTGGTGGTAAAGCAGTTTGGATTTTTCTAAAATCTTGTCTTACTATAAAAATTCTAAAGTCTAAATATTTTAGTTTCTAGGAAAAGCTTATATATATTTTTGGAGACTGTTTCTAAAAGTTAAGCATGTAAAAAAATAAGTGTAAATAGCAATGTCCACTGGGATTTCTGTTTCAGCCTCATGTGTCCTCAAAGTCCTCAAAGAAATCTTCAATGAACTCTTGTTGCCCCTTCCAAATCCAGGTGTTCCCTTAATAGTCTGTAATTCCCCCAACATAGACATTATCATGGAGGTAACTGCTTGGTTTTGCATCCTGACCTCTCACCAGACTATGAGCTCCATACATTTAGGGACGCTGTCCTGTTCATTACTATAACTCCAGCATAGCAAGTAACGTCTAGCATAAAGGGTTTGTTCAATAAATTTCTGTTAAATTAATGAAATGCTTTAAGTCCCACTCCCTCCAAAGGGCCCCACTCTTGAGGCTCCACTTCACACTTCCTCAATGAATTCCTATCAACTCATTAACACGCAAGGTAGTCCTTGTTCCCAGATTTATAATAATTGTTTTCTATGCCAAGATAACCTATAAACTCTTTGATCACACCAGTCAAATTCAAATATTCAGCTGTTGGTTCACAACCTTCTCAAGATCTTCTGAAATCTGAAACAGGCCCCTTACTCAGTGGGCAAGAAGAAACCAGAGAGAGGCAGCTAACTCCAGGTTGGTAGGTAGCAGTTTTAACAATCAAAATTTCACATAGAGGTTTTAACTAGGTTCAGTCACATATATCACACAGATGTTCTCAACACACATCATTATCTCAAGACTATGTTTTCAGAGCAGCCTCTGGGAGTGGGGGAAGGCAAGCAGAATCCATATTCCATAGATGGTGGTATGGGTAAGGGAGTCTCTGACCACACACATCTGCTCATGGGTCAACCAGCAATCACGTCTTGATGACCTCCCCCAACATCAGCAAATATCTGATCACATTTTGGCTTTAGACACCTTAAAATAACTTCCTAAAAATTCATTTTAGATCATGAAAGCTCTTTCATGAATTAAATGCCTTTCATCACTATTTCAGGGTTACCTCAGAAAAACTACTTATGAAATCTACAACTACAACCATTTGGTAGAGGACGTTTAAAGCAAAGCAATTTGCTATTAAAGCTCCCACTTGGTGCTAGCCAGACTTGAGGATGTCTTAAATGAGGTCCCTTGAGATACTTTCCAAAACTATTTTGTTGAAAATTTCTAAGACCTAATAAAAATGCAAAAGAAACATCATTGGATCTCAGTAAAGGACTAGTTTAATATGGCATTGACTTATTTAAATATAGTCAGGGTCAAAATCTTAGCTCCCTTGAAATGTCTAACTTGCAGAACAAGAACCACATTTTATAGAAGAAATGGAACTGAGATGGGGAAACTGAAGGACTCCATGAAAATCTGCTTTTTTGCTCCCTGTCTTGCTCCTCCTCTTGCTAGGACCTGCACTCCTGCCCTACACATGCCTTAATATACGTCCTCCTTGTAAGGGACAAGGAGTTAATGATTTCTTTGGGATCTTCCAGCATAATAAATAACATGTAAGGAATGACTAAAAAGTCATCAAGTGCTTATTACAGACCACTGGTGCTATCTTGACTCCAAGACTCCTTAGCTCCAAGGAATAAGACCTGGGTCCTCATCTTTGTTCTGATAGGTTCCTAGATGCCTAAGAGGACATGTACACCAGACCACAGTCCTCAATAAAAACCCCTAATACCTCAAGCAAAGACAAGACTCCCTCCTTCCTTTCTGAGTCTCCCAGGTGCTCTGTCTTTACCTGCACTGTCTCTACCTCTTCAATAATCTCTGCTTTCCCCATTTGCTGGCTTGTGTTTGATTTCCCCAGCACGCAGACAGGAGGGACCCTCTTGTCTGATCCTGTGCAGCCCCCTCTCAGTCCTCAGACCTGGCCTGCCACCATCAAGATGATGGATATCAGGAGTATAAAACACACATTGGAATTTTGTATGGATTTTCTTTAATTTTAACTCTGTGTATGAAAGAAAGAGACAGAAAGGAACAAAAGTCCACATCTGTTGAAATTAAAGACTTTCATTATCAGAGTTCAGTCCCCACTGAAGAGTAAAAACAACAACAAAAAAATTTTCTAACTTACTTCTAAAGAAGGAGCTCAGAAAAAGTCCACTAATTAGCTTATATTTGAAACTAATGTCATTATATCAGGTTTTTTATTTTTATAATTTCTTTTCAGTGTCCCAGAATTCATTGTTTATGCACCACACCCAGTGCTCCATGCAATAGGTGCCCTCCTTAATACCCACCACCAGGCTCACCCAACCTCCCACCCTCCACCCCTCCAAAACCCTCAGTTTGTTTCTCAGAGTCCACAGTCTCTCATTATATCAGCTTTTAATAGAGCTGCACTGATACCTTGATTTCTTTTCCTAAGAAATGAACACAAGGCATAAATTACCAAAAGGAACTGCATTTAATTTTGAACCTCAAAGACTATTCTACCATACATAATTTTTCTACCATATAAACAAATGGAAATACAAGTTTTTTAAGACATAAAGAAAATCCAAAAGACAATTTTAACATACAATAAAGGATAAGCCTAATAACTGCTGAGCCATTATCTGTTTCTATTGCTAGCATGGGGCTCTTTGTTGGTAAACACACTAACTCACAGATACTTGAAAGCTATAAATTCAGCAAGCCGACTTCACCATAACCAATATTATCCCAGACACACACCACCACCCTTCTTTTCTTGCTTGCTTTCTTTTTTTCTTTTTTAAACCAGTTCTACCCTTAGAATATAAATTCTGCCTAACACAAACAGGAAAACCCATATACAAAATGAAGAAAAGGTAAGTTATGTGCTTCTTCCAAAACGCTAGGAACAACAACCAGAAAAACAAATTCACAGGTCAGGAAGCAGGGGCTGGGGGTCTCCCCATTTCTTTACCCTCTACCCAGAATACAATTAGCATAATTAGCCTGCTTTGTTCCCAGTAAAGGCTGGCTGGCCTACAGTAAGGGAAGGATTCCTTTGTACAGTAAAAAGAAAGCTACTTAGAATAGCAGTGTTTTTCAGCTTCCTGTAAAACCATTCAGCCAGGCACTGGGACCCTGTGGTTGCCATGGAAACAGGACTGAAGCTAAGAGACCACAGTACTTGACAGTAAAGGGCTTCTCAACTGCATCTACACACAACTCCTGACATTTAGTTTGTTTCCCATTAAAAAAAAAAAAAAAAAAAAAGACCAGACCTAACCTTCCCTCTCCCACCCTGGCGTCCTCATAATAATGGCTATTCACCAATCAAAACTCATCACAGAATCTTGAGACCAAAGATTTGGTTTCAGAAAATACCTCTATTAACAGGATGAAAATATCTTGTAAAAAAAAAAAAAAAAAAGATATTGGCTACTGAATGTATTCTGGAGGAGAGACAATGATCACTCTTCCTAGAAATGAGGTCATTTTCAAGCTGACCCTCTGACTGCTCCATGGCCCCAGTATCAATGACTACAGGAAAAAAATTTCAAATCTACTCTAGAGCTTTCTACCCATGGAAGGAGGTTGCAGCAAGAATTTGAAAGAAATCACTGGGGCACCTGATGGCTCAGTTGGTTAAGCATCTGACTCTTGATCTCAGCTCAGGTCTTGATCTCAGGGTCATGAGATCTAGCCCTGTGTCTCTGGGCGTGAAGCCTATGTAAAAACAATAATTCAGGTAAGGAAGTCAGAAGAAATCTATTAAACCAACCATCATGAGTTTTCCTCTAATTCTGGAGAAGCTGAAGTTGAACATTTGCAAGCAGATGTGACTAGAACTGGAGTCAATGTTCTCCCAGACTCCATCGTCTTCAAAGAATAAACACCAAAAATCAAATCATAAGTGTTGGAGGAGGGGCAACTGAGAACGAAAATAAAATTTTCTAATCCAGATTTTTCTGTTTCCAAGAGAAAGGAAAAGGGAACAAGCATAGAATACCTAACTACACACCATACACAATGTATCTCACTAACACAAGAATTTCATGTAACCCCCAGAACAACCTTGTGAAGTAGGCACTGTGATTCCCATTTTACACAATAAACAAAGGCTCAAAGAGGTTAAATAACTTGCTAAAGGTCAACAGCCAGAGAAGGAGGAGCTGAGATCTAAACTCTGTCAGTGTGACCCAGAACATACTCTTCGTACTTGACCACACACTGTCTCCCTAAAGAAGAAAACAGTGTGATTTCATCTATGAAAAACAACGTAAGAGAGCTTACTGAGGTAGGTCAGAGAAGTTTTTATACATGCCAAAATCTAAATAACCAGACCATTTTCTATGTCTTACTTTTATGAAGTAAATGAATGTCAAGAACATAAACGTATATTTAGGATTTATCTTTCTTTTTAAGGCTCAGCTTCTAAGTAATGTCATAAGGTCAGTGTGAGTTCTCCTATACTTCAGGGAATACTGAATAACTTCTGAAATTGTTAACTCCAAACTAATTTGCTCTTTCTAAAAACAAATTACAAGCACAATTTAGAATGAAACTCAATTTGCTGCCAGACTGGAAATTCTAAGAGTATAAACATGTATTAATAAATATTATGACCTTTAAAATTTTAACATAAAGGCAAAACCTGCCACATTTTCCAGAAGTTTAATCTCTGCACATAAAAATCCATCCTCAGATTAACCCACCCTTATGATATCAGCTTAGCATACGATGAGGGTACCCAGGTAGTTAAAACCCTTAGAATCAAGACAAAGAGATCCAGTAGTTAAGGTGGTGTGGAAAAACTTGGTCAGTTATTTCTATCCTGGTTTTGGAAAACACCAACCACTCAGCACTATGAGTACAAACACCATTACTATCCTGTAACATAATAGGGCTATTTAGGTCTACAGGAAAATCATCCTTCTTTAAAAAATTATTTTTTATTTATTATTTCTTAAAGATTTTATTTATTTGTCAGAGAGAGAGCGAGCACACAAGCAGGTGGGGTGGGGTGGGGGCAGGGTGAGCAGCAGGCAGAGGGAGATGCAGGCTGAGCAAGGAGCCTGATACAGGACTCAATCCCACGACCCTGAGATCATGACCTGAGCCAAAGGCAGATGCTTAACCCACTGAGCCACCTAGGTGTCCCCCCCCCAATTTTTTTTTAAGACTTTATTTATTTGAGGAGAGAGAGAGAAAGAAAGAGAGAGACAGAACGCACGAGTAGGGGGAGCGGCAGAGGGAGAAGTAGACTCCCCATTGAACGGGGAGCCAGAGGCAGGGCTCAATCTGGGGACTCTGGGATCACGATCCGAGCCATAAGGCAGATGCTTAATCAACTGAACCACCCAGGTGACCCCTACTAAAAAAATTTTTAAAAATCATCATGTCTATTCTTTATGTTGCATTCATATTAATAAAATTGTTTTCTTCCTCCCTTGCCATTATGCTCTAAACCTTCCCTTGCTGTATCCAAAAGACCACCCTATTACCCTTTTAGCAGCCACTCTGACCACTTCTAGTATGCTGCATTTAACACCCAGTGGGCTGAGGGAACTATCGGGTTTAGGAAACTTAGGCAAGAAACAAGAGTAAACTGGGTAAGGGCTAGAGACTTTGATTAGAAGGAAAGAAAATGAACTTTAGTGCCCTAATTTCATACTGTGCCCAAACTTCCCTTTGAGTATTTCCCAGTTTTAAGCTGTGGGTCCAGCCTGGTGAGTTGGCTAGACTTGAGTCCAAAATAAGTGGGGAAGTTCTATGCTGTAGAAAACATGAAATTTTGGTTTCTAGAGCTACATCTATTTTCACATGACAAGTATTCCAAATTTTTATTTTCAAACCGATATAAATCCTACATGAAAATCAATGAGAAAATTTTTTCCCAGTGCTTCTTAGCAAATGAAAGTCTCGTGTCTACAACCGAAGAAATCCTCTGAATAAGTTACATGCCTGTGGCTGTACAGAAACGGAAAGCATGTCATCCATTTGAATTATTTATGACAACATTTTTTAAATGAAAGTGATATTGGTTGAGGCAAACACCACAATTAGATCTTCCTGTTTAAAAGGCACCTGTTCTGAAACACAGCCAACACTTGTTACACTAATATATACATAACTGATTTGCAAGTTGTTAAAACAAGTACTTAGTTTAGGAGAATTCAAAACAAGAAGCTTAGTTTAGATTTATGTGTTTATCAAGACCCACTCTAAAAATGCAAATATCCATAGAAGGGTGATATCTATTGACTGTGTACCTCTACTCTCATTTATGTGGAACTTAAGAATAAATGTATAAAAATCTTTTTTGTTGTTGTTGTTTCATTTTAAGGTAATTTAATATATTTAAGTAATCTAGGACCAGTGAAAGACTATAGCAAATAATGCCCAGCCCCCACGGTTAACAAGTTATTACGTCGTGCTTGCCTCAGATCCCTTTAATATCTGGAAATAAGACATTATAAAGTTAATATCTCTTTTGTTTCTGGTCCCCAAGCCCCATTGCTCCCTCCCACCTATCTACCTTCCTTTCTTCCTTCCTTCCTTCCTTCCCCGCCACCTCAGGAAAATACTATCAAGTTATTTATCATGGGCCCTCCTAAGCCACGGTTTTAGCACTTATAGATGAATATATCCATAGACAACCAGAATTTTAAACATGTTTTTAAATATTTATGTAGTTGATCATACTAATATATCATCCTACAATATGGTTTTCTTTTCTGTTTTATCCTGTTTTGATTCCGAAACCTAGCCAGGTCTTAGTTCTTCTTACTAATTCCCTTTTCAGCTCAGTGAGTCAGTCCTAACTTTCATTTTTATTTATTTTTTTAAAGATTTATTTGACAGACAGAGATCACAAGTAGGCAAAGAGGTAGGCAGAGAGAGAGGCGTGGGGGAAGCATGCTCCCCACTGAGCAGAGAGCCCAATGCGGGGCTCGATCCCAGGACTCTGGAATCATGACCTGAGCAGAAGGCAGAGGCTTTAACCCACTGAGCCACCCAGGTGCCCCTAAACCTTATTTTTTAAAAGTTTATCATCCTACCAGTATTACTTTTGATAAATTGCAAAGAAATTCTGCATATCAATACTTCCAAATTCTTTCAAATAAATGCCTGTTTTCTCAGAACATTCATTTTAGTTATTATAACCATTTTTAGGGCCCAAGTTCTCAGATGAAAGAAAAGATATATGAGTCAATTCTTTTTTTGCCCATAAGACTTCATCTCCAATTATGAGAAAGGAATGTACAGCAAATGCTTGGCATTTAGGTCTACAGATTTAGGTATAACTGTTCTTCCACAGAAAGGTTTCTTGACCCAAAGGAGTATAAACTCATCAAAAAGAATTTTTAAATTACTAAAACTTGAAATTAGCTATATCTAAGCTTTCAGGAAAAAACTGCAAGATCCCTTAAAATTACTAATTTATAGAAATAGTTCCTTTCAAAAGACAAAAGAAAAAGAAACCAAACTCACGGGTCAGATTTATTCTACACTATAACAGAAGATAGGTTTTAAAGGCACAGGAAACTTGTTTCATAGGGAATGCATAAAAGGAATCCCTCCCCAGAGAATTCCATAAGCTGGAAAATACTGATGAACTGAACGCATGCACAATTTCTTATCTTTTTCTTACATCCAAAGAAATGACTCTTTCAAAGAAACATCTATTTTTTGCAAATCTCCAGGGATGTCAATTAAACTGAGACTGGAATCAGCAAGTAAGGGAAGTTGTCTGTAAGCATTTATCATCAAGTTTATATGCCTTGCTTAGGGACCCAGCTGTCTTAAATAACCATCCCCTCCCTGGGGCCACAAGTCTGGGCAAGAATGCTACTCATGTCAGAAGCTCATGTCATGAGATTAGATTTGAATGGAAAAGCAAAGGGAACATGGTCCCTTTATTCCAGCTGGGATTGATTATTCCCTTCCCAACAAGAAGGTTGTTATTTAGCCTGAAAAGAAGAGCCTCCTTCCTTCTTGGATATTTTCCAATCCATCACAGCACCTGAGTGATTTAGAGAATACCCTGCCTCACCACAGCTTTGAAGCCTCTCAGCCTCCCTCCAGGAAGATGTCTTCGTACATTACTTCTCCATCAAGATGAACAGAAGTTACCCTTGGATTCTTGTGGTATGGCAAGGTTAACTTGGGAGTCTAAGCAGGTGAATAAAGCCAGAGGGAATATCGAGAGGGAGGCCAAGGTAACCTAGGTCGGCATGAGCTTGTAAGAGCCAAGGAGGATGGGGAAAACATCCAACACCTGGAGGTTTTTCCATCTTTCTCTATAATGTTACCCAGAGCACCCGGCACTATGCCAAAGTGTAGGACACTCAGGGGATATTTATTGAGTGAATGAATGGATGAGTAGCACAGAGGCAGGAGACTCCAAGTCCAGTGGCTCAAAGTATTAGATTCATGGAGCGGGGGCAGCTTTTACTACCAACATAGAGATGGATACGGAGAATGGAAGGGCTTTGGCAGAGAACACAGGTGAGACAGGGAGACAGAGGCATGTCAGCACTGTAGTAAGATTTGAACACAATTGTGCAGGATCCCAAAGGTACGCAAATGTTATTATCACAATATACACCATGTTCCAATCCTCTACTATGATAGCTGGTTTGTTTCTAACAACTTGAGCAACTTAAAGGGAGTACTCCAGCTTACAGCAAGAATAAAGATAAACGGGACCCCATGTAGACCTCTGTCTCAGAGTATGGACAGAAAGGACGTGCTTAGAGAACAGGGAAGGAGCTGAAGAGTTGGAAAAGGGCTTCTCCCATGCTGAGGCAGGATCTCCACTGCACCTTACTAAAACAGGGTAAAAAAATGCCAAAAGGGGTTACTGTCATCAGGATAAATTTTAAAGACTAACTATGAAAGTTTCATAAATGGGAGACCTGGGCCAAATGGCACACAAAGTCCTTAGTCACCTCTCACAGTTGTTGATAAGCACTGACAGGGGACCAAGGACGAGTTCTTTCTTCACAGCCTGGTAAAGAAGAGCCCTGTTCCTTGTCTCCATTTCTCACAGGTTCTGCCTTAGTCTGGCTTGAAATCTTCCCAGGCTAAATAATCTCACCAACAGAGAAACTTTATGAATAAAGTTGACAGCAAATTTTTTTAAGTGCCATCTTCACACTTAAAAAAAAAAAAATCATGATTTATTCAGAAGAATGGGGCTCTAAAATAGTTAGGTTTCTATTTTAATAAAGACTCTGGTCCCCCTTCTAAAATGAAGGATGACCATATATGCAAATAAGAACAAAGCGGCTCATGGCTGCATTAATTCATAAAAGTGGTCTTCAGCTTTTAATGAGTATGACTGGGTCTGGGTGTGGCATGGCAGGCACGGTTTTAAAATGGAAGGGGACCACGTTATGAAAGCAGCAGCCCTGTTTCTACATTCTTCACTCCTTGAGAAACCACCCTGCGGATAGCAAGGCCAATAAACAAACCCTCCAAGAAGAGGTCAGATGATGGGAACCGATTCCAATCCTTCCACTCCAGGACAAACAGGATGCTGATGGCTACTCAGAAGGGGAAATGCTGTGCACAACACAGCATTGGCTGTGTTGGAAGGACATCCTGAAACTGGCTCTGTGGGTGTGCACACACATCTGCACTTGTCTGGTGTGTCCGTGAGGGAAGCACTGTTATCTGTGTCGTGGTGATTGTGATTCCCTGGGCTCATTTCCTGGGTACTGCTGAAGCACAGCGTTTGAGGACCGCTACTGCTAACAAGTCATGTTTTGATATAACCGCCTTCCTGGCCTTCAGTACAGTGGGATTAATCATCATGGAAGATTCATAACCCTTTCCACTTCACAGGAGTTCGGCAATCCTTCCCTCTTAAATCATCAGCATCACTGTGGGATAAATAATTTGAATATTACTGTCATCACTGCCGTGTGCCGTACATGTAGCAAACCCCCTTCTGCTCCTTTTGTTTGAATTGGCTCGGCTCCTTTCCCCTCCCAACCTCCTCTAGAAGCAGCACTCCTATTAAAATTCATGATGTTTCCCTCAATGCAAGTGTCTGATTGCAGCTGTCAGTTTCCCAGTTCAAGGATTTTCATACTGCCTGAGAGGACGATGCAAGACTCGCACTGCTATGGAAATAGGTCAAGCTCGATTTTTCTATTTCAGTTCTGCTGCTAAAAGTGTAGGCTTTGCCTTCTAGAAAAAAACATGTCCTTTTGGGCAGGCTCAGCACTTAAGAAGAGGTGAAGAGGGTACACTTCTTTCCCTCACCAGGGGGAACGACCCTGTTTTCCTCACACAATGCCTCAGAACCTTTGTTGCATCACTGGTGGCTCTCTGAAGGGCCTGTCTTTTTGTTCTTTGTGTTATCGTGCTTCACAGACATTGACACACAAAACAAAATGGACAACAAAAGAGGAACTGAAGATAGGGCATCAGACACCAAAAAGATTCTTAATGTCCCAAAGCCCAGAGTCACCCTGTTGAGATGGTTGGTTTTTTCCACCCTGTGCAGCCTAGAGAATGGAGGACAGACAAGTGGAAACCACCAGGTCTGTAACCCACAATACAGTCCAGACCCATCTCCCCGATTCCTTTCTCCTCTCCTCACTCCCACCCATGCTTACGCTTTTCTATGTGAGGCCCAGGCTGTGGAAACACTATGTAAGAGGGAAGGAAGAGGAGAGAACATTCTTAAATACTCAAGAAGTCAATATAATCCAGGATGATTGCTGAATTAAGGTAACTACAAGGGACCTGGCATTTATGTGGTGCTAGACCCCAAGTCCACCCCATTTTATAGATGTGGAAACAGAAGCCGATTAGTGAATTCTCTAACGCAAAAATGCAGTGGCAGGATTAGGAAGAAGCCAGGTCTCCTTATTCCCAGGGGCTCCTTCTACTTTACTCCTAGAACAGGAAAAGGAGAGATGTGTCATCGAGAGACAGATAATCGAACACCCTAAATCCAGCTAATTTTTCTTGTACTGTCAAGCAAAGATAAGAAAGAAGAAGGCATCCTTTAAAAAGAACACTCACTAGAGAGCGAGGACACCTGGATTCTAACCCCTAAAATTTTTTTGTTAACCTCAGGAAATTTATTAACCATTCTGGGCCTTAGTTCTTTTACTCATAAAACTAGGGGCGTGGAGTATGTGATCTGTAGGTTCCTTCCCATATACAGAAGCATGTTCCCACACTTACACTCACTGAGCTGCATGGTCCTGGCACTGCATCAGCATAAATGCGATTTATGCAAAAAACAAGAAAGAGAAGGTCCCTTTCATCAAAGAGTATTCACATTTCCTTCCGGCTCTCTGTTAAGTCGAGCTAGGTGTTCTAGCACACAGAGTAAAACAACTTGGAACACATGATGTTATGGAACCTACCATCCACAAGGCACAAGGCTTGGTAGTAGAGGCACAACAACTAAGAATAAGAAATGGCTGGTCATCCTGTAAGCAGGAGATAAAATACATGCCTGCGAGAAGTGAAATAATTTAACAGCATTGAGCCATATCCCGGGCCCATTGTGACAAATGGACTCATTTGCCAATTTATCTTCTATCCAGTCAGATCAGAGTGGCCTGGAGGGCTCTGAAAAAGCTTTCTCAGAGAGCAGCTGGAATGAGCAGGCCAGACTACCCAGAGTGAGGGGTTCAGTTCCAACTGTAAAAGAAGTGGGAGCAAGAAGAGACAGGACAATGGAGGTTGTGGTAATGCTATCTGACACTATTTCCAAACATGGACTGTATGCTATAGCCAATGTTTGGTCTTCTAGAACATTCCATAATCATTTTTACATCTGTACCTTGTTCGTATGCTTTTCCTACATCCCCCCCACCCCCATAACCCCAGTCCTTAAACTCTTCTGCCCTCCCAAGGTTGAGAGCAGCTAACATTCTTTAGGAAGATTCAATTCAGTTAATAATCCCTTTCTTTATCCCTGATAACATTAACTTTCCACATCAAACATATTATTTTTTTTTTTTTTTAAAGATTTTACTTATTTATTTGTCAGAGAGAGAGAGAGGGAGAGAGAGCAAGCACAGGCAGACAGAATGGCAGGCAGAGGCAGAGGGAGAAGCAGGCTCCCCGATGAGCAAGGAGCCCGATGTGGGACTCGATCCCAGGACGCTGGGATCATGACCCGAGCCGAAGGCAGCTGCTTAACCAACTGAGCCACCCAGGCGTCCCTCAAACATATTATGTTTTAACTTAACTTGATTTTTGACCAATTTTGTAATGATCTCTATTTTATATGGGTATGTCATATCAATAGGACTATAAATTTTTTAAGAGGGATTTAGACAATTCTGATTGTTGAGTCCTAGGCTTAGAAGTTACCACTGAAATCATTAAACCCAAGTTCCCTTAGTTTATAGGTAGGTAAACTGGGATGCTACCTATAGGAGCCCAGATAATTCAGAAATATATGCTGAGGACATCATGAACCTAACCACTGTAGAAGGGAAAGTGCAGTTACTGAAAGTGAGAAGAGTTTTTGGTAACTGCTGTTTCAATTTCTGTAATAATCACTTTACACAAGGGAGGTCTCTTGAGATGTAGGTGATATGATTTTACTTGATTAATTCTAAACTTATGGTATGTCAAAGACTTAATACAGGTTTTCAGAAAGGAAGGGTCAGAGACCAAGTTTCTGTCCCTAAATGATGATGAAAATGCGGTCAGGTAACTTAGCCTCTTAATAATATTTCAGCTCCAATTTCCTTCGGGGGGAAGAAGTCATCAGACCAAGTGATCTATAAAGAACTCTTCCACTGCAATATGCTATTTTTCATTTCCCAGTATGAGAGAGAAAACCTTAGTGTCCTATGAACCATGCTACTCTTACTGTCTGTGTATTTTCTACCCATTACCTTCTCGTTTGCTTCTAGCCTAACTTTGAATACTTGTAGTTTCTTGTAAACTCAACTGAGGTCAACACTTCTCTCAGCTGCAATTGTTGAAAGCACTTTTACTGATTTCCTCCTTTCCCCAATCCAAATATCAGCAGGGATATTTCTTTTCTCTAATTTTTTTTTTCCTTTTCTTTTTCTTTTAACATCACCTGCATCAAGGTTTGCCAGATAAAATACAAGACATCTAGTTTAATTTGAATTTCAGATAAGCAACCAATCATCTAGCAAAAGTATGTCCATACAATTTTTTCCCCTCAATCTGGCAACTCTACTACCATCTCTCAATGAATGATATCATTCTTCAGGCTTATATAGGGGTTTTTAGAAATTAACTTTTATGTTGGAACTATTTAAGTATTTTTCCAAAAGGAAAGGTCCTACTTATATGAGGTGAGAAGTTTCTCCAATCAGTTAGTACTCTTCATCTAGAATAGCTGGGGAAAGGGTCTAGGTAAGAGGACACATGGAAGTCAAGAGTCTTTGTCTTAAGCCAAGAAGCTAAGAACAAAAATATGTGTGAAATCTGACCAGTACAAATGCAGCGACTTGCAGAGGTGGTTCCCCCTGGTGGTAGTGGGTTTCCCCGCTACCTTTGGGTAGTGATGGCGGCACAGCACGCTCTTCCTGAACCCTGGGATACTCAAGGGGCCTTCCTACTCATAACACCTTTTAAACATTACATCTCCAGATTAAACCAGATCATCTGTCTTTGACCTTCAGAAGCAACACCACCTTGGGGAAACTGAAACAAGAAACAAGACATAGTTCAGCTTGGTAATCAGCTCAATAGAATAAGCTAAAATCTACAAATGATTAGTGAGAAATAAATGTTGGTTAGACATTTCAAGAGCACCAACGGATTATAGGAGGAGCACATGCTAAGTACCACTGCCAACTGGGCGCAAAGTTATTAGCCTATGAGTAGTAATGGGAGACCATTACAGTTTTAGGAATCCAAGAGCTGCCACACATGTGGAAGTATGGATCTGGGTTCCCTGTCCTGGCTGACTGATAACTTATGGTAGCAACACACAGAAGTATAGCTCCCTCCCTTTTTGGAGAGGATGAGGAAACCGCAAGCTGTAATGCTTCTCTAGCTTTTCCTCTCAAGTATTAGATGTAGGTCTCAGAAGTTAAATTCTGTTGGGTATTAACTGAAGTCTGTAGTCTCATTTTGCTGACAAATAACTAGCAGACTGGTGCAAGGTCAGAAGGCAGATGCAAACTACTTTCTTCTGCAATTTTATATGAATAAAGATCCCTGAATATTAACTATAGGAAAGGAGTCTCTTTCACAGTGACTTGCGTAGCCACAAAGAGAGTCTGCTCTTCATAAGGCAAGGAAACAACTCCTGCAAAGTCCCAAAGAGCTGCTGTCTGTAGGGCCGGTGCCTCGGTCTTCCCTCCAGGTGAAATATATAATGTGGGGGCTTTTTTTTCCCTTGAAATGAGAAGAGCACATTCTAAATTGCCTTTAACTAACTGATGGTCCTCTGATGAGTGCAATTTATCTCCAGACTATGAAAGACAACTCCCTCAACCCCACCCCAGTAATGTGCCTCCCAAGAGAATAATGTACCCAGGCAGGCCCACAGAGCTCCTCTTTAATCAGAGGCCACTTTACAGGATCATAGTCCTCATTAGGCAGTGGTCCGCCCACCATTTATCCCTCTGACAAGGAAGAACTCTGAAAAGGAGGCAAGGCTCCCTGCCATTCAGGGGGATCTGAAAAAAGTCAGAAGCACTGCTTTTTGAGGGTTGTCTCCTAATCAGAAAAGGACCAGCAATCAGCTCAGTGATAGCCCACCTCTTCCTGACAGTGCACAAAGCCTGCATGAGTAGAAAGGACTTTTAATCACTGCTTGAAGCCGTGCTCTAATTACAAACTCAGATAAAATATGCATTAACATTTGCATCTTGGGTAGTCATTTGTCACACAAAGAAAAAGTTGGCACTCAGAGACCTTCACCCCTTTGGAGATACAACACCAGAGAAATACTCCATTTCACAAGCAAGTAAGAAGGCCAGGAACAAGTGGAACTTTGGTGAGATTTTTTAAACAAATATTGTGTTGATATTAGCATCTAAACTCTCTGCAATAATTGAAATCTGGACTCGAACCCTGGATGAGCCAGTTAATATTAAGATATATAACTCTTTAAATGTTACCAAAGGATTCAGGGTAGCCCTCTGTTGGTTCTAAATAAGAGACTCAGATACAACATCCTAATGTTCAGGGTTTCCACTCATTTTTTTTTTTTTTTTTTACAGGTCTGTTTACATCCTCTCTGAAATAGGTTCTCTCCTCCAAGCCAGATTCATTATTCTGACCATAAAACATTTACCATGTGTTCAAACTAATAGAGCATGCAGCTGCTTATGGCAACAATGGTGGTTAACATAATGCACACCTAAAAGCAATCATGAGCAATATGGAGCAAATTCTCCAATATAACCACCTTTATGTGGGAAGACAAATTAAAAAAAAAAAAGAAAAAAGAAAAAGAAACAAGAAACAAAAAACCCCAACCCCAACCCCGGGCAATCCAATCAGCAGTGATTGTATATAAAATTGCCACCTAATTTCAGCAAACATCCATGGTATTTCTAACAGCTGCTAGACCTATAGAACAGAAATAGTGTTAATGCTCTCAAAGGCAGACAAAGATCAGAAGAAATCACAGAATTAAACACTCCTAGCTCAATGACTCTCTTTAATTACAAAACCCCACAACCCACAGTTGTTAAAAGTTAAGTGTCTTTAAACAAAGAAGTTCTCAAAGTTCCCGAAAGTATATTCCATCATTAGAGACAGAAAGAATATCCATGCCCTCAGGGAATTTTTCCTAAAGGTTAAGAATGTGCTTGTTTTAGGATGACTGAACCCATTTCTTGTCTCCAAAATCAGAGATTACTCATGTAACCAAACAAGTGTTTTCAAACACCAGTATGATTAAAATCTTTAAAGGAGAACGGTAGGATCTCAGAGTAACAAGAAGGGAATTTTGGTTTCTTCTCTACGATGTAATTACAACTCAAAATAAATCATTACTACCCAAAGAGACATGGTACCGTTAATCTACACATGCTATAATCAGATTTGAAATGCTTTCAAATTATATACACTCTTATCTTTTAATTAATAACTAAATCTGCTGCAATCTGCTACAAGTTTTAGATATAGACTTAATTTAGGGAAGGGGTTGGGGATAAAGAAGTTATGTGCACTGAAGAGAGCATTCCTCACAGTGGTTTCCACTACAGCTTCGTATTTTTAAAATGCTGGTACCACAGTCTCCTGCCCCAGACCATTTAATCAGGCTCTCTGGGGAGTGGGGTCCGGCATCTGTATTTCATTGGCAGCATTCAAGGTCTCCCCCCAGGTGATCCTAATATGCATCTGGGGTTAAGATCCACTGTCTGAGAGAACAGACATTATACTCTAATTTCCAAGGCAAAAACCAAAGGTTATCTTTATCTCTATGGATACAAAAGCCATAAAGTAAGATCAGAATCAGTACAACCAAGGTGGCTTAATGGTTTGGTACTGTCCTTAACTATGGAAAGTTGAGAAAAAAAATTTTTTTAAATAACTTCATAATATCAATGAGAACTCTAGTGATCCCTCACTTTAAACATGGATATCCATTCTTTTATTATATAAGGTTAAAGTGGGAGTGTAAGCCAGGACATTTTAAAACCAGAAAAACTGGACACTAATTATTTAAATGTGTGTCTCAAACACATTACAGTTGATCCTTGAACAATATGGGTTTGAACTGCGTGGGCCAAGTTATACATGGATTTTTTTTTTTTACCACACAGTACTATAAATAAGTATTTTCTCTTCCTTATGATTTTCTTAGTAACATTTTCTTTTCTCTACCTTTCTTTATTGTAAGAATACAGTATTAACACATATAACATACAGCATGAGTGTTAATTGGCTGTTTATGCTATAAGGCTTTGGTCAACAGTAGGCAATGGGTACTTAAGTTTTTGGAGTCAAAAATTATACAAAGATTTTCAGCTTCAAGGTCGCGGAAGAATCAGTGCCCCTAATTCTCATGATGTTCAAGGATCAGCTATATAATCCTCTGGAGCCTGTCTATACAATGTTTTGATTTTTTAGGTAGTAAGTTTTATTGACACAAAGTGAACAACCCTTTAGAGTCTCTAAAACTAAGAGAGTTTATTTGAGCCCAAGTTAGGACAGTTGCCTGGGAAACTCAAAGGGAAGAAAGCATTCTGGAGCGGGAATGGTTTTCACAAGGTTATACGCTTTTTTACATCTCATAATTGCTCAAAAGATTATAAATTAGCATATAGGTAGGAATCACAGTTTTAACATCAAGGAAAGCAAGGAGTGGGTGCACTGATCAGTATCTAAAGGACAAGATGGTTTTCTTTTAGGCTCCTCATTTACAAAGCAGGTGCACAATGAATGTTTGGTGGGCCATCTATCAGGCTTTTGGTTTAAGCAAAGGGTATAGACAGTCATGCTGACTTAGCAATATAACATGGTTTCCCTTTTATCTCAGGCCTTTAGAGAGTTTTTTTCTCATTCATATTTAGTAATAACTACTGTTTACTGGGTTCTTACTATGTACTAAAACCAGAGAAAAGCCTTTCTGAATGTTCTCTTACTTAGTCCTCACAACCACCCTGAAAGGTGGGCACTGTAAGGTAACATCCTCACTCTATAGAGAAGGAAAGGACCTCAGAGGAATTAAGTTACAGTCCAGTCACACCACACAGGGGTAGGGAGTGAGCTGGGATCCTGGGCTTTGAACCAGCATATGACCTAGCCCATTTATTTTCTGAATAAATGAGGAAATTAATGATGATTAAATGGCTGGTTTCAAAAGATAGAACTCCATTTGAGGAGGTGACTGTCCTGCAGAATGATTCAACAACTGTCATTCTGTCAGTTTGGGAAGAAAGGAAGATGTGTCAAACAGCCATAATACCACTCTCGTGATAGTTCTACTGTCATAACAAGCTGAAGAATGAAGGGACCAGGAGGCAGAATACAGGAGCGAAAAAAATTTTTTTTTCTGAATTTGGGTCTGAGATACCGCCCTCTGTGTTACAGTTACTAACAGGTTAAACTTCTAGCAATACCCTAGGAATCAAGATATACTGGGTGTTGTATGCAACTGATGAATCACTGAATTCTACTTCTGAAACTAATACTACAGCATATGTTAATTCAATTGAACTTAAATAAAAAATTTTAAAAGAGTATTTACAGCAAGGAAAGCCTTTAAAATAATAGCCTGGGGAGAAAAAGCTCAGAAATCATCATTAAAAATTGTCTGTGCATTTGGTTTGAAATTTTATCCACTAAAATACTTTGCTATCTAGATATTTACCATGTTAACTAAAATTAACATTCAAATCTTTCATAATATGGGCCTGAAATTTTAGGAGGGGGGGGCCACACAAATACGCTAATCAATAGATTTAGACTAGCCCTGAATGCCCATTCTTTAAAAAACACAGAGTCTAGAGCTGTACCCTTATAATTCTCTTGTAATGTATTTTAACAAATGAAAAACAATAAACGGAAGGTGGTGATAATAAGAAAGTCACAGTAGGAAAAATATGTTTTGCTGAAACTTTATTGAGCCTGGGAAGACTCACACACCATAAGCCTCTCTACTATACCATATGCAACCTCAAGGCATCACCCCACTATAGAGATAAGGAGTCAGATGTAATCTCTTACTATTTTCTCTTAAATTTAAGTTCTCTAGACAATTCAGCTCTAAAATAGCCATTTCACAAATCAAAATCTCTCATCTCCCACTTTTCCAGACCTTTGTAACTTGCCAGTGGAATAAAATACTTACAAATGGAAGCACTTCTCTGCGCATTCTAGGCGCATCTGTGTATACTTTTCGAATGCATGTGATCTGGTTTCCTTCCTTTCCTCACAAACTGTTAATATATTAGAAACCCAAACTGATTCCAGAGATCTTTGGTGAGTTATTATACTGAATTATGGGGCGTTACATTGTCTTTCATCAGTTCCACATCTTATAAATTATCTGATATAATCCAAAGAAGTGGAAAAGATCTTGGACCTCTGGGAACTAAAATATTTGTATTTTGTTTCTTTGTAATGCACATCCTAGATATATTACCCTTTGAAAACACAAACACAGACTGATATCTAGCTCTTGAGGGAAGACCTATCAAGTGGCTCTCTAGGCTTCAGATTCACCAGTATCCATTAATTTTTCTAATTTATAGAGGTTAGTTGAAACTGCAAATAGAAAGCACATTTATTACTGTTTTACAAGACCCTTATGAGTTCAAAGATAGCCTACAACTAGGCAATTCTATACTGATTTATATCACAAAAGGGAAACTTCCCCATTTGCTCCTCAACTAACTTCTCAACATCCCCAGTGAGTGATTTTTACAGCTCCTGGTTCACAATCTATATAATTTAAAGCTCTTACAAAGTGATCAGATGTTTTACCCAAGTATTGCTTCCCTCCCCTGTCTCATTTCCTTTTAATGCAAATGGTTTTAACTAGCTCAGTAAGTTCTTGCGTATTTGGTTTTTAAACTTAAAGGAGTGGGTATAATATTATTAAAAAACACTGAATTTGGAGTCAGGAGTCTTGCCACAAATAGCTATGTTATTTTAGTCAGATCATAGCCTCTCTTGGGACTCAATTATCTCATCAATAAAATGAAATACCTCAGTAGAGAGGTCCTCCCATCTATGACCACCTAACACAAATGTATCCCTTCTTTTCCCCTCTCTCAGAAACGAGTCCAGGGGGAATAAATTTTCCAGATGGATAGGATGGTCTGCCCAACAGCACCTTGTCCAGCTTCAACTTTGAGTCTCTGAACACAGAAAGGAACATCATCTTGGCTCTATGCTAATCCACGGTGAAATAAAACAAGTCATTTAGCCCTTTAATACAGCCATTTCCTCAGCCTTACAAGTCCCCTGCAAAGCCTGAGCAAACTATTCAACCTCCTTGAATTCTAGTTTTTAATTGCCCAGAAATACCAAGAATCCTAAAATACCTGAAGTTCATGACCATCCTTAGGGCTTCCCAACAAACAGGTGCTAGTATACTGAACATAGATAATCTTAAAAGCTGCAAAACAGGGGCACCTGGGTGGCTCAGTGCGTTAAGCCTCTGCCTTTGGCTCAGGTCATGATCCCAAAGTCCTGGGATCGATGCT
Organism: Enhydra lutris kenyoni; assembly: GCF_002288905.1. Lineage (NCBI taxonomy): Eukaryota > Metazoa > Chordata > Mammalia > Carnivora > Mustelidae > Enhydra > Enhydra lutris. The sequence goes on from NW_019154087.1 coordinate 64,299,338, forward strand.
CAATGGGGAGCCTGCTTCCCCCTCTCTCTGCCTGCCTCTCTGCCTACTTGTGACTCTGCCAAATAAATAAATAAATAATCTTAAAAAAAAAAAAAAGGCTGCAAAACAATGACCATGGTTATCAGGGGAAAAAATAGTACTCTTTCAGTGCCCCCAATGATGGAAGTCATCAGAGGGGGTCTGTAAACAAGAAGGGAAGGAAAAAGGAAATCACACTGGTTTACTCTCTTTGATACGCTGTTGTATCATTTCTCTCTCTCTCTCTCTGAGTCCCATGCCCAGGGGTCCCTACTCTTTCTAGTGATGAAACAAAGACATGTGTTCTTCTCTTAGCCACCTCTCTATGTCCCAGCTCCTATCTAATTCAAATTACACTTTGCCACCAGGATTATTCTTCTAAAACACTTTCCTATTCCAAATCACTTTCACTGTCATTACCCAATTTACCTTTGTGCAAATTAGAAAAAGGTTTCCTTTCTTCGGCGAAGATATTAATTTAGTATATTATTCCATACCATGAAAGCTCTGCTCAGGGGTGCTATCATCGGTCATAGCTATGCCTGCACATACAGAAATCCCACACTCTTGTCTACTCAAACACCACCACCTACCCTCCCCCTCCCCCTCACCGCCACCACTAATGCCAGTACTTACAAGCCAGAAGTGTGCACATTGCATCGGCCCATGCCTCCCAGAGAGGTGACTGTATCAGGTTCCAAGTCAGTAAGAGATGAGTATTAGGTCCCTAAAAGGGGCAGATGTACAAGAGAAGCTACCTTGGGGAAATTCCAGAATCTACTGCATCCAGTGGTACAGTAGAAACGCATATGTGCACTATTATGTATGAAGTTTATACAGAAACTATTAAGTTTATACACGGGCTATGTATGTGCACAGATGTATGAGCTGGTGGGATTTTGGCAAAAAGGCCTCTTCTCTGCAGCCCCAGGGCTCATCTGAGAACACTGGAATCTCCACACCAACCACTCTCATGGTGATCCATATGTAGATGTGAATGGTAATTCCTCTGGCAGAGTATCCTTCTAGAGGGCACAATCAAAGCATTCTACATGGCCTCTTCCCTGTTATACTGTTACTTCCTCAGTGCCCAAAAAATAAAAGTCAAATCCCTTAGCCAAATTTTATTCAATTCCCTTCAGAATCGAGCTACACATTTCACCACTTCTTTCTCCATCTCCCTAATGTTTCCACACACTATGGTATTGACCAGTCTTTTTAAGTAAGCCATGCACTTTTACTCCTTCATGCCACTCACTGATTCAGCTATTCTTTTGGAATAGCATTTGCTTTTTTTTAAGATTTTATTTATGGGGCACCTGGGTGGCTCAGTCATTAAACTTCTGTCTTCGGCTCAGGTCGTGATCCTGGGGTCCTGGGATCAAGCCCCACATTGGACTCCCTGCTCATCAGGGAGTCTGCTTCTCCCTCTCCCACCTCCTCCAACTTGTGTTCCCTCTCTCACTATATCTCTTTCTCTGTCAAATAAATAAAATCTTTTTCTTTTAAAGATTTTATTTATTTATTTGACAGACAAAGATCACAAGTAGGCAGAGAGGCAGGCAGAGAGGGGGAAGCAGGCTCCCCGCCGAGCAGAGAGCCCAATGCGGGGCTGGGTCCCAGGACCTTGGGATCATGACCTAGCCGAAGGTAGAGGCTTTAATCCACTGAGCCACCCAGGTGTCCCTCATACGTGGAATTTAAGAAACAAAGAAGAGACCAAAAAACCCAGACTCTTAAATACAGAGAACAAACTGGAGGTTGTCAGAGGGGAAGTGGGTGGGGGATGGGTAAAACAGATAAAAAAGATTAAGAGTATTCTTATCTTGATGAGCCCTGAGAAATGGGGGGGCGGGGAATACACACACACACACACACACACATGTGTATATATATATAAAAATATATATATACACATATATACACACACATATGTGTGTATATATATATATATATATATATGAAATTGCAGTGATGTTACTGTTTTTTGATTTACTGTTACTAGATATTTCATCATTATTATAAGGCAGTCTTTTAAAAAATTTTTTTAATTTTATTTTTTTAAAGATTTTATTTATTTATTTGACAGAGATCACAAGTAGGCAGAGAGGCAGGCAGAGAGAGAGAGAAGAAGGAAAGCAGGCCCCCTGCTGAGCAGAGAGCCCAATGTGGGGCTCGATCCCAGGACCCTGAGATCATGACCTGAGCTGAAGGCAGAGGCTTTAACCCACTGAGCCACCCAGGTGCCCCATAAATAAAATCTTAAAAAAGATTTTATTACTTATATGAGAGAGAGAGAGAATGAGAGAATAAGAGTGAGGGGTTGGGGGGGGGTAGAAGGAGAGAGGGAGAGAGAGCGCGCGCGAGAGAAGCAGACTTCCTGAACAGCAGGGAGCCCAATGCAGGGCTCGATCCCAGGACCTTGAGTATCATCCTAGGACCCTGAGATCATGACCTGAGCCGAAGGCAGACGTTTAACTGACTAAGCCACCCAGGTGCCCTGGAATGCCATTTTTCTATACTCAAAAATCCAACTCATCTTTCAAGATCCCCCTCAAATGTCACCTTTGCTATGAAGTCTTTCCTTTTTCTTTCAGCAAAATCAGTGACACTCTCATTATTCATTCAACAAATACTTATTTAACATCTCAGTTACAAGCATATCTATCATATTACAGTATTTTAGTTTGTGTGTCTCAAAGTTCCCTGAAGATATATTTATATTCCTAGAGACTGGCACGGCGCCTGACACATATTAGGTGCTCAATAAGGAAATTCATGTTTATGTCTCCATTACTCAATCTGGTAGCAAAATCCCAAAGAATCATTATCAATTAGGATAAAGATTCTTTGCATTCTTAAAAGGGGAAATAGTGTCCCAAAGAGGAGGGTAGTTATGGACTGATTTGTGTCCTCCACAAATTCATACAATTAAGCTCTAAACCCTGGTACTTCAAAATGTGAGTGTATTTGGAGACAGGACCTTTAAAGAGGCAGTTCAAGTTAAATGAGGTCATATGGGTAGGCCCTTCTTACAAAAAGAAGAAATTTGGAAACACAATAAAAGACAGCGGCCATGTGCACGCACAGAGGAAAGGCCATATGAGGACACAGCCAGAAGATGCCATCTGCGAGCCAAGGAGAAAGGCCTCAGGAGCAGTCAAATCTCCTGACACCTTGATTTGGGACGTCTAGCCTCCAGAACTATGAGAACACAAATTTCTGTTATTTAAGCCACCAGTCTGGGGCATTTTGTCATAGCACATTAATACAGGGGGGCAAAAGGATATTAGAATGATTTGTGGCCCCCAAAGTTCAACCCTACTTGACAAAATTTTATTCCTTGGTATTTATTTCATTAGGTTCAAATTAAAAGATTTAGAATTAACTAATAATTTTGAATTAGCTGATAAAAGCTGAGAAACTCCAAAGTGGCTAATACAGAAATTCATCTACTCCTGCAGATTTCAAGTCTGGGTGGATACATGCACGGTGGAAAACGTGACTCCCCAGAATCTACATGCATACCTATTCTTGGTCCCTCCCTTCTTGTGACAACAGGGACAGTGTCCCCACCTGCGCTAGTCTAAACCCTGCGTCCCTCCTGCCTTGTCACTACTTTATCAGTTTTTACTTTTTTAGGAGATAATTTGCTAGGGCATTTACACATTTCTCAAATCTTTCCCACTTCAGAAACAAAAAGTCTTTACAAACCCACTTCATCTTCCCCATTTTCCCTCTGCCTCAGAGCCTACATTCCTAGAAGACTGTCTTCATTCACTGGCTCCCTCTCCTCCCCATCTCTAATGTGGCTTCCACCACCTTGCTCCACAGAGGCTCCTGATGGCCAGCCACCAGCACACAGCCAAATCCAATGGGCATGTCTCAGTTCTCACCTCACAATGACCTCCTGCCAGCATCTATCCACTTACCTCCTTCCTGAAAGGATCTTCTCTACCTTGGCTTTTACTCCATTCACCTGTTTTTCCCCAACCTCCCAAGTCACTCGTTCCTCACCCTCCTCCCTCTGTCCATTGCTGCTGGAATTTCTCAGGGCCCAGTCCTAGGCCCCCCTCCTTCTTCTGGCTCTATACCCTTAGGCAGATGATTCCCTTCAAGACTTCCACCTGTCTCAACTTCCTTCAGAGCTCCCTGTTTTCCTGAACACATCTTGATCCACCTAGTTGTACAACCTTGGCTCTGTTCTCTTCCCATTATTCCTAGGGTAAAAACTAAAAAACCCCAGTAAAATGTGTGGGGCCCAGTGTCACAGACTCCCATGGATCACTCAAGATTTTACTCCCTGATGCCTGGAAGCCTTGCTTGATATCTGCTGTCAGTAACCAGGTCAGCCTCTCTATCTCCACCTCACCATTCCTGACTGTCCAGAGGTGCAACCCTAAGGCCCAGGTCACCATGGTTAACATCCAACACATTTTCAGACACATTCCAAGTAAGTAGTTTGCTCACTTCTCAGATACCAGCACAGCCACCCTTTTCCTTTCACAAAGTAGTGCTTTATTATATACAAAGACGAAGCCTCTGGAAAAACTATTCCAACCCTAAAGTTGATACAGATTAATTATATACCTCAACTGGCACACAGAAGGAAAACAAATGTCCTGATCTGCTAAAAAAAAAAAAAAAAAATAATATTAATAAATAAATAAATAAAATTTACACAACATATACTTAAGTATAGGTTGGTGATGCTGGTGAATTCAATCTTCTGAATTAACTTTTTGAATAATTTTCATAAGCTACTGTTATTTTTATTTAATTTTAATTTTTTTTTTTTTTTTAGAGAGAGAATGAAAGTGAGAGAGAACACTGGTAAAGGGGAGTGGGCAGAGAGAGAGAGAGAGAGAGAAAGAACCCCAAGTGGGCTTCACACTTAGCATGGAGCCAGACACAGGGCATGATACCAGGACCCTGAGATCATGACCTGAGCTGAGATCAAGAGTCAGTCGCTTAACCTTCTGAGCCACCCAGGTGCCCCTGAGCTATTGTAATTTAAATACAAATATGCATTCACACATCATTTGTTACTTATAAAAATAAGTTTTCTGATATGACAAAGGCAAAATAAAAAAACAAAACCATCACCACTCTTCTCTTTCTGTACATTTATCTAGTAGAGGTTTCCATAATTAGTTGATTAGTTTCCTTTACATGTTTAAAGGCATATATTAATAACATGAAAGCTTGCTTCTAAAAAATTCAAAACAAGGAAGTAAAGTACATATCATTATTCCACATAAAAAACCAAGCTGGATCTGAAATCTAAATCTCTTTACATAAATGAAGTGACGTGATGTGAAGTCCCACCGAATAAAACGGAGAATTTTCTGACCTCAGTCTTTCCGCAACATAAATACCCTAAGAGAATAGGGCCCAAACTTGTTTATCTTTGCATCCCTAACACACAGCATGAGTCTTGGTACAAAAAGGTTGTTAACACTAATGAACTGAGTAAATCCATCCAGGTTTCAAGGAGCTCATAGTCTAATGGTGGGGGGAGGGTGTAATTAAAGACTACTTTGATCAGCGAGTATTAGCAAACAAAGAGAAAGAGTGACAAACAGATTACTGGAAAGACCCTAGACAAGGAGACCTTTGAACCAAGCCTGTGTAGCAAGCTGGGTTTTACTGCCCCACATCCATGCCCCCTCTTTTCTAGTAACAGAACACACTTTTTTCCTTAGAGAACTCTTTCTACTCCATCCAAGATGGCCTTCAACCAGCACAATCAGAGTACTGAGTTACAGTTTGACTGTGAAATTATGCCATGGTGACAGAGTTCCTTCCAAGATGCTTGCTGGAGTGGAAACTGGAACTCTGTTAGAATAGCCTTGAAGCTGCCAGGAGCCATGAGGAGAGAAGCACACAGCAATGGTGAACTCTACCACAGTTGCCAAAATTCTCTTACTCCTTCACAGCTGAAGTCTTACTCATTCCACTGCCTTATTTAAATGTTCCGACCTTCTCTGAAAGGAAGATCCTTTCAGTCAGAATGAGTCATTCCTTTGTTCTCACAGTATTTTATTTAATATCTTAAAGCATTTACCAAGCTTGTTACTCTTCTCGCAGACAAATGGATTAGACTGGCCCTGAATTTGCTCTGTAAGCCTGTTCCATTTAAGCACCATTTTAAAGATTCAAATACCAGCAAGACAGGAGTCTTTTGCTCTCTCATTTTTAAATAAAAGAGGTGGATTTTATTTTTTTAATTAGTCTTTAAGGGGTGCCTGGGTGGCTCAGCCATTAAGCATCTGCCTTTGGCTCAGGTCATGATCCCAGAGTTCTGGGATCAAGCCCCACATCAGGCTCCTTGCTCAGCAGGAAGCCTGTTTCTCCCTCTCTCATTCCCCTTGCTTGTGTTCCCTCTCTCACTGCATCTCTCTCTGTCAAATAAATAAATAAAATCTTTAAAAAAAAATAAGTCTTTAAGCAGCAATGATTCATATTTTTGGCCTTACCTTAAGCATTAATTATAGTCATTTTCAAAGACTAAATCTAAATCACAGTTCAGCTATTTTGAGAACCGGGAATTCATTGTTTTTGGTCAGTTATTGGGCTTTCACTTTCTTTGATCCACACAGAGAGTTAAAAAAAATTTATGTCACCCAAGTGCTTTCAAATTATGTATGCATTTCTCACTCGATTTTGTTATTTAACAAAGGCTGAGATCCTGAAGATTCATAGGATCCAAATCTTGTGATTTCTATGCTCACTGTTCCCCCAGGTTTTTTACTTCTGTTCTTATAATACATGTACATATGTGTATGTTTATATATACACACATATCTACATATACAAATATTTATATAAACAAAATTTACATATTTGTAAAATATTTATATATACCTATAAAATGTGATCCACTTTATTGAACAATTCAGTACATGATTCAAACTACTTAAATATGTGAGATGAAGGAGCTGATATTACAACAACTTTAATATTATGCATAGCACCTCATTAGTGCATGCACATGTACAAGTGGGTATTGGGGAGAGGGATAGAAGGATAGAGCAAACCCCAAGCAGGCTCCACAACCAGCACAGAACCTAACACGGGTTTCAATCCTATGACTCTGAGATCAAGACTTGAGCCAAAATCAGGAGTTGGACACCTAACTGACTGAGCCACCCAGGTGCCCCTATAAAATTTTAACCAGAACCACATTAAAAAAAAAAAAAAAGTTACTGATAAAACTTTACTGGAGCTTTTTAGGTCTCATCTAGAGATACACTTTCCACTTCAAACTTCTTAAGGAATAAAACATTTAAAGTGCTATTTTTCTAGACTTCCAGAGTAATTAATTCAATAGTCTTAATCTGCAGAAAAATACCAGAAGAGGGAAGGCAGTAGCCTCAGCAAGAAACTCGGCTGTCCTCATTCAAGTTCATTCTTTTCTGGGCATGCAGAGTGTATATGTGACTGTCCCAACATCTGCCTTTAAGATCTTGATTCTTCCATGTAATCAGATAATGTTGATTAGGATGCTTCTTTAGATCCCCAAATCATTCGGTCCTCTGCCAATTCTTTACACTGGCTGCCCTTTCCAGAAACAAAGGTTGCATAAATGTTGTGCATAATGTTTTCCCTCCTTCCTATATAGTTGGGGTATGATGTTGGCAAGACGAGACAGGGTCAGCAGACCAGTTTCTTCATGATATAGTTAGCCACATTAAAACCAGAACAAAGCAAAATTTAAAAAGAGCTGAAGACCAGCAGAGCAGTGGGTGCTGAGGTGCCACATACCCAGAGAGCCCTTCTTTGGAAGGGCAGGTGCTGGCTACTAGGAGCAGGAAGACTACAGCCACAATCTCACTGCTGGGAAGGGTGGAGAGGGAAGGAAAAAGGAGGCTGGCCACTTTTTCCAGCTCTGCCCTCCTTTGTTTTAGTCAATATAGTTCCCACATGGGGCTCCAAAGGGCTAGGTAAGAGAGATTCATAGCTCATTCATTAATGGCCAGCCATTCACCAGACAAAAAAGGCCAAGATGAAGGCAACTCGTTATTAGTCTGTCAGCTATAAGTTCACTCTGTTTTGGAGCATGAGGTAGGAGATGGGAGAAAACAGGCCTGAAGAATGTGTCCAGAAGAGCTCCTACTCAGCAAGAGGACATTAAGCTCTACATAAATAGAAGTGTCAGGTTCAAGGGTAAAGGCCTGGAGCAGTCACCTCTGAATTTTTGAAATGATAAATGCCACATTTATCAAGATTTCACTCTGTACTAAAGACAGTGCTAATATGTTATACCTCGCTTAATCCTGCTAATATGTTATAAAGACAGTGCTTAGTATGTTACATCTCACTTAATCCTGACAACAGCCTTATGAGTTGGTATAATCATTCCCATTTTATGAATGAAAATGGCCTACTGCCATCATTTTACAGATAAAGAAACTAAGGAGTGATTAAAGGCCCTTCCAGACATCACCCAGGCTGAAGTTTGAAATGTAGCCTTCTGGCTACAATTTCAGTGCTCTGTCAACGTTCAGCAGACCCCCTCTTCATTATAGAGAGAAAGAGTATCATATTGGCCTTTCTCAAATGGTGAGAATATGCATGAGTTACAGATATAAATTATTCTCTTTAAAAAAAAATGATCTCAAGCACATTTATTTAAATCTCCCATTAAATACTAGAACTCCAAGGGAGAGAAAAAACCTGGCTCAGATTTTGAGAAGTCAGTATATTATATGTATACTCATATGCACTTCAACTATGGTCTTTGTCAAAACGTTCTTTGAACAAAGAAGGAAAAATACTCATTTAAAAACATAAGCACTTAAAAAATGGAAAGTCTTCTCTGTACTACAATTGCATCCTTTGGTTTTACCAGAACTGGATAAACAACTCAGTAGTCTTTTAAGTCACTGCACTTCCTCATTTGCATCCCCAACCAATCTTTCAAGATCTTTTTTACTGCAGTCCAGAATCAGTGCAGATTTTATGTATTAAACACAATTTCAAAGCATACAGTGAGAGACACTCACAACAGCCCCATGAGAAAAGAAGCTTTTATGTTGTGAAACAGCACATGTTTGCCAAATGACTGTAACTTAGTCTTCACGAAACATTAAGCAAAAAATCCTCCAAAAACCAAAAACAAAACACTTCATGCCAGGCATCTTAAAGCCAGTTGCCAAAATGCATACTACAACTAAAACTTGCTGATTTTCTTTCCATTATGCTCTCCGTTTCTTCTGTGAAACATTCTGGCTAAATGACACTATGAACATTCAGTACTCACGGGCTACTTTCTGGTACCCCAGTCACCCCAAGCATATCAGCTTCCACCAGCCGAGATTAATACATAGTAAGTTAGTTCTGTTTCTTCTCAAACCTGTTTATGCCAGCTGTGCTTGTTAAAATTATATAATTTAATTAACTATTACATAAATTGGAGAACTATCAGTATAAAAACAAAAGTTTTTCAATGGAAATTAATTTGAATGATTTAGAAAAGCTCCATAAACACAGGTTACTAAAATAAACTGCTATGGAATTAAATGTTCTCAAAACACCTTAGGGTTTGGGGGCATGGTGTCTGATAAAAGTTTAAATGGATTCTGCCTTCAGACTGGTACACAGGTACGTAAGGTCTCCATCTTAAACTAAAGAACTTAAACTAGCATTTAAAAACTCTGCATTGTAGATGTGTTTTTATACCAGAGAGATGAGACAGAACTTTCTTCAGCCAATCACAGTCTAAGCAGAGACCTTGGCTCTGTATGAAACATTTGGTGAATCAAAGTATATTTACTCTTTTAAGTTAAAACCTACAATGGAAAGTACATGTAATTTTATATTACAGAATTAAGAGGTGTAAACTTCTAGTTATAAAATAAATAAACCAGGGGGAATGAAAAGTACAGCATAGGGAATCAAGTCAATAATACTATAATAACTTTGTATGGTGATAGATGGTAATTACATTTACTGTGGTGAGAAAAAAAAGTACATGTAATTTTTTATGATACTTTCAGGTGAAGACTTTTGATCTACCAACAAACTACTAGATCAATTACATTAAAATAAGAAAGAAGGGTAATGCACTAGCAATGATCTACCCAAACTGGATGTACCTCTCTCACTTTTACAACGGATTCTACATGCTACCCTGTGTACTGCCAGCATTGGTCCCATAGGCAGCAACTTTCTATGAAATACAGGTGTTTCCCTCATAGCCCTCTTTTCACAACATGAATTGTACATAACTAGGTTAATGACAAGGGAATACAATTTGCATTACAAGGAATGAAACTGAGTATGCTCAGGTCAGGGTCAGGAACCAGCAAGCACCAAGCATATGGGACAAAGCAATCATAGAGCTTATTTTTCAAGCTTATGCTTCTTACTATTTTATTTCAATGTATTTATCATAACAATGGTATAGAAATAATTGCATGGATCTGGTCTTCCACTCAGTTTTTAAGTAGCTACCTCAGCTCCAGCTCGCTAAACAAAAAGGGCCCTCAGAGTGTCAGTTCCAATTTGCTGCCCTACAGCATACGACAAAACTTCACATTTATTATGTCAGCCAACCTGCCAGAACTCTACCAGGTAGGCCTAACATGTATCATTAGCTCCATTTTACAGATGGGGTAGCTGAGCCTTGCTCAAAGTTAGGCAACAGTTTGGTGGTACAGCCAGATCTAGAACTCAAGCCTTAAAGTCCTATTTCACTACATGACAAGTTTTCCTTCCCCAAAACATCACATCGGGCCACATTCTAACCACATGAACTTTTTAATCGACTTAGACAACTCTTAAAGATATCTAAGATTTCTTTAACGGTAAACAGCCACCACCTAGTGATGACTCGCTATATGGCAGGTATCATGCTGAGCACTGACCATGTAGGACAGGATCATCTCAGCCCTTTGCCAGGGACTTGCCCAAGCTTACACATCTAGGTAGGAGAGCTGGGACTTTCCCCAGGCTAAGTCCAAGAAGCCAGCTCTCAAGTGAACAGCGGAGCTCTCAGCTGCTACAGCAGAGTCGAGAAGTTTCTAAGTTCATCTAGGTAAGCAGCCAGGCTTTTGTATTCTTCTCTTCTGAACTTACAGTTAGTACAGTGGACAAAGTAAGGTGTTGACACTATTGCTTTCTAAAGCAGTGAGTCTGAAATTTGTGTGCACAGATCAGTTGGAGGCTGTGAAAATACAGAGTCTGATGCAAGACAGCCAAGGTTGAACCTGAGATTCGGCCTCTGGGAAAACTCCCAAGTGATGCGGACATTGGTCTTGAACCACATCCTGAATGATCAGATGCATCTTGTCATAAGCAAACAGCTTTACTGGGTTAGTATCTTACCAGGTTTATTTCAGAATGTATCAAGAGCCCTTTGACATCAACTGGTGGCTTTGACTAGTTGAAGACGAACAGAAAGCTAGGAAGTAGGAATCTTCTTTGCTCAAAGCTTTATCTCCAAATAATACTTGAGTAAATTAATTTTGCTTGTGAAGTTGTACAAGCTCTTCAGAAGCCTCAGAAACTTTGATGCTTTCTGCATTTTTGATAGAAAAACATTTCTTTTGACAGAGTGTTTCAGTACTCTGAATTTTTAAATTTTTTTTCATTTTGTTTTTTAATTGAAGGACAGTTGACACACAATGCTACATTAGTTTCAGGTGTACAACATAGTGACTCAACAAGTCCATATGTTATGCTATGCTCACAAGTGTTGCTACCATCTGTCACCATGTAATGCCACCACATTACCAATGACTATATTCCCTGTGCTGTACCCCTCCTCCCTGTGGCTTATTCATTCCATAAGTGGAAGCCTGCGACACTCGGTATTTTTGAGGGTCATTGCATAGCTACTTCTATGAGGTACTACAGAAGAAACACGAGCTTTTGGAGCAAAGAGATTAGGATTTGACATTCTAGCTCTAACTACATATTAGTTAAGTGACCCAATGGAAACTGATGTTCAAAGCTTACTTTATTTTTCTGTCAATAAAACTAGGCTAAGGTGGGGCACCAGGGTGGCTCAGTTGGTTAAGCGACTTCCTTCTGCTCAGGTCATGATTCTGGAGTCCCAGGATGGAGTCCCGCACAGGGCTCCCTGCTCAGCAGGGAGTCTCTTCTCCCTCTGATCCTCTCCCTTCTCATGTTCTCGCTCCCATTTTTTCTCTCTTTCTCAAATAAATAAATAAATAAAATCTTTAAAGAAAAAAAAAAAAAAACTGGGCTAAGGCTACCTACTCCTTACATCCGTCATGAGAATGAAGTGAAATAATGTATCTAAAACCACCTAGCACAGTGTCTGCCACATGGTATCTACATCTGTTTTATCATCCCACCTCCCATAGTATTTAGAACAATTATTTCCTACAATGTCAGTGTTTCCCAGTTAGCAAAAATGAATGACAACAACAAAATATTTTTGCTAACACTTGGGCTTTATAGGGAATACAGTGTTAAACTAATAGCAGCTAACACTCACTCAATACCTATCGGGGCACCAGGCACTCTCCAGGGATGTTTCTACTATCATCATCCCTTTTACAAGTTAAAAAAAAAAAAAAAAAGTTTAAGAAAGATTAAGTAACCATCCCAGATTTCAACCTGGCACTGTGACTCCATAGTTTGCTCCCAAAACCACTAACCACTTGCCTCCCAAGTAACCACGTCCTTGGTGATGCAAAGGAAATCAAAGGCAACCCGAAGGCAAGAGTGAAAATCTGAGTCAGTATTCCTTGAAATGTCTCATCTTACTGTCTGAAACACTTCCTTCCAAGGCTCTTCTTAAGAAAAGCCTTACACAGAGGTGGGGGAAGGTAATTTTTCTTATTGAGGCTGCTCTTTACACTTATTTTGACAATTAGAACTTAAGTTCACTTAAGTTATGAACCACATCTTAGGGACTTCTGTGTCTGTTAAGCATAGAGCCTTGAATTCAGGGGAGCTCAAACACTTGATTAATACATTATTTCCCCTAGAGCTTGGCTCATTGTTAATTCCAGCATGGATTCTGTAAGTAAAATGCTTAAAGTCAGTTCTGATGTCAACAAATACCAGAGAAAACTGATTTTAATTTAGAACATGAGTGAGGAAAACGAATGCTACAGAAATTTAGCATGCTAAAAAATAAAGAAACTAAAAACATCTAGGAAGACACTATATTTCTTTCTCTCTTTTAATTCTACATTCGATTCAACTGAAAGGGTGCAATGATTTAGAAACCATTATCTACTATTACCCTTCGAAGAAGGAAGAGCTGGGGTCAATGATGACAACTCAAATTGCCTAATCATTATCTCTGTTGAGTAATTCAGACGACACCACCTTAACACAATAAGACACTGTGTTAATTATATACAAGATGATGACAGATGTGCTCCTGAAAATTGGTTGCAGATCTAAAGAGGGAGTCAGAAGGGAGTGATGAAAGAGAGATTCATAGAAGAATATTTGGCAATGCAGGGAATTAAATGCAAACTACACTAAATAATTACTGTACTTCATTCATGACAGGTTCATAAACTTTTTTCATTATTAATGGGGAAAAAAAAAAACCCTTAGTCCTTTCATGATCCTCTATCTATAAGAAAGATCCTAACATAGTTTAACTTAACATAGTACGATTTCATTGTTACAGAAAGTTTCCTAAAAGAGGACTGAATCATTTCACATGTCAAGCATTAAACCTCAAACGAGGGTTTCTAGCCAATTTAGTGTGTTATAATTACAGCTGTATGGTTCGCCACAATAACTATACTCCAGAGCACAAACTCAAGCCACTCTCTTGAGGAATGAGTCCTTGTCTTGAAAAACAAAGCTAACAAACCACACAAACAAAAATATTTCAAAGGCATCTTTCAAACCTTTGTAAAGTAGTTCGCATTTGCTCTGATGTCATATTTTCCTTCACATCTTTCTGCCAAGAAATGGATGTGTATCTCCAATTTATCACTTTCTAAGCGTTAATGTCTTTAGAATTCTCCTTTGTGCCATGATCTGTCTAGGTACTTTTAGTGGGAACTCTGCAAAGAAAAGAGACAATGAGTACTCCCAGAAGACTGGTCTCATAAATGCTGATAAAATAGTAAGAGAGCCAAATGCTAAGAAACAAAACCTTTTACGCCAGATGTCCTTGAATGGTTTCCATCTCATAAGAACCAAAGACTTATTCTTCTGTTTCAGCACTCCCTTCTAACCCCCTACTTAGATTTGCAAAATGAAACACCAACAGGAACACCTGAGAAATAAAATCTGACCCTGTCATCACACTCACTGTTGGCAGAGACCAAATGAGTATTCGGGGAAATAGCCAAGTGCCAAACTCTAAATATTTCACCTTAACTTACAAAAGCTTTTCCAATACAACTTTAAAAATGAGTCATGATCTGGGGAAGGAAGGCTAGTATGAATCATCCTAGGACTTTTATAAGATTAAGTTTCAGAGAAGTTAGTGAAATACTGCCTTGTGTTAAGAATTGGAAATATTATGGAATTAAAATTCCCAGGCTAAGGAAATGCCATGCCAACTTCTGCCACCATAAAACCAGGACGGCCAAAGCCACACACAGTTTGTAGTCTGTTTCAAAACTTTAAATGAAATAGCTGATTAGCTGAATCTGCATGTTTTAAGGAAGAGAATAAGTTAAAGCAGGCATTATTCTTTCCCCTGACTTGGTAGACAGCTTTGCAAATAAACACTTTATAAAATTTAACCATAAAGATGTTTCCCATCCAACCTCTCTACACATTCTTCAAAAGTTCTGAAGACCCTTAAGCACACAAATATGATAATGCTTGCTATCTAGTATACTTATTTTATTTACTAGTCCCAATCATTTCTTTGCTATTTTCAATAAATTATCTTAACTTCTTTAGAGCATTCCCCATCTTACTTTCTAATACATTTACCACAACAAAATGTATTTTGTTATGATAAGATAAGGCAGCAGCACCTTCACGGAGTCCTGTGTAATAGCAAACAGGAAAAAAACAGGAAGAAGAAACAGAATATATTAAATTTCTCCCTAGCACCTCGACATATCTTCAACCCTTGAGCATATGGCAGCACATACTCCATGGACATCGCGAAGCCTTTGTAAACAAGTCCATTTCTCCCAACCAGTGTCTTTGTGAGCTACTCAACCACCTTCTCCAGCCTGACACACAGCGTCACCACCGCTGACCTCAGCCATGTGGTCCCTTCCACTGGCATTGTTGCAGTTACTCTGAGTCCTGGAGACCCACAAGTTCCTATGGGCAGCCTCTGTTCTTGTGGGGGAAGTCTATTACATATCTGTTTCCTTTTAGTCTCACTCAGCTGGGGAGAGCAAGGTGAAAAGGTAGCTAATTTACTCTACTGGAACGTAAATTCTAGGAAATATAGCACCGCAATACAACAAAGAGAGAAGATAAACTAACAAATCATCACTTTTCTGTTTAGTGTTAGCGTTTGAGTTACTTTAATACACTTAATGAAAAAAAAATCTGTTATTTTTATGCTTTGCAAAAGGAAAACTGTATTCTCCATTCCCCTCTTTGATTTATTATTAGGGTCCTTGATTCTACTACATGTACTCGTTCATTACAGCTTTATTTCTTTGCCATACGGAGAAGACGACCAATACCCACCTTCACAGACTGTGTATAAGGCTAAGCCAAAACGAAGCAGCGGCATCCTAGGAGTATTTTGCCAGTTACACTTGCCAAAAATGTACAAATAAATCATATCGCTTGGATAAGAAACAAGCAAACAAGATGAATTTCATCTAAACTTTGAAATTATACTTTTAAAAAGACAGACTGCAAAGACAATAATTCTTAAATATCCTGGAATATACTCTTGGCTCAAAACAGCATCAGCTTTGGCACTGCAGAGCCACCGTACCCTGAATAAGCCAGTTTCTGCCTCTCCCAGCAACAGCCAACACCAGCCACTTCACTTCGTTGTTAATGATGCATGACTGCATTCGCTCTGTAAAGGAGACCCACAGCGTGTGCTGACTTAGCTTTTTTCTGCAATCCCCTGCAAAGAAGCAGCCCTTTCAGAGTCTTCAGGAGGACTGTTACCGTCCACAACAAAACTCCCTTTCTCCCTCTCCGGATTCTCATTTCAAATGCAGACACCTTGTAAGACCACCACTTAACTCTGCCTCCTTGTGTCAGTGACTGCACAACCACATTCTGCTGTGGCTGACCGCCGAGCGGTCATCTGAATGCATGCTATCAAGTTAAGGCTATTGTTTCCCTGGCACCTGCCTGGCAGTTTGGGTGATGCTCCTTCTGCACACCTAGTCTGCACTGTATCTATCTTTGTTTTCCCCGACTACCTGCAAGCTTCTGGAAGATGGGAGACCTCAGCTGAAGTTACTTGCTAGGTGTAACACGTTACTGTAACATGTGGCAGGTTCACAGTAAGTGTTTGATTCTTTTTCCAAAATAATTCTCACATTGAAGAGCTGAAAAGTCCAAAAGCAGCTGTAACCCTTAGAACTTTTCCACTCAGATTCCTAAATTTATAAATTTACCACATATCTGAAACTTGCTTAGCAATATTTAAACATTTAATTGTTAATTTTATTTGGTTTAATTGGTTTAATTTTAATTGGTTAACTTTATTTGTATTTCATTTATCGTAGCAAATATATATATATATATATATATATATTTATATATATATAATTCTTACTGAACACTTACAATGAATGGGGTCAGGCATAGTGTCCAGCTAAAAGGTTCACACAGATTACACATCACTGAATCCTCACAACTACCTTAGAGGGTAGGTGGGCATCTTGTTGGCTTTTCAAATAAGGAAGAACTGAAGCACACGGAGATTACCTAACTAGCCCCACATCCTACAGCTAGTATGACAAAGCCAGAAATCAAGATGTGTAATTTGGTTGTGGTACCCAAGATCTTACTCTCCATGCTCTTAAAGAAATTCTTATTTATTACTCGTTTATGATACTTGATAACCTTAAAGCTACTTTCACATACTTATTACATCTGAACTCAAAAATGAACCTGTGAAGAAGGATACATATCATTACAAATAAAGAACTGGCAGAGACACATTTCTTCCATGTAGCCCTAATGAAAGTCTCAGATACAGTACCTAATTCCTCTGTGTTAAAATCCAACGTGCACTGCTTCCTGTAAGATTCCCTGTATGTGCAACATTATAATTAAATGATAGCTGAAAAGGATGTAGTTTCAGGGTTCAGTAACACCATTTTACAACATATTTTATTATGGAGCGGCACTTTAAGCAATTAGGAAAACACATGTGGTCACATTTTATGAATAATTTTCCAAAGCTCATTTGAAATCCTGTGTGAATTTTCCAATGGGGAGAAAAAAGTTATAAATGGAGGTAAGTTTCCAAAATTCTGGCCTCTAAAAGCCTATTTAACTCCTAGAATAACAAATATAGATCATTAACCCTTTACTATGGGTAATTCCTGGTCACTTTTCCTTGGCATTTTACCCCTGAGCCTAACGTAGAGCAGGTCCTTTATAGACATTTATTTTTGTTCGCAGTTACTTAACGTTTACTTATGTTTCAGACTTCTTTTGTCATAAACTGCACTACTGTCCTACATTCTCCATCCCTCCCTTTATCCATGTCCTCTGCATATACATCATCACTCCCTGACACAAGAACTTGGCCATGTGACTCACTTTGGCCAACAGAATAAGGAAGAAGTAATGTTGAGTTTAAGCTTCAAGAGGTCATGTGTATTTCCACTTGCTCTCTTGTGCTTCGAATATACCATGAGGTCTGGGCTAGTCTGCTGGAGGAAGAAGGATGAGAGATAGGTGGAGGAAAGCTGCAGGCTAAGTTGGGCTGAGCCAACCCCCTACCCCTTCTCTGCTATCTCACAGCTCAGCTGGGATCAGCAGAGCTGCTGCAGCCAACATTTAATGGGTGAGAAATAAATGCTTATTCTTGAATGCCATCAAGTTTGGGGTGATTCATTATGCAACCAAGGATAACTGACAGAACTTTTGAATTGCAGTTATGTGCTAGGCAATTTCACGTATTACCTTACATAATCCCAACAGCTTTGGGGAGTTTTCATTATTAATTCTACCTTCTAACTTTACCTGTTCATACACCTCTTTATGTGTATTTTAAAATAATTTGTACAGGCCCTACCCCAGGCCTATAAATGATAATCTCTTGGGAGTATGAAGCCTATGGGAAAAAAAAAATATATATATATATATATATTTTAGCTTCACAGGAGATTTTGAGATGTAGCCATGGTTAAATAACCCCTAATTGGAAGTCCTACAAAATTAAAGGCCAGGCTATTTATGGTCCAGATTTTGCCTCACTTTTACCCCTAGGCTGGGCTTTAAAGTCTGTGTGAGACTGGGTCTTAAGACACGTCAAGTTCATAGTGAAGAATGTCAAGAATCAATCTACCCTTGTGGAACAATAGATTCCAAATATTCCTCCCCAGCATGTCCAGTCAACTCCAGGTGCCTTTTGCAAGGATGGTACCCAGAACCTATGGAGACGCTAATGAGAACCACACAATTTGAGAGTCAAGTACCATGTGTTAGCCCTGTGCTACATATTTTAGCATCAATCTTACTTTGCTCACACTTAGAAAAGAGAACAATAAGGTTAATAATTACTTTGATGAAGGTCATACCATCCATGAATAGTGGCTCCAGCATTTAAATTTGGTTCTGTCCAACTACAAAACCCTTTACTTAATTTCTAAAGTAAAGCACTCTAGCACCAGTTCTCTCTCACAAAGATGCCAAGGAAAATGTATCTGAAGCAATGTACTTGACCTCTCAAAGGTCTCCAGGGATGGGATGGAGGCTAGGGGTTCCTACAAAACTTCTAGCCATTGTCAGGGCCAAGGCAGGATGGAAGGGACAAGAGGAACATGACAGAAGTATCGGAATTGGGGATGGGGAGGGAAATATGGTCACAGATGGGGATTTGGTGGATAAGATGTCAAATATTAAATATTCAAATATCAGATGTCCAAAATTCAAAAGCTATCTGCATGAAAATCTAGAAGCTCAGTTCATTATGTAAACAACTCCACACAGTACATATAATATCAAGAGAACTCACGAAAGAAGTGTTTATTTGGCTGCTTGATGAATTTGCAATTACTTTTTATTTTGTAATCTTTGTATCTCTGCAGCTAAGTTAAGTACACTGAACATGGAGTCAGGAGGTTTGAAGTTTGGTGTCTGCCAGGTGCTAATGACATGGATTAGTCACAGCCTGTTTGGAACCAAGTTTGATCTATGAAACCACATTCCAGGACCCCTGGAGGCTGCTCCTTCCCTACACGCCACCTCCTCAGAGTAAGAAAGGAAGCACCTACTGTTGCACGCAGCAACTTTTCCAATCACTTCCCCCTTATTTTTTTTTTTTTAATTTTCTATTCCTTTGAGTCTCTCACCATCTAGTTACACCACTTTATATTTTCCAGTTCTGCCATTCCCCCTCTTCCTCTAAAGGCTTTGGACCTAGGTTCATGACCTCTCCATCCCAAGTACTTCTACTGAGTGGTATTATGATCAGTACTGCCACAGTTGTTTGGCCACTGTAGACCACTGCCATATCTTGGACTTCAGAGGGATCCACTTATGAATCCTTAAAAATAAAGTATTTCCCACGACCACAAACTTACTTACTTCTAACTCTCTCAATCCTATCCATTGATCTCTGGACCTGTAGTCCTTTAACCATATTCCTTCTACCTACAATGGGATTCCTCTAGACTTGGCTTCCTTCCTCATCCAGCTTCCACTGTCCACTATTGATGGAGTCCAAACTCCATGACTCAGTTGTCCTCTCAGTGCCCGTAACTGAGAAAACTCCAAATTCTTATCAACCCAACTTCAGCTACGTTCCTCATTTTCTTCATAGCACTTTTTCAGTACCAAAAATGTTAAATTATTTACTTGCTTATTATCTGCCTTCCCCCAATGGAATTTAACCTTCATGAGAACAGAGACCTGATCTTATTCATAGTTGTATCGTCTATTCTAGAAGACAGTCATTTTTGCAAAATGAATGAATGAACCCGAATGTTTCCTGCCAAGGGTGGGTGAGGTGCCTTACTCACATTCTTTCAGAGCACCTTATACTTACTCTATCACATTGTATTTTGTCATTATTACACTGCTCTCTTCTTGAGGGTCCTGACATGTCTTTGTCACCAGCTGTATGACTTCCACTTATCCCAGGGTCCAGCACATAGAAGATACTATATTGGACTAAGTGGTAACATTTAAGCCTTTGTCTTTAGGGCAGCATTTTATGGAACATTAGTCTAAGAGGATATCAAGAGGGTATTCTGCATGAAAAATTTCCATGACTAAACAGTTTGGGAAATGTTCTAACAGATTTCTTCACTGCAAAACTTTTCCAATACACTAACGTAATAATATGCACCATGAATCTCCAAGAATTAAGCTTTTCCTAAATATAACCTGAAATTCCAGCCCCCTCTCCCCCACACACAATGAGGGTGTGAATGAAAGAGAGACAGAAAGAGACTGATTTTGATTTTTTTGGGACCACTGCTCCAGAAATGAAGAAAAATATTAATTTAGAAAAACAATCTTCTAAAACTGACTCCACAAATTGTTTGAAAGCATTACAAGCAACCAATTCATGATAAAAATGAAGATTTTTATCTTTAAGATTTCCTCATAATCAGCAGTCCTACATTACCATTTGGTTTAGACAAGTCAGTAAACATTTATTTAGAAAATGTACTCATTTAAAGGGCAAAATAGTATCCAAAGGGAGAATGCGATTAGTTGCTAACCTAGTCTCCTTAGTGAAATGGAAGGCTTCAAGGAGAAAGAACACAATTTTAGGAAACTACTGTGAAGAACAACTACAAACCAGTGGCACACCAGGCTGCAAAGAACAGTATGGGTTTTCAGAAGGCAGAAAAGTGGAAAAAAAAAAAAAAACAACTTTAAACGTTTGATGCAAGATACCAATAAAACAAAAAACACTGACATGGATCCTTCACTGCATACATGCATATACACACAGAAAGACAAACTCCTTCTTTTACATGACTAAAATTTTCATCAGGCATTTTCAGATATCTTGCATATCAAGCACTGCCCTATCTAATTTATTTCACACAATAGTCCCTACCATAGGAATGTCTCAACGTATTTTGAACACAAAAGTGAAATTCAGAAAGGAATTTGTGTGATCTCATTTTGCGAATTTCAACACTATCATAAATACTCACTAAATTCTGTTTTCCAGTGGAATTCCTATAATCACGAAATAGAGAGTGGACCTTACTTTGGGCTGTATCAGCCTCTGTTAAACGCACGCAAAGCCTTTTTCCTATCTGAATTCTTCTCATCTCCTCACCTTACTACAACCCTTGTTTACACGAGATGACTCAGGGACTGAAACTAATGTAACCTACTATCAGTTGGACATTTTATTTCTACACATTATAATTAGCTGACACCTAATGATTGTTATTAGTACAATCAGCTATCAAACCCACAACACCTACTTCACATTCTCTTATCAGAGATAAGTATATGCATTTTAGGTTTAATTTAGAGATGCCTAACACAGAGTAACTTTTTTTCCCCCACCATCTGATTCAGCTCTTCCAAATTTTAAAAACATTGCCTTGGTTTATCATATACAAATATATTACATCCCACTATATCATCTCCTGGAAAAAAACAGTAAACTGTTTAAGAGATTTTTGCCATGTTAAGAGATGGTTTTCCCATCCGGACCTGTTCACTGTAATGGAACAGCTCAAATTCAAAGTACGTTGGATCCTCATCATTCACAGATTCTGTATTTGCAAATTTGCCTACTTCCTAAAATTTATTTTTAGCCCCTAAATCAATACTAATGCTGTTTTTGTGGTCATTTGCTGACATGAACACAGTGGTGAAAATTTTGAGTTGTCCAACAAACACATTCCCAGCTGGGGTTGAGTGAAGTGATGGTTTGCCATCTTGTTTCGGCTCTTTTACTTTCTGCCGTCTGTTTAGTCCCATGAGTTTGTATTTTTGTGCTTTTTGTTGGTTTTCCGCTTAAAATGGTCCCCAAGCATAGTGCTGAAGTGCTACCTAGCATTCCTAAGTTCAAGAAGCTTGCAGTGTGTCTTATAGAGAAAATACATGTGTTAGATACACTTCACTCAGACATGAGTTATAGTGCTGCTGGTTGTGAGTGAAATGTAAATTAATCAACAATACATATATTAAATAAGGTATCTTTAAACAAAAATACACATAAAACAAGAGTATGTAGTAAATGGTTGTGAAAATTGTGACCACAGGCTCCCAGGAACCTAACCTTGTATTACCCCTAAGAACAACAGAACAGTATTTGCTAATTCAGTATTTGCAGCAACTTTAATAACTATGGTGAAAAGAGAGATTCAATTCTACTATCCCTGGCATTGAAAGCTCTCTTATCTTGCTGTTTTTCCTTAAAACAAAGCCTCTGCTTCCCTAACACTGCTCCCCATGTAAGGTTCAGCCTACCCATACACTTTGATTCATAGCCCACAATGTCTACTACATTTTGAATTTTCTCCTGTATTTTGGAGCTTACAACTTAGCACTTGAATGTGAGGAGAAGTCAGCCAATCCTATAGGAACAATGCTCCTAAATAACAAAACCAATCTGAGCACAGAGATGGAGGAAGCTACCTACCACTCTCCTTAACTCTGGATCATGGTCAGGGGTGTATGAGAATAAGGAAGAAGCAGCAGCCAGTCTCCTGTGTGCCTTCTTCCATCTGGGTGGAAAACAAGACAGCTCTTCTGTGCCTCACAAGACCTTGAGAGAAGATCAGGATACCGCACCCTACACACAGGGCTGACTCTGTGGGCATGTGACCTGTGCAGGTGCACAGAGCCCAAGGCTTGCTTTAATATTCTGATGTTGAAATCTTAAAAGTCTTAATTTTTGAACAAGAAGTTATGCGTTTTTACTTTACATTGGGCCCCACAAATTAAGCAGCTGGTCCTACCCCCTGGACTCCCACACTGCTACTCAGTGAATTAGTTGCAAGAAAGGGAGGGTCACCTCTGCCCAGGAGGGGCAGTACAAGTCACTAGAGAAGGAAGAGTGCAACAAGTGCAACAAGGTGACTAGTGTCTAGGAATGTCTCCCTAGGACTCCCTAAAACATTTCTACCTCTAATAAAAAGGTTTCTGATGAGGAACAGTGACTCTGGAACCCAATGCCTCTGGTAACCCAGGATGGTTGTAGGACCCAGATAACAGACCCAGGAACACCTGGGTGGCTCAGCAGGTTAAACTTCTGCCTTTCGCTCAGGTCATGATCCCAACGTCCTGGGATCAAGCCCTGAATCAGGCTCCCTGCTCCTCCCTCTCCCTCTCCTGTTC
This sequence comes from Enhydra lutris kenyoni, assembly GCF_002288905.1. Lineage (NCBI taxonomy): Eukaryota > Metazoa > Chordata > Mammalia > Carnivora > Mustelidae > Enhydra > Enhydra lutris. Next base: position 64,322,747 of record NW_019154087.1, read on the forward strand.
TCCCTGCTTGCGCTCTTTCTCACTCTGACAAATAAAAAAATAAAAATCTTAAAAAAAAAAATAGAGAGTGGACCCTGATGAAGGTTAAGAGGGAACCTCATCTACTATCTCACAAGATGTTCTCACAGGCTTCCACAGATCTTACAACATGTGCTCCAGGCACAATGTAGTTGTCGCATTTGTTGGGGGCAATATCAGCCTAACAGCAAAATAAGGATATTTTCTACATAAACTAGATTTAAGTTTTACTCAGGTAAAAATAATTTTTCCTCACACAAAAAATATAATTTTTTTAACCTCCACACGAGCAATGTGTGATATATAATTTAAAAAAACAACAGAAAACATTGTTTCTACCTTAGGCCCAACATTACAGTGAAGTGGTTACTTTTTAAAATAAATTCAATTCAACTAATGAATCATTGAACACTACGTCAAAAACTAATGATGTACTATATGGTGGATAATTGAGCTTAATAAAAAAAATATAAAATTAATTTAATTTACTCTGAGATGAAAATGTACCAGGCTTTTTCCTACTTCAAACATCATAATGAGCGGCCATGCCCCCTTTAAAAAATGATCATGTCGGGGCGCCTGGGTGGCTCAGTGGTTAAAGCCTCTGCCTTCGGCTCAGGTCATGATCTCAGGGTCCTGGGATTGAGTCCCGCATTGGGCTCTCTGCTCAGCAGGGAGCCTGCCTCCTCCTCCTGTCTCTCTCTCTGCCTGCCTCTCTGCCTACTTGTGATCTGTCTGTCAAATAAATTAAAAAAAAAAAAATGATCATGTCACTGCAGAAGCCATACTTCCGGTCCTTAACATTTCTGATTTTTCTCATGCCACACTGTTCAGGAAACCAAGACTTTGAAAGGTTTCTGTGGTTGGACTTGACACCAGCTCTGTGGTTTGGTAATCATATAAAGGGAACTAGAGTAGCTCTTCAAATTCTGTGTTGCTCTTAGCACACTCCAGTTTTCCTAGTAGTCCAAGTTACAGATCTTACACTCAGTGTGGATTTTCTGCATCACGTCTTCTGCCCTCTCCTTACTTCTGCCATACTACTCTGGGCCAAATCAAGACTGCCGAGGGGGCTGCCTGATGGGCTACACAGCCCTCCTTCCCCCTCAGCATCAGTCCAGAGACAGACTGACTCCAGAACAGTCTTATCCCATTGCTGCTTCATCAACAGCTGACCTTCTCCCTCCATGTAGCTCTCTGTATGAACTTATGTCTACTCCCCTCCAAATTTCTCCAGATTCAATTTCCACTATATCCTGATATTAACCACATTCCCCTTGGCACTGCCATTTGTGTTCACTCTTGTTTTTGCTTGCTGCTGTGTACGGTTGGTGGGAACAGTCTCTTTGAATCAGTCTCCGCAGTGGAAGCCCGCTTGACATTCTACTTCTTCATGCATGCTTCCCAATTCCTCTGGGTCCTACTTCTGTCCTTTAGCTGAAGAGCAGTATCTATTATCGCTGTTTAATTATGGCATGTGTTTTCAACTACCTCACCAAGCGAGTAAAAGCGCCTCAAAAGCAGGGACTTCACCTACCTGTGTTCTGAATGAGCTGGCAGTCAGGGCTCTCAGTGAATGTGTATTAAGCACTTCTGAGCACCACAGCTCTGCTTTAGTATTCCGGAGGAAGTACAGACTGGTAGACCGGATGTCAACTTAACAAGGAAATTTTATACACATTTTTTAATATATATACAGTTTATAGATCATCTATGTATCTATAGCGTATATATCTCATTTCCCTACTATATCAATGCCTAACCTGTTTTAAACATAGTTTGAGGAAACCATTAACCAGGAACCATTACACAATATGACACAGAATTTTATGTGTCACTAAATTCGCCTATATATAACAGCATGAGAACTGCAAACACAACTGCATGAAAAGCCAAATCATTAATGGAGATTAGGCATTCCTTCAAAGCAATTTCTATTTCCATGAGTAAAGAAGAAAATTCTGATTTTAGGAAGAAACATTATTGATTTTCCTGGTAAATAAACATTTGTTGTTTATTAAAAAATAAAATGGGATGGACTTCACCACACAGGTTCTAGAACTTCAGAAAAAGATGACATATTCCACTTACTATTTTGGGCAAGGAGGGATTTTTCTGAGTATAAATTAACCAACTTCAGTACAATACTGTTACTTTTATTTTTTATTTATTTAAGTGGTTTTTCTTTTCTTCTTCTTTTTTTTTTTAACCTCAGTTAGTTAACAAACAGTGTGATTTCAGTTTCAGGTGCAGGATTTATGTTTCATCACCTCCACGTAACACACGTGCTCATCACAACTACCGCCCTCCTTAATCCCCATCACCTATTTCGCCCATCCCTCGCCCACCTCCCTCCATCAACCCTGTTTGTTCTCTATTGTTAACAGTCTGTTCTATGGTTTTCCTGGGTTTTTCCCCCATGTTCATCTGTTTTGTTTCTTAAATTTCACATTGAGTGAAATCATACTGAGGGGGAACCTGGGTGGCTCAGTCAGTTAAGTGTCTGCCTTTGGCTCGGGTCATGATCTCAAGGGTCCTGGGATGGAGTCCCATGTTGGGCTACCTGCTTGGTGGGGAGTCTGCTTCTCCCTAACCCTCTGTTCCTCCTCACCCTGCTCATTCTCTTTCTCTTTCTCTCTCAAATAAAATCTTTAAAAAAAGGAAATCATATGGTATCTTTCTCAACTTACTTTACTTAGCATAATACTCTCTATCTCCATCTACATTTTTCCAAATGGCATGATCTCATTCTTTTACATATATATGTGTGTGTGTGTGTGTGTGTGTGTGTGTGTATACATACATATATATGTTTGTGTGTGTGTGTGTGTGTGTGTATATATACACATACATACATACACACACACACATATCCTCTTTATCCATTCATTAGTTGATGGACATTTGGGCTCTTTCCATAATTTGGCTATTGTTGATAATGCTGCTATAAATATCAGAGTGTATGTGTCCCTTCAAATGAGCATTTTTGTATTCTTTGGGTAAATGCTTAGTAGTGCAATTGCTGGGTGATAGAGTAGTTTTATTTTCAACTTTTATCTCCATACTGTTTTCCAGAGTGCCAAAACACTTGATTTTTAAAGTAGGGATACTTCTTCAATAAATTACTTTGAACAAAATAATTCTGATAACACATCTCATCGGCCAAAGCACAGGAGAATTTACATTTTTTAAAGTTATTAAAACTTTTAAAGTATTACAATAGATCATATCATTACTGACTCATAAAGACTGGTCCATTTGTTTTCTATGCCACTGTAATAATTTTAAGGAAAAGTATTCTTCTCTTTTGTTACCAAGAAGCACATTTGTGTTTAAGTTTCCTAAATGTCACAATGACTATATTTTTAAGTCATTCACAAGTGAGTTATTAGAGATAGAATACTATAGCAGTTTCATTCTGTAATAACAGGTTTTCTCAAATATAAATTTACCTCATGGTCACAGATCACCTAGATCATATCAGCTGTCTGCTGTGAAAGGAAGGGAAAAAACAGCCACAATTCCAGTAACAATAAGAAAAGGCCAGGTTACCTATGTCCCAGCATTTCTTCAAATAACAATGCGGATATCCATCCTGCCACAAACACCTGAAATAGTCTGACAGCATAAAAAGCACAAAATGAATGAATGCACTAAAATACCACTTCTTCCCAGCCACTCTGAAGATTTTCTATAATCTGCAACCAAATAATACTTTCTGTCCATGGACTTAAAAAACTCCACTGCATTATCTATCTCATTTCCTGCTAAAACTCAATCTTTACCCTTTGAAACTACCTAAATTTCTTTAGGAATTTAGGAATCATCTGGAATACAGTTTAGGAACCACCTCCCATGATCCTTTAGGAAACTGTTAAACACATTACAACTTTGGAATAATATCATTTAAAACGACTTCTCGCATTCTGGGACACTGAATCCTTTAGGATTGATTATCTTTCTGAACTCATTTCATACTCTCCAAGTAAACTTCCCAAAATGCAAATCTGATCCTCTCACAATTCTTCAGTGCCAATCCAAAGCCCAATGGATGAGGTTCCCAACCTTCAGAAATGCAGTGTATGCTGTGCATAATCTTGCCCTTGTCTTTTTAATTTCAAAAACCTATTCTTTTTTAAGATTTTATTTACTTATTTGACAGAGGGAGAGAGACCACAAGTAGGCAGAGAGATGGTGGGGGAGGGGAAAGCGGGCTCCCTGCTGAGCAGAGAGCCTTATGTGGGGCTTGATCCCAGGATCCTGAGATCATGACCTGAGCCAAAGGCAGAGGCTTAACCCACTGAGCCACCTAGGCGCCCCTCAAAAACCTATTCTTGGGCACCTGGGTGGCTCAGTGAGTTAAGCCTTTGCCTTTGGCTCAGGTCATGATCTCAGGGTCCTGGGATCAAATCCCACATCAGGCTCTCTGCTCAGCAGGGAGCCCACTTCCCACCCCCACTTCTCTCTCTCTGCCTGCCTTTCTGCCTACTTGTGATCTCTGTCAAATAAATAAATAAAATCTTAAAAAAAAGAAAAAACTATTCTTGATCACGCACACCTACCTACATCTCTTACACTGGCTATTCCAAAAACACTAGCATTTCTCTCTCAATACCCCCATATCATTCCTCCTTATATCCATTAAATTAGGCTACTGCTCTTAATCTCAACACTATTGATATTTGGGACCAGTTCATTCTTCATTGTGGAGGGATGTCCTATGCACTGTAAGATATTTAGCAGCATCTCTGGCCACTACCTATTAGATACCAGTAACACATTCTACCCTACTCCACTCCAGTTACAGCATCCAAATATGTCTCCAGCATTTTCCAAATATCTCCTTGGTGGAAAAATGACTTTTAGTCCAGAACCACTGAACCAGATGGTCACTGAACCTCTAGACACCTCAATATTCGCAACTCCTTAAGAACAAAGTTCTTTTTCTTCAGGGCACCTAGCTGGTTCAGTCAGTAAAGCATGAGACTCTTGATCTCAGGGTTGTAAGTTCAAGCCCCACGTTGGGTATAAAAATTACTTAAAAATAAAATATTAAAAAAAAAAGAACAAATTTCTCTGCACATAGGCTGCAGGGTCATACAATTCAATACAACAAATTTGATCAAAACAAATGTGTTTCCCCAGGAAAGCAGACATCTGTAGGTAAGAAAAGGGAGGCTAATGGCCTATGATTGTGCTCTTATATTAGACAATAACCAATCAACTCAGATATATCCTAAGCCCTAGTTTCTGGGGGTTTAATGGCAAACATACTAATAGAGATGAAAACAAAATTGCACAGAATACAGGAGTAATGTGCAATTAACAGAAATCACATGGAAGATTGTACAGCATTAGAAGGTACTTGAGAACAAATAAACCTTGAGCAGTCACTAGGATACAGAACTACTGTTATATATTTGTTTGCCACAAAGTCTAATTATGAACCTGACAAGGTTCCTTATACTTCTTACTCTCCTATGTATCCTTAAAATGTCAAGAAGACAAAGGATCTAACTTGCAAAAGGTTTCATTGACCAAATCTAGGACATCTTGAGTTACAAAATAAATGGTAGTAAGGAACATAGCCTATAGATGAAAATAAATGAACTCTTCATCATTTGAAGGTGAACAAAAGTTTTAGGAAAAGTCTAGGAAGCTATTCAGGGCTAAGTCTAAAGACTAAATTAAATAATCATGCTCCATAACAGATTCTGGAAAATAATTAAAAATAATTATAAAGTAATAAATCTGATCTTCCTTTGAATCTTGAAAACCAGTTCTGAGAGTAACAGAAAAATGTCTGGAGCAAAGGCAGCCTGCATAGCATAAGTACACTGTCATATCCAGGATGTCTAACTACACCAAAGGGGAGAAGTTTTTTGGCTATGCTTTGTAACATTCCTTGCAGAGATACCACCATATGCCTACCTCAGGGTGATCACAAGAATTAAATGACCTGTGTAAATACTTTGCCACAATATTTGGCACTCAAGGATGGTACCTTTCCCATCATTAAAAATCTTTAATGACAGTCCTCATTACGTAAGTGTGAACATTGTATCACTCGATATTAGTGTGTGACTGTCTGTCATAGGAAATGAATATATACTTTTTAAAAGATTTTATTTATTTGACAGAGAGAGACATCGCAAGTAGGCAGAGCAGCAGGCAGAGACGGGGAAGCAGGCTCCCTGCTGAGCAGAGCCTGATGCAGGGCTCAATCCCAGGACCCAGAGATCATGACCTGAGCTGAAGGCAGAGGCTTAACCCACTGAGCCATCCAGGTGCCCCAGAAATGAATATGTTTAAATCAAATTTCAAGTTTCATTTTCTGATTCCAATGCACATAATCAGCCCATCAGGGCACAATCACACTGACCACAACCTTCTTAAATCCTAGAAGTTGAAGAAGTGATTAAAACATTGACTGGTGTGGCCTGGGCAGGAATCCTCTGGCAGTGAAAATCTACTTTAAAACTTCTAGAAAAGTTTTAAACTTTTATCTACACATAAAAATCTGGGCTACTGTATTAAGTGAAAATGTTAAAATCAGGATTAAGTTGCCTAATGAGACTTTCAGGAGTTTCCATTTACACAACTTTTGCTTTTTATAAAAAAGAAAAACTGTCTTTTTAATTTCCATTTCACAATGGCATGTGTCAACCATATTTTACCCCTGAAAATATGTAACATGAATGATACTACAGACTAGCTGTTTAATAAAGTTAATCCTTCAGAAACACAACCATGTAACCTAATGTCAGTTTCAGTAAGTACCCATTCACAGATATTTAAACACCTTCCATAACTCATATTTTAAATGGCATTTTAATGACTTTTCATGTGGGCAAACAAAGAACAATATTTTCAAATATAATCAAATGTCTTCATGCTCACATTTAGAGAAGCCTGCCATAAACCATTACAGAACAAAGAAAATTTTAAATAAAACTTGCGTTATTTCAAGTCTTAGGGAGAGCCTGAAATACGTAAGGAAAAAGCAGAATGCTCTTTCTGGGTAAGCACTGCTTCACTGCAACAGTCCTCAGGCTGAGAAAATTAAACTTCTGTGGAGGCGAACCTCTAATGACTACAGAGCTTTCCAACACTTTGTGCTAGGAGTCTGGCAGCTGCATCACACTACAATTAAAATATTCTAAAAATACATAAAGAGAATATTCATGAAAGCTAGTCTTTCTGTTTGAAGTGTTCTTCCTTACTTAAAAAAATTGCTAGAGGTTAATTTTTAAATCCAGAAAATTGTAAAAGGTTACTGAAAAAGCAAACACAGACTTTAGCACTGTCTTTCTCTGTGAAGGAACTTTTAGTTTAGATTCAATTAAGAATGGGGGGGACCATGGTCAAACTTAACTTTTGCTCTCTAGAAAAATCAACAACTCTAAGACTGAAAATAAAAACTCCCCTCAACTAAAGGAACAGCATAAGATAGGCCAAAGTGGAGTTCATAAACTGTTCTGTGGTCTGGGATCACTTAAAAAATTTTGAGATAGGCTTCATTTGGAAGTGAACAATCAAAGAGTCCAACTGGCACTCAAAAGCCATCATGAACCCCCAAAGATTTCTTTTTCTTATCTATATAATTAATAGGCTGGACTAAATAATTTCCTAAATCAGCTACACATTCTAAAATATTATATGGACTTTGCACCTGTCCTTGTTTTAACCAAAAGGCATGATGAATGACCCTTTCAATATATAAATATTGGTAGAAATTGTGATTAGCAGACATTCATGATAGATTACAAAAACAGCAAAACAAATCCATGATACACCTAATGGCAACAATTAAGTTTAAAAATCACTGATGATTTCAAGTAATCGTCTTGCCTCAATTTTGATTCAAAATATCACAAAGCAAAAAGGTAAGTGAACTCATTAAATACCAGAAATATACCCATGGGATATGGGTTTATTTGCCGGAAGCATCTAGGCAAAGGTTATAAAGCAAACACTGAATGAAGTTCAATTCAGATAAAGGCAACATAGTACCAAAATGTGGGTTATCAGCTTAAAAAGAAAAATTTCTCCCTACTGAGCTTAACATTTTCAAGACTAGTTGATCAGCACTTGCTTCTGGTATAAAACTTATACACAGGCCAATTGGCTTTTCTTGCTAAACTACTTTCTAGAACAGAAAGTAGCAAAGGTGGAGGTGATAGGTGGGTTTCAATTTATACAATATGAATTTCACAAAATGTGCATTTTTTCATGCAACAAATTAAGTATGTGCATTAGGCCCAGCTATCATGTCTCGTCTTTTTATAAGTCTCTCCCAGCTACAGAAATACTGGGGCTCATGCTGGGGGCACTGCTAACTAGGACAACTTTTTGTCTATAGCTTTGATAGTATCTCTCAAACCCCAAACTACTTGAGTCTCTTCCAGTAACCTACCTCTAGGAATCTACACCAAGGAAAGGAAATGATCCAAAACATGTTAAATCTATAAATAGCAGGACAATCAGAGGATAAAAGATTGAGGAACTGGAAATAACCCATATGCCCAGCAATAGGTTAAATAAATTATGGTATGTATAGCCATTTGAACATGATTCAGTCATTTATGTGTGAAATATGAAGATTATGTAACAACATATATGAGTATGATTAATAAGTGAAAAACACAGAATACTTGATCAGACATAAAAACCATGTTATGTAAAAACTATGTGTACAAGTGTGTTTAAACTTCATTAACAAAACTATTAGTAGTTCCCTTTAGGAAATAAGGTGAAGCTCAGGAATAAGGGCAAATGCGAAAAAAAAGTTCACTCTTTGCACTCTTTTAATTGTTTGTATAGGAGTTCAAAATTAATCACCCGAAAACATACAACTTTGGCCTGCAGATTATTTCAAATGGAAAACAATCAGGCACAAAAGACTCGGGAAGAAACTTTGACCTTCCCCCATTTGCTTAAAAAATTTAGACATGGGGGGCACCTGGGTGGCTCAGTGGGTTAAAGCCTCTGCCTTCAGCTTGGGTCATGATCTCAGGGTCCTGGGATCGAGCCCCACATTGGTCTCTCTGCTCAGCAGGGAGCCTGTTTCCTCCCTCTCTCTCTCTGCCTGCCTCTCTGCCTACTTGTGATCTCTGTCTGTCAAATAAATAAATAAAATCTTAATAAAAAAATTTAGACATAAGACCTGCTCCAGAAAGGGAGTTATCACCGTAAATAACTATAGTATAGTATGAACTCATTATGGCAGATGGGAAAAAAACTAGCAAGACGTATTTGTCCAAAGTCCTCTATCATTGTTTATGGACAGCCCAGCAAACATCTGTTTATCAAGCATTTATTCCTTCCTTTCTTCCTGTGAATTCCCTTACTTCCCTTTGACTCCTAGTTCCTTCTTAGTCCAGAATGACCTGTATACCTCATGTTGCCTGTCTTTGGAATCTCACATTTTTTTCTCCCTTTTTGTAATTGAGGTATACTTTACATACAGTAAAGTACACAAATATTAAGCAAACAACTTGATAAATATTTTCATTTGTGTATCCCTCAGTAACTACCACTCAGATCAAGCTAAAGAGCATTTCTAACACCACAGCAGGCTCATTTACACCCATCCCACTAGCAATGACATCCTCAAAAATCACTAGGATTCTCACCCCATTCCCATAGATCAGTTTTTTGGGGGGGGGAGGGTGAGGAGGAAAGGTAATTTTTTTTTACTTGAAGTGTAATTAACATAGTGTTATATTAGCTTCAGGTGTACAAGACAGTGATTCAAAAATTCTATAATTATTCAGTGCTCATCAAGATAAGTGTATTCTTGGGGCGCCTGGGTGGCTCAGTGGGTTAAGCCTCTGCCTTCAGCTCAGGTCATGATCTCAGGGTTCTGGGATCGAGTCCCACATTGGGCTCTCTGCTCACAGGGAGCCTGCTTCCCCCTCTCTCTCTGCCTCTCTCTCTGCCTGCCTCTCTGCCTACTTGTGATCTCTCTCTGTCAAATAAATAAATAAAAAAATCTTAAAAAAAAAAAAAAGGTAAGTGTATTCTTGATCTCCTTTATCTATTGCATCTCTCTCCCCAACCACTTTCCCTCTAGCAACCATCAGGTTTATTCTCTATATTTAAGAGTCTGGTTTTGTTTTTGTTTTTTTCTTTGTGTTGTTCCTTAAATTCCACATATGAATGAAATCATATGGTATTTGTGTTTCCTGACTTCTTTCATTTAGCATTATATCCTCTAGGTCCATCCTGGAATCTCATGTTTATGTGGATTCCCTGTATGTACAAAATTAAACATGATTTTCTCCTGTTAATTTGTCTCATGTCTATTTGATTCTGAAGCCAGCCAGAAGAATATTAAAGGACAGAGAAAATTTTTTCCTCCCCAACATTTGGATTTTCCAATAAGAATGCGCTGATTTTACTTGGGGGGTAATTTCCTCTTAAAAGAAAAAAAAATGGATAAAATATAAAATATGGATAGGAATACTATGTAAATATGGATATAAAAATATGGATAGGAATATAAAAATATATAATATAAAATATGGATAGGAAAATATGGATAAAAATATGGATAGGAATACTTAATTATATTAAAAATAGTGTTAAAATGGAAGGATTGTGCATTTGAATTTCCTATATTTTCTAGACTTTCAGTAATCGTATTTTTAAATTAAAAAAAATTAAATCTATAAGTAACTCTAGAAGTCATTTTTTGTCAAGCATATAATTACTCCTTAACCTGTTTTTTTCATTTTGCAGATTCTACTTAAAGAATAATTTTGCCTCGCAATGTATAATTACACAGACTGTTGATGAACCCCAGGTAAAAGTGCATCACTCTAAAACAAAAACAAAAAATCTGAAATAACCTGATTAGCCTATTAGCTCTGTCTTATCCCTCCATCTTTATAGCTAAAGCCTTTCACAGAGCCTGACTTGAGAAGGCTTACAGCACAACTGTGAAGTGTGTTGGTGGGGGGAGGGGCTGGAACACACTTGCTGGGTATGAATTCCAACTCCACCACCAGCTGTGTGTGATTTTGAATAGGTTACTTTTATTTGTTTTAGTTTCTCCAATGTAAAACGGGAATTGTAATACCTCCTAAGGTTGTTGTGAGGATTAGCAGAGAAGACTAATATAAAGCACTAATGCCTGGCGTAGTAAGCTATCAGCTTTTATCTATTAGCTAATTAAGCTGTGAGGTATTATTCTAAGCATTGTAAAATACATATGTAACAAACTGTATTTTTAATCATCATTATAATCACTGAAAAATACATTTTAACAAAAATGAAATGAATTTAATACAATTTTATGATCCAAACATGACTCCAGCTTAGACATCAAAGGATAAATAAGGAAACAAAACAGTTTGCCGTGATGTCATTTTTATCTCAGCTACACTTTACATTGCATAATTCATTACAAGTTAAATTGTTTTCCTTAAACATCTCTTCTCCTAATTTGCAACTGCAGTAACTACTAACAGAATTCTGGTGTTTACTCCAGTTTCCCATTAAAAAGGAGAAAATGTTATTTAAATTCAAGGGAAACTGTTTATACAATGAACACCAGAATGGCAAAACAGAAATTTTACTTTGACAAAAAAATAAGAGGGATATCTAAATGTTTCCTTCTTTCTTCCCACTTTGTAGACCACTCTTTGAAAAGAGGGGTTCATTAGATCAAAACCTAAGATTAAGGTCCCCCCACCCTTAAATCTTAGATTAGTGATCAAAGAACAAATGAATATTTTCTCCCTGAACTTCCTGAAGTACTGAAAAATCTCACTAGTTACTCTCACTCTGTTGATTCCTGATTGAGATACATTTTCCATTGCCTGAGACACATCAGGTCTACCCACACTTTAGAGGTATAAATGTATCTAATAAGACAAAACACAGTCATCTGGACCTCTATTATTTACAAAAACAAAATGCAAGCATTGGGCGCAGTATGAGAATTAAAACCAAACTCTGCCCTCTTCCACTTCAAGGAAAAATTATATCAGGATTAAATGAAACATAAAAAAATACTCAAAAATAGATATCAATTATTTTATTTTTATGTAGCAATTTCTGAGAAGAGATTGCTTTAACTAAGAATGATCAGGTCACTACAAAGAAAAGAAACCTCACTAGAAATTGTGCTGCCAGAAAAGATATAAAAATAAGTTATTTATATTATGGCACCCATGAAATAATTAAACTTTTGAAAAAGTGAGGATGGAAACCTTCATAAACATTGACTGATAAAATGAAGTCCCTCAAATGATCCCCAAGGAGGATCCCACTGCATGTAGGTAACCTAAGACTGGCAGTGGTCCCAAAATCTGGAAGTATTTTACCCCCAAGCATCAACTGCTAGCAATTTCTGAGTCTGTTTTGCCTCTGCCCATGACAAGAATCAACTTGTTCCAAAATTCTACTAAATGTGTTTCTTTTATGTTAAAACTCTGCTGTTTCTGGGAAAGCTAAAAGTTAGAATTTTTTACACATGTGGACAAAAGCTATATTTGGATCTTTTATTCTCTTAACAGAATAAAGACAGTTTTAAAAAAACTCCCCTGCTGCAGTTTATTATAAGGAAGTAACTCCTTCGAAAAATTTTAAAAGTAAACCTCCTTCTCCTATTCAATTCCTTTAACTTAAAGATTCAAGATCTTATTTAAAAAAGAAAAGCAGTTAATCTAAATTAATTGTAAGTTTAAAAAAACTACTTAAGGATAGTCATGACTTCTTTTTACAGATTTTTTTCTAGCCATTTCATCTGTAAGTACATAGGTTGTGCATTTTTTAAAAATTGATAACCATAGCATCACTTTTAAGTAGTAAATACCTAAAATCCCACAAGATTAAATCATGCTTTCTTAGACTTCTCTTTAAATACATGTAAAAATGGGACATCTTTATTTAATCCCCTATAAGCTGTCCTGCCCAACTGTATGTTAGCGTCATACAACAAAGACAAAATTTAAAGCTAGGACAACAAAGACTATAAACCATGACATGCTGACACACCTCTCTCAACCAGGTAAGAACTAGACAGACAGGCTAAGTGAACAGCTATAAGTTTTGAAATAAAGTTTAGCATGTGGCCTAAATGGTAACAAAGTTAACATTCAAAGAAGTATTCCTTTTGGAATCATTTCACTTACTTGACACCACAATTTCTGAATCTTAACACTATTGACCCTTCGGGCCCCAAGAATTATGCTGTCTCTGTTCTGTGCACCATAGGATGGACAGCAGCATTCCTGGCCTCTATCTACTACATGGTAGTAGACTCTCCATCCCCAGTCACAGCATCAAAATAAAGACTCCACTGTATGGGGGACAGATGGTAACCACTTACTGTGGTGAGTACTGTGTAATGTAGAGAACTGTCAAGTCACTATGCTGTACACCTGAAATGAATATAACCTTGTATGTTAACTGTACTTCAATAATAAAAATTACAAAAAAAAAAAAAAAGAAAAAGATTCCAGACACTGCTAAATGTCCCCTAGAGGTGAAATGGTACTCAGTTGAGAACCATTGCTCTACACTAAAGAAAACCCAAGAGTTAACATGGATAAAACCCTAAAACTTCAACAAAACAAGTTGAAGTGATTTATAAAGAGATAGAAAATGCATGAGTTAGTTCTTCTAATTAAGTCAAACCTTGTAAATGAATTCAATACTACCAGGAAGATGTGATCATCCATTTTGATGAAGAGAAGTTCAAGGGACATTGTTTTAACAACATAAATGCTACTAGCACACGACACTTTAATCAGGAAAGCTCTCAAGCCCATAAAAGATAACCAAGGCCCCTTAAGACTCTAGGATAGGTGTCAGGATGAGATCAGTGACTATTCATGATGAACTGCCTATAAGTTGTTTCATCTCTATCCTTGTGTTAAAGACCGGACTGATTCAAGATGAAAACAACACGTCTGATCAGGAAGTAACCAGGAAAAAACATAAAAGTTAAGACAAGATAACCTAAAATTTCGTGCAAAGACAACTCATTAATAGATCTCAGTTCTGTTCTCATTCCTTTCTCTTCACCTACGCAAAGCTGCCCTTTCCCTGAAAATCTTCAGAGAACAGATCATTTTACAAGCCATAAAAAAATGATTTTACAAAATAAAATCAAAATGAACACGGCCCGTTTAAAGGTTTATGTTAATTTTTTTTTTTTTAAAGATTTTATTTACTTATTTGACAGACAGAGATCACAAGTAGGCAGAGAGGCAGGCAGAGAGAGGAAGCAGGCTACCTGCTGAGCAGAGAGCCCGAAGCGGGGCTCGATCCCAGGACCCTGAGATCATGATCTGAGCCTAAGGCAGAGGCTTTAACCCACTAAGCCACCCAGGCGCCCCATTAATCTTAAACATAAGACAAATTTCTTATGCTATTTCAAAGCAAGAAACAAATGTTCTCGTTATAACACATACCAACCAAACATTCAGACTTCAAGCCTTAAATTGCAAGTCCAGCGTTTTATCAGCGTGGCAAGAAAACTATAGCTTTTAAGGATACCTGGCCCTCTACAAGTATAACATCCAAAGTTGTGCCTAGCAAAAGTAAAAGCTACAATTTTTCCAAAGAAATATTTTATTTGAAAGTTTAAAGAGATCTCTTTTCTTTGCACATGGGAAATAATGTTGTAAGCTCTATTAGACAGGAATAGTGGCAAAAGTGATTCCTGCAACACTTTATTGCCACAGGCTAAAATTTCAAAGATTAACTCATAATGTTTTAATCTTTACAACTGATTGAAATCAGTCTTTGTTTTCCTTCTCAGTGCTTATTTTTTGCTTCTAAGCGGACACGAGAAAGTAGTAGAAATCAGAACAGCAAATACTGGATTTCTGATGGCAACTATAATTGTGTTTCCTTCTGAAGTAGTTTAAAAAAAACTTCCTCTACTTCTCTTTCTTAACACAAAATTAAAAACATACTACAGAGTTGTTTTTCTTGCTTTTTCCACTCAACATTTTCCCAGGTCTTTAAACATCCCCCAACCATAATTTTCAATGGCCACTATTATATTCTATGGTAATATCATTTAGCTGTCTTCTATATTAGGGATTTTAAGTTGTTTTCAATCTTTTGCTCTTATTGCTGAAATGAAAATTCTTATGCATAATTATGTTTGCATCTCAGATGATTTTGGATAAATTCCTAGAAGTTAGTTTACAAGTTCAAATAGTAAGAACATTTGTATAGTTGTACAAAACAAATTGCTTTCCATAAAGATTAAGAAATTTATACTTCCGGGACGCCTGGGTGGCTCAGTTGGTTAAGCGGCTGCCTTCGGCTCAGGTCATGATCCCAGAGTCCTGGGATTGAGTCCCACATCGGGCTCCTTGCTCAGCAGGGAGCCTGCTTTTCCATCTGCCTCTGCCTGCCACTCTATCTGCCTGTGCTTGCTCTCTCTCTTTCTCTCTCTCTCTCTCAGAAAAAAAAAAAAAAAAAAAAACTTAAAAAAAAAAAAAAAAAACCAAAAAATAAAAAAAAAAAAAAAAAAAGAAATTTATACTTCCATCTTTCTTTGAAAATGTCAATTCACTGCAAATCCAAAAATAATAAACATTTTTTTAAACCTGTCCATATTAAACATCAAAAGCACCATCACATTGATTTCATTCATTTTTTTAGAGATTGAACACTTTTTATACTTTGTATTTCCAATTCTATCTTTTCAAATTGTGTCATCTTTTATTCATCTTGGCATTACAGTGTTTTTTTAATATTAAACTACTATAACTCAATATAAAAGATATAAACCTTGCTTATGACACCCAGAAGTTATTTTGTATGTTATCCAACCAACCTCTCCCCTTGTGATTTTGCACAATTTTTATGCTTAGAAAATCCTCTCCCATTTCAACCCAACTATTGACATATTTTCTTTTACTTCTTTTGTTTCATTTGACATCTATATTTTTAAAACACCTGGAATTTATTTTTGCTATAGTATGAGTAGGATGATTTAATATCTGGTAGTGTAAGAGCCCATTAATCATTATTTCCAAATTTTTTTCCCTCTTTTTCCAGATTAGTTTTTGAAATCACTTAGGTATTCATCCTCCCAAAAATATCATTTAGATTCTTATTGAAATTGCAATAAAACTATAAATAAAAATCAGGGAGAATATGTAGAAGAATGTTGAATACTGGTGCTGTCAGGCGATTATCCCATACCTGTCATAGATAATAACTTCCCGTGTTGTATTTGTTTATGCCAATACATTGGCTTTTTGTTTCAGATAGTATTTCTTAGAAGTGTATTAGAGAATTCACCCTCCATTTATTACTAAATCTTTAACTGAATGTCAGCTTTGTATTTTGTCAAATGTCTTTGTAGCCTTTCTGGGATTCTGTATGCCATTAAGCTTTCCCTCTAGATCCCATGTATAAACCGGTTTCTTAACAGTAAACCATCCTTTAGTTCCTGTCATTAAATCCTACTCTTAGCAGTACAGTCTTCTTTAACATGTGGATAATCTAGGTTGCTTGTGCTTTAGTTAACATTTTTTTTTAAGGATATTCATTCATTCATTCATTCATTCATTTATTTATTTGACAGAGATCACAAGCAGGCAGAGAGGGAGAGGAGGAAGCAGGCTCCCCGCTGAGCAGAGAGCCCGATGTGGGGCTTGATCCCAGGACCCTGGGATCATGACCTGAGCCGAAGGCAGAGGCTTTAACCCACTGAGCCACCCAGGCGCCCCTTTAGTTAACATTTTTATGTATTGATATTTCTAGTCCAGAATTTTTCTGAAGATAATTTTTTGGATAATTATTAAAATTTCAATGATCGCCCATTTCAATTAGATGTTTAACTTCTGTATTTCACTTCCATTTTCCCTGAACAATATTCATTTAGAGGTTTCCAAATCTGGGTCTCAATTTTTAAAATCTCACCTGCATTTACTGTTTGTATGCCATTCAGGTTGTTGAATTTGGCATATTTATGATTTCCGTTTTTCTTTTTGTTAGGTGTCTTAAATGTTTGTCTCTATATTTCCTGTCTTCCTGTGTCAACCCAGAATTAGTTATTTGAATTACCAAATCTTTTAGTCTAATTCATTTTTATTTACTTGCAGAACTAATCTTAAGGTGTTTTGTGTTGTGTTGTGCTATTAACTCAATCTATAAAGTGTCTACTTCCATTCATACTGTGAATCTATCTTGGACAGGCTGCTATGAAGTGTTGTGCCTTCCAATCGTCAAGTTAATTAATTAATCAGAAAAGTTATAACCTCATTATGATCTACTGGAATTTTTAGAACTTATTTTTTAAATTTTGTTAATGTTTCAGGAAACAACTGACTAACTAGATCTAGTGTTAGGAAATTAGAAAAGTACTTTAACTATGTTTTTCCAGAAGGCACTGCTCCAGTGTTTCTCAGCACTATATGAACTAAACACTTCAGAATAAATTAAGTGTGTTATAGGGAAAAAACAAAATGGAATGAAGAAACAAACTGGATGCTGGAAACTATAATGTCTAACACAATGTAAATACAAACAATTTAACTTTATTGAAATTAGGAAAAAATACATCTCAGAAGTCTTTCTCTTTAGGAATAATCTGATTGTGGCAAAACTCTATATTCATGCATTCTTGAAATTTGCTCAATTTTTCTTCTTTAGCCCATTAGATTTCCCAGTATATAGATTTCCTGGTATATATTTGGCTTGTCTTTTCCTGTGTAATTTTTGTATATTTTTCAGAAACGCTGATTAATGGGGCACCTGGACAGCTCAGTTGGTGTCCGACTCTTGATTTCAGCTCAGGTCATGATTTCAGGGTCATGGCATTGAGCCCTGCTTTGGCCTCTATGCTGCATATGGAACCTGCTTCGGATTCTCTCTCCTCTCCCTCTGACCCCAGTCCCCACACACATACATACACCCCTCTCTCAAACAAAAAAGAAACAACAAAAAACAAACAAACAAACAAAAAAGAAATGCTAATTGCCTCCCTTGTGCCCTATGAAATTATATGGGCATTTTTATGAAAGAAAAGTACTTTTTCGAAAGGCATTTTCCATATTATATGTAGGTGGGGAGGAAAGGCTTTTCTAAAAATGTTAAATATCTTCAATTTTGACTCCTGTGATTTACCAAACCCATAATGACTCTACTAGTCAATAGGTGTTCTTATTCTTAAACAGAGAACATCTTTTGGATGTTAGTGAAATGTAGACTTCTGAGGGAAAAATGTAAGTTGAAGAGGCTTCCCTCTGAAGTCTACATTTCACTAACATCCAAAAAATGAATAATGCAATTAAAACATGGGCAGAAGACATGACTAGACATTTTCCCAAAGAAGACATCCAGATGGCCAACAGGCACATGAAAAGATGCTCCACATCAGTCATCATCAGGGAAATACAAATCAAAAGCACAATGAGGTATCATTTCACACCTTTAGAATGGTTAAAATAAAAAATGCAAGAAACAGCAAGTTTTGGTGAGGATGTGGATTAAAAGGTGCTCTCTTGCAGTGTTGGTGGGATTGCAAACTGGTGCAACCACTCTGGAAAACTACATGGAGGTTTTTTTTCAAAAAGTTAAAAATAGAACTACCCTATGATCCAGCAATTGCACTAGGAGGTATTTACCCAAAGGATATAAAAATACAAATTCAAAGGGATACATATACTTGGATGTTTATAGCAGCATTGTCAGCAAAAGCCAAATTATGGAAATAGCCCAAGTGTCCATTGACTGATGAATGGATAAAGAAAATGTGATGTGTGTGTGTGTGTGTGTGTGTGTGTGTATTATATAAGCATATATATTTATATAGATAAAAATACATCTAAAACAAAAATATTACTCAGCCATTAAAAAAAAAATAAAATAAAATCTTGCCATTTGGAACTACATAGTTGAAGCCAGAGTGTTTATGCCAGGCAAAATAAGTCGGTCAGAGAAAGACAAAATACCATATGATTTCACTCATATATGGAATTTAAGAAACAAAACAAATGAGCAAAGGGAAATAAGAGAGAGAGAGGCAAACCAAGAAACAAACTCTTAACTACAGAGAACAAACTGATGGTTACCAGAGGGGAGGTGAGTTGGGGGATGGGTTAAATAGGTGATGTGGATTAAGGAAGGTACTTGTGATGAGCACCCGGTGTTAGATGGAAATGGAAGTGTTGAATCACTAGACTGTACACCTGAAACTAATATCACACTGTATATTAGCTAACTGGAATTTAAATACAAAGTAAAAAAAAAAAAAAAGATAAGTTGTTTACATTTCCCTTTCAGTGACCATAAGAAGTACAGATTTCTCTATATACACTTTTGAGGTATTTGGATAAAGACACAGGTGAGCCACTCACATTTTTCATGATACATGCTAATACAGACACACACACATCTCACGTAGGAGTATTTGAATAATTTCTAGCAGACTATGAAATTCTTTGTCAAATATGTAACCACCATGATGCACAGGGAGTTCAACAGTGAGATGGAGGGCTGGGGGTTGGTAAACCTCCTACCTGCTTTCCGTCCAGTGTGCAGAGCCTCTTGACCACCCCCGAATCTAGTTTAATGGCTTCGGTGATGTCGGTCAACACCTGTTCAAAGGAATGAGCAGTCTTCTTATTTAGAAGGATCCGCACCGCTTTTCTAGGCTTCACTCCACTTCGAATCACAGTCACTAATTTGGGTTTGATGAAATCTTTACTTTCCTTCACTTCACTTTTCACTGAGGAGGGAGCAGCCAAGGCTCGTGTTGTCCCACCCTTGATGTTCACAGACCAGTTTGGATTAACATTTTTGGTGTAATCAACTTTACGAAATGGTTCATTTGATGCACACACGTAACTCTCACCTAAAAGGCAAAAAATCAGTTTAATTAGCATGATTATCCCCACCACAGAAGCACTGTCTCTTAAGAACAAATGCTGGAGACCCATAAAGTGAACTCCTAAATGTAACAGGTGCACTGCAAGGGGAATTCACATCTTTTTCCTTTGGCATTCTGCCCATTCTCCCTTTCTATTTAAACATCTAGATTGTTTTTGAGAGAATAACACACATTACAGCTTGAAAAGCACCAGACAAATGAAACAAGAGAGACTAGGGCTTTATTCTGATCAAATATGTCACCCTGGATAATTCCTCTGCACTTTGATTCTCATTATCGTTGTCTATAAATTGAAGCTGTTGAATCAGGTGAATTCTAGTGTACTTCCTAATTCCAAAATCTATTAATTAACTAAAAAAAAATCTCATTCTGGAAGAAATAATTGTATCACAAAATAACTTATTCGTATAAAGAAATGAAACTATTTTTGTCCTTACAACCACAAATTTCAGTCCCCGTTGAAGAACGATTACTCCATCTACACATACCTCCTAAAATATATTTAGTCATAGTATCATTTACTCAACTAATGAATTACTGCAAAAAAGGAAGGAAGAGTTCTGACAGCTTGAAGAAATTTACCTCAGGCATTTTATTTCTTAATTAATGAACATGAATTTAAAATAATTAGCTCAAATAGACAACCTTCTCTATATCTACTTAAATGGTGAAGGATGTTAAGTAGTTTAAAATGATGTGTCTGGGTGGCTCAGTCAGTTAAGCTACCGGCTCTTAATTTTGGCTCAGGTCGTGATCTCAGGGCAGCCCCACACTGGGCTCTGTACTCAGTTGGGAGTCTGCTTCTCTCCTCCTCTCTCTCCCCACTCCCTCTGCCCCTTCCCCGACTCATGCAGGCATGCAGGTGCTCTCTCCCCCTAAATAAACAAATAAATCTTTTTGAAAAACAAATAAAATGTGTTCAATATTCATGCAGACTTCTGCTTAATTTTTATTAAGTAAAACATAAAAACTGTACTATTTGTTGACTGGTTTACTAACTCAATGTTCATTAATTTTAAGTTCCAAAATTAGAGGTTGAAAAGTAATGATTTTTATAAGGCTGAAAATCATAATTCATAATTATATGTTTAAAAAAATCACACTTTTCTTTCAGGAAACTCAGAAGTCACCTAATTCTTTTATCCTCACCTGTTTGGCATACAGGGCAAGAGGATTACACTCTAAGATTTTCTCTAAGATAGTTTCTAACTCAAAAAGAATCCAGTATTTTTTCACATATTCAGTGTAACAATCTCACTATTGATAGAATAATCATATGATACAAGCATTAAGGGTTGTTCATGCTTAAAACAAAAATAACCAAAATGGTGAAAGGCAATGCCTAAGAAAAACCCATTAATATAAATATAATATTTAACTATTATCAGGATGTTCTTAAAATCCTAATGAATAGGTAACTTAAAGACTCCCAAAGGCACACAAACAATTCAATAAAAGATCAGGCATATAAGAAGGGTCTAAAAAGAGGAGTAATGCCTTCCGTTAAAGGTGTAATTAGGCCACTGTGTAAGAAAACTAGGGAACCAGCCACAGGCTCTTCTGCTGCTTCCACACCAGTAATCAGAAAGCTGGCATAACCATCACCATTTAGTTAGAGATTTTCCATCTCTGTAGGTTTATCTAAATGACTTTTCACAATGTAATCATCTGGAAAAATGGCATGTAATTTCAAACACACATATGAATTTAATAAAACAGAACTATACATCACATGCGTGTATTTACAAGCAAAAATAAACACGATTTTGCTTTAATTTTATAGAGAATACAAGTCTCACATTGAAAAGCTCTAAATAAAATTTAATTATATGTTCTGATTCAAAATATTAAGATGAAGAAAGAAAAGGAAATTTCAGCAAGAAACAGTGATTTTTTTTCCCCCTAAGGGCAGGGAGAAGTCAGCTGGAGAAAAGCCTTTCCCAATATAAAGCGAAAACACAATGATAAAAAGAAACCAAACAAGAGCAAATTTAGTATGTCAGATTTCCTTGATCAACTCTGCACAGCTGACATATCAACGAGGTGAGCTGCCTTTTAAATTCATCTGCATTTTGCCTCTTTATACAGGTTCAATACATCAGAATGATTAGGTAAAGGAAGTCTGTCTTTTGTTTATGTATGGTTACAGATACATTTTAATCCCCTCCTTCTCTCCCCTCCTCCCTTCATACTGTCTCTATTAAAAATGTGTAGATCAGTTCTATAAAATGTAAAGTTTTGAACCATAGATACCCATTTTGGCATTCTTGGCATACAACATTTCAGCAAAAAGGTTCAAGACACAGTTCTGAGGTCACACCTGTGTTTCCATATACTGGGCACATAAAACCCTATAGCAGAGATGTCATACCTTGAGGACCATAGCAACCAAGATACCCAGGCTAGCTTCCCTTGTTATGTCCCCACCCTGATCAAACAATGTCCTGATGGTAATTTTGTCACTAACATAGATTTGCCTATCAGGAGAGAACATGCTGACAAAAGAATTTAAGATTTTGGTTCCTTGGGCAGTTACAGCTCTTGCTGTTAATCAAATAATAAATTATTATTCTGTTAGGTACGAGGCACCTACAAGACTGCTTACAAGCAATCAGCTTCTAATCCACCAGATTCTTGCTACTGTAGGGATTTTGGTTTAAGATGTTATCCCCCTGCCAACTTGTCACTTTCCCCTTCCTCCTCATCCTGGTAGAAACATCACTTTCTACTGAAACTTACTCAGCTAGAAACCTAGGCATCACCCTTCATTCTTCTGGCTTCCTTACATACTACATTCTGACATCAAGTTCTACCAGCCCTCTTTTCTAAATAGTTCTCAAACTGTCCACCCTCTGTGCCCTTACCACCACCCACTTCCTACTTGGATCAATGCAAGAATGTTGGTTTCTGCTCATTCCCCAATAACATAACAAACAGCAGTACATTTTATGCTATTGATACAGCTGAAAAAGTGTACCCTCAAGTAATGAGTTTTGACATCCTGATAAAATACTACATTCTGAAAGGATTTTTAAATTTTTTGTCAATACATAGTAAAATTACACTGACTCAAAGAAGGAAAAGATAAGCATCTCATTTATAAATTAGAGCTAAACTAAGATATAAATAGGTATGTGTGTGTGTGTGTGTGTGTGTGTGTGTGTACACACAGAGGATGAACATGAATATATGAAAAATAAGCCTGTCTCTGAAGTCCAGAATTCATCTGACTTTAACAGCTAGATCTCATTATTATTATAAGCTGGTCTGATGCCCACAGTCAGACCTGCATTCTTCGCTGGGATATAATCTCAAATAATATCTGTATCAAATAAAATCACTCGGAGACTATGGTAAGGTGACACAAAAACAAGTTCACTGTGCAACCCACAAAATACCAAACATCCTCCTGTCACACTCAGTGAATGACTGCCACAGCCTTACCAATTACAGCTTTTTCCTCAATCTATTCTGTGTTCCCTCTAAGTTTAATGAGGTACTCAGTCACAGAATTGTCCTTCCTTCTAACAGCACCCAATACAGAGCAAGTCCTTGCTTCCCCAGATCCTCTGAAATTATCCAATCAAAGCCCATATTTTATGACAAGTCAAATACCTTCTTACTGAGATGCCCCCATGGTATTATACAACATGCATTCTCTTTGCTGCAGTGAATCATAAACTCAACATGTTCAACTACAGGTATCTTCTTGATGGTCTCTGGCTGAAGAGAACTGAGATACACACACATACACTCATTCTCTCTCTCCCTCTTTCCAATAACAGTTCTTTGACCACAGGGGGAAGTCATTTTGGAAATTATGATCATGTGAATACTAAATACAAAGAAAACTTGTTTTATATATGGAAAGAAGATGGATAAAAGCATAAGGTGGTTATAAAACTTAACTGTTTTCATCCACAACACAGAATAGAAAGTCTCTGAATTTCCTTTAAGACACTACAGTGACATGGATATGGCTTCTTATCACTGATATTTGTTCAAAGACACTACTTTGTAGTTAGCAGATTGTCAAATTAAGTGCCTACAGTTGTGTAATACAACCTGCATATTAACCATTAATGTTCACCTTTACTCGACCCAAGACTCTGCCTCCTCTAAGAGGCAAGAGGATATTAAATGCTAGGAACTCTCCAATGTCTTGTCTCTGGAAGCCTTCATCCTCACAAATGTGTTCAGGCTGGGCCAATTTCTCCCATCTTGTCTCCGTTGGCAGT
The DNA here is from genome assembly GCF_002288905.1 of Enhydra lutris kenyoni. NCBI lineage: Eukaryota > Metazoa > Chordata > Mammalia > Carnivora > Mustelidae > Enhydra > Enhydra lutris. The sequence goes on from NW_019154087.1 coordinate 64,346,876, forward strand.
AATAGGGTAGCCACCTCCTACTGGATGTTGAGTACCACGTTTCTGTGTCCTCATACTGCAGTTTCAGGGACATTCTTCTCTCCTCCATTTAACTAGGCAGCCCTCTCTACAAGATTAGATACACATACCTCCCACCTTAAACACACACAAATCCTCCCCCTCTTCATTCCTCATCCCACTCTACCTAATGTGCTTTTGGCTTCCATTCACTGCTGAATTAAAACACAAACACACACACACACACACACACACAATTCTCCTCATCTGTTTTTTTCCCCACTTCTTATTTGCTCTTAAGCTACTGTGGCATCACTTTTGCTCTCTGCATTCCCCTGGCTGGAACACCCTGATCCCTGAGCATGTCTTTCCTAACTGCCAAATGCAAAGCACATCTTCCAAATTCCCTGGGTGTCTTCTGAGGGCACTGGACACTAGTCATGATTCTCTTCTGCAAATCCTTTTTCCCTTAGCTTCCACAGTCTGATTTCTTTTGCTTTATACCTCTTACTTCTCTTGATCTGCTTTTCAGAGTCCTCTTCTCCCATACATCTACTTCATCCTCCTCATACTCTCTGTGGGCAAGTGCATCCACTCCATGGCTTCAAACACCACCTATATCCTAAGGACATTTCCAGCCTAGTCCTTTCTCTTGAATTCAAGCCACATACTGAACACCTCTACTAGATTATCTATGGATATCTCACATGCTACTGTCTAAAACTAACTTCATTCCCCATTACGGCCATCTTGACCTCAAACTCTCCTCTTCCTGAATTCCTCAACTTACTGAATGAAATCACCACCTATATAGTCATCCAAGCAAAAATCAAGACTCCTTCATCTCTTCTCCCTTTCCCACATTCAACAGAATTGACAAAACTCTTGAGCTTGGTCTACGTACCTCTGGAATCTATCCTCTTTGACTCTGCCTTCTTTCATTTCTCTTTGGATTAAAGTAGTTAAGTTCTCTGTGGGGCCTCACCCCCTCATCCCCCACATAGCTGTCACAGCAAATTTTTAGAAATGTGGAGCTGATGTCTTTTGCCTGCTTCACTGCCTTTAGAATAAAGACCAAACTCCTCAGCACATCACACACTTCCACCCTCATCTCCCACCACATTCCCACAGGTTCTTAAGTTAGTGTCATAGCAGTATATTTGCAATTTCCTTCTAAACTCATCATACCCTCTTATTTTCATTACTTCTTATATGTCTAAAATAACCTTCCTCCTCATCTTGTCTCTTTTTAACTGACCAGTCAAGATTAATCACTCTTGGCAAGGAGGTAAGGCAATAGGAATTTTCAAACATCGCTAAAGGGATTTTAAATAGGTTCAATCACCTAGAAAAGCATTATCTAGTACTACGTTTACAACATACACATCATATGACCCAACAATCCAACCCAGGAAAATATGCTGGAAAAACTCATGCACATAGACACTAGTGTGTATATGTGGAAACAGGGCTCAACAGCCAAAGAGGAAACATCAATCCACATGTCCCAACAACAGGAGAACAGACACAGAGACTGTGGGCTTGTCTTTTTTTTTTTTTTAATTTTTTTTTTTAAGATTTTATTTATTTATCAGAGAGAGAGAGAAGGAGAGAGAGCGAGCACAGGCAGACAGAATGGCAGGCAGAGGCAGAGGGAGAAGCAGGCTCCCTGCCAAGCAAGGAGCCCGATGTGGGACTCGATCCCAGGACGCTGGGATCATGACCTGAGCCAAAGGCAGCTGCTTAACCAACTGAGCCACCCAGGCGTCCCTGGGCTTATGTACAACTACACAGTATTGAAAATGAACAAGCAAGAACCATTAGCAACAATCTGGATGAATTTTACCAACAATGGTAGGAAAAGATGACAAAAGTATACATGTAGTAGGGTTCAATTTCTCTAGAGTCCAAAACAGAAAAAATTAAACCGTATCAATCAGGGATGCCTTCATTGGTGGTAAAAACAGAGGTAAAAGCAGGAGTCAGGCCTCTGTTATCTTGGGAAGAATTGGAACTAGGAAGGGATACAGGGAGATCTTCTCAGATTCTGGCAATACTCTGTTTCTTGACATGGCTGGTGTTCATAACAACTCACTGGGCCATGCATATTTTTTGAATCTTCATAATTTTAAAATAAAATTTAAAAAATTATTCTTATAAAGTATCTTTTTCTGAGCTTACAAAGTATCAATTGCTCATAATCATTTATTATTTCTTTCTCTCTTCCAATGGTTCTTGGTGGAGAATTTTTTTAATCAGCTGATTTTGCTGTAAAAGTACAGATGCTCAGACCTTACCACAGTTCAACTGAATCACTAGAATCACCAGATGGTGGAACCAGACTATGTAGGTAAGGGTTTTTAATTTCACAGATGACTCTGGAAACAACCTCTCACTACAAACCACTGCCTAGACTGGAAACTCTTTGAAAAAAAACTATCTTTTTCATACTCCCCACATCTAGCACAATACCTGGTATGTAACAGGTACTCAAAACATGTTTGTCAATGTAATGACAAAAATGCAAACTTAGAAATCTCATGGTTTGGATTTGCATTACTTCTAGGTAAAACATTTGCACAGTACACTGTTGATACAGAATGACCCTAGAAGGCTCAGGGTCAGGCTCCTGAAAGATGTCGTGTGTGGCTGGAGACATTCTTAGATCATGCCAGCCCACCAAAATGCAACCTAAGGCATCTATGGAAATAAGCAGGATATGAAGGCTTCCTAGTATCTACTAAAATTTTTAATTCATTTCAGACCATCAAAGCATCAAGAGTCCAGGGCACATGCTTACTTATTTATTTTTTAAAAGTCAAGTATAATTAACATACAGTGTTGTATTAGTTTCAAGTGTATAGGGTACTTTTCAGTTCAATAAATGTAATGTGTCTTTCAATCAATGGAATATGCACGCATGTACTTATATATAAAATATATGTTTTTAATATACATGGATGTTTTTAATAGCTAAATCACAGTAATTTGTCAACATTTAAATGTCAATTTACTGTTAGAAATTACAGATAGTTACATGTAACTGTATGTAGTTGGAAATTCAAATACAGTGTGTTTGGCTAGCCTACTTTTTATCAGTTCCTATAAAGTAGCTCATCCACTTCTGTTAAAATATTTACATTAACTGCCTAACCCCAGTAATTAGTTTGTAATTACAAACTATTTTTACATCCATGGCAGGAAATGAATTATACAAAATGTGGACATTGAGACTATAACATCACTTGGAGTGGAAGCAAGCACTGAACTTTATGATACACGTCTTAAGTGCAAAGGCTCTTCAAGCTGAGAGAAAAGACCCCTCTCCACACATGCAGACTTAAATATGATAACATAAAAATGGAAAGACAAAGACAAAAGAAAGCTTGCCTGACACTATAGATCTAATGTTAGCAATAATCTTAGGAACCTTAATTCTTTCCTAACTTCTAAAACAGAGGAAAAAAATGCTTCCAAAGACATATAACCAAGGAAAATAAATCTGGGTATGCTGCATCTACAAAATGGTTTGATGTCCTTCATCAAGCAGAGCATTTGTGAGGCTGTCCTACTGGGTGGATTAAAATATGCTTATCTCCATCTAAAGCACACGAGAGATGAGTTCCCACGCCCATCTGTTTAAGAAAAATACAGGGTGAGGAAAAGAAAGACTAATTTATTATTCTTTTGTGGCAAACAACTTAATCTTTTTTTTTTTTTTCACCCAAACTGTACAGAACCTAGAATTTAAACTAACTGGGGATCAGCAGAGTTCACCAAAGTGCACTGCTCTGGCTTTGAAGCCTATCCCACTCTGTGCGCCTTTGCTGTGTCACTGGACCATTGCTGTTGCATTCACAAAATGAATGTAACGGCCTTCGCTGAGGGGCAAGGTTGAGGACACAAAACGAGATTTCATCTAGAAGACCAATGCTCTTTTAATACCTCTGAAGGCAACTGGCTGAACCAAGTCATGTCCTCAAGTCTCATCCAGCAGTATAGTCTATGATACATTCCTTTGAGAAAGGGATACAAAAATGACTTTGAACGTCTGAATATCTATGAAGAAGCATGGCCAGAAATCCATGTTTCAGTGTTGAAATTTCAGAGTTTAACTGAAGACAAAAAAATTAGGTAAAAGTAGAAACAAAAATCTTACTCACGAACCAAAAAGCTTTATAAAGCTTACCAGCAGAAAAAGAAATTGCATCTCCTCTCCTGTTAGGATGGAACCTACAAACAATATCCAGTATCTGTTTTTTGTTCTTCATGCCTAGGGCAAGCATATTCCATAATTTATAAGAGTTCACTCTGACAATTTTAATTCTGTGCTTATTTTAATGATAGAACTTAAAATGTTTATATCATCCTATTCTGGAATGTGTGAACGACTGCTTATCAATCAAATATAGCCAGACCACTCGGTGTCCAGCTTCAACTCCTTTGGTACCAAAGAGTGTAACTTTGCTGGGAGTTAATGAGGAAAAAGAGAAGTGGACTTAATCTCTGTAAAAGATGTGTTCACAGTAGGTTAAGACCAGAGGACATAATTTTACCTGTAGGAGTGGAGCTTTATTAACAATCCAAAACTGACTCCTTACCTGGCATTCTGAAATACAGCACACTGAACTCTGGATTCAGTGCCATGGTCACATTTGGGAACAACTTAGTTTGAGCAACTAGTATCTACAGCTTTACACTGCTGTTTTTTATATTTTCATTGATTATGCGGTTTTGTTGATATTTACATTGTCAATTTGTTTAGGTTGTGTTGGTGTATAAGACCTATAGTATAAGAATATACTTTTATATCAGTCTTTCTACATATTTAAATGATAATGTAATTAAAATAATTAAGGCAATACTGAACTTCTACAAGTTAGTTGTTAGACTTTTGCATTTTTTTCATGTTTAAGTGGCCCAAATATTGCAAAAGTTTGAGAAACACTGCAATATTACAGATGTTAAGGAAGAGAGAAAGCTTCAAACAAAATGTGCCCATCTAATATTTCTCTTTTTTTTAGAGGGGGCAGGGGCAGAGGGAGAGGAAGAGAGAGAATCTTAAGCAGGCTCCATGCCCAGTGCAAAGCTCAACACAGGACTTGATCTCATGACCCTGCTATCATGACCTGAGCCGAAATGAAGAGTAAGACGCACAACCCACCGAGTCACCAAGACATCCCCCATCTAATATTTCTAAAGCAACTGAGGCATAATGGATCAAGGGTCAGTCCTTCAACTGGCTCATCATCTAAACAGAAGTAAAACTTTCCTTAACAGAGTCACCCCAACTTCCGGAGACCCTTCCTTAACACCTTCTTCCTTCACCCCCAATTCTCACTGTGAGTCTGAGAAGAAGACTTGGCCCCAGTTTTAAGCAAGTGATAATGAAGATGGCTCAAAAAGATTCAATGCCAGGGGGCACCTGGGTGGCTCAGTCAATTAAGCATCTGACTCTTGATTTTGGCTCAGGTCACAATCTCAGGGTCTTAAGATGGAGCCCCATGACAGGCTCCATGCCCCACAGAGAGTCGGCTAGAGAGTCTTTCTCTCCCTCCTCCCGTGCCCCTCCTCACCCTCTCCCCACATGTTGTCTCTCAAATAAATAAATATTTACAAAAAAAAAAAGATTCAATGCAAGTGATGAAAGATTCAGACGCCAGATGTTTGCCCAAAAAAGAGGTGATGTTAAAAAAAAAAAAAAAGAGGTGATGTTTGCAGAAGGGGAAATAGTAAACTATGACCACTGTCTTCAAATGTCTGAAGAGCTGCCGTGTAAAAGTCAGATAAGCCTTTTGTACCTCCAAATGGTGGCTCTAGAATATAGCAGGGAGGTTATAAGGACAGAAATTTTGGGTTAAGATGCTGAGGACCACCACCATTTATCAAAGAGCCACTGCATGCTAGGACTCCACTAAGTGTTTTATACACATTATAGGGTTCATGCAGAGCCTTCCATCTATTGGCCTTGATCACTAAACTACTGAGATGGGTTCACATCAGGCTATTTTTCAAGTTCTTTCTCTCTCAGAGGCTTGATGAACAGGAGTATAAACTGTAGTAAAATTCCTTTTCTTCTTTTCTTGATTCTGTGCCAATGAGGCAAAATACTGTTAAGTAAAAAGACCAGGATGATGGACAAATGTATTGGGGAAGAGAGCATCATCATTGCCTAGAGGAAATAATTATAATTATTATTTAAAACTTAAAGTAACCTAAAATTTGTAAAACATACAGAGTGAAGGAAGAGATAAATCAGTGAAGGTATTTTAAAGCTGTTATTATGAAGGGCACCTGGATGGTGAGGTCAGTTAAGAGTCCAACTCTTGATTTCAGCTCAGGTCTTGATCTCCCAGTCGTGGGATCCAGACCCACATCAGGCTCTGCACTCAGCTGGGAGTCTGCTTCTATCCCCCTCTCCCTTCCTCTGCCCTTCCCCCTGTGTTCTCTCTCTCTCCCCCTCTCTAAAATAATTAATCTTTAAAACTTTCATTGTGATATATTTTGGTTGCAAATACAATTTAATCAATGTATAAATAATAAATAACATAGCAGGTCATAACTGGAGATTATTTTAGTCACTTTGAGATGTTAGCAAAGGTTATAGTGTAATCAAAATTACTTAAGTTGATCTCACAGCCAATTTTTTCCTATTCTTTCAGTCTACAAAGTAGCAGCTTCTGACAAATTACAGTATGCTTAGTCTACTGCCTTATTCTTCCTCTGCAAATCTAGCCAACTGTCCGGTCTTAACTAAGAAAGGTTTTTTAAGACATCTATATCCACCTATTCCCACATATTAAAAAAAATCTAAAAATGGCACAGGAGTAAAATAAATCATTGTGCTAGAGGTATTTATTGCATGGGACAAAGAAATGAATAAAACAATTGTGGTCCCAGCCCACAAAAGGTTTATGATTTTCCCTTTCCTGAGAATGTTTTATGGAGAGGAACCTCCTACAAGTTATTGAGGGTTCTAAGAATTCTATCTAAACCTGGCCGACTTTTTTTTTTTTCTTCCAGATTTTATTTTTAAGTAATATCTACACCCAACGTGGGGCTCACAACCTCAAGACCAAGAGTCATGTGCTTTACCAACTAAGCCAGCCAGGCATCCCTAAACCTGGGTGACTCCTAAAAAGGGACATAAAGCATGACAGAGCCAAGATCATTTCTCTTTCCTACTCCCAGAAGCATTTCCTAAGATAACTGAACTTTAAAGGGGAAAGGGTCTTAGCAATTACCATCTTTCATTTACAAATGAAGAAACCGAGGTCAAGGCAACTATACAGACCTATGCACAGACCTTATTTTGCAGCTGTACAAGATAATGCATTTTATTTCAGAACCCATACATGAAATATCCTAAAGCACAAATACTGTAAGCAAAGAGAAATGTTATCATCTTGATCTCAGGCCTTGGCTCCAACATCTGTTCCTCTGGAAAGCCTTGTTCATCATACTGCCCCACCTCCCTACCATTTCATTCACAGCACCTGAGCTAGAACCAATTTGTGTATGCTCATGTTCACGACCTCTCTCCCTCTAGAATGTGAGAATCTTGAGGAAAGAAACTTTCCCCTGGAACAAAAACAGACCTTCGATCAACAGCTATTGGAGATCAGTATCCGTAAGGTCTGGGAAGAGACTTCATAGAGGCAATATTGGAAGTGGTCTTGAAGAACCTAGGAGTCTGCTGGAGAAGGCTTGCACATCTGAGATTCAATGTTAAACTGCCACATCTTATCATCATAAATACCTTTAACGTGTACTTCTTTTAACTTCTATGTGCAAATAGCTTTTCACCCATGGGGTTTATGCGTCTTTCCTCACCATAACACATTTCAAAGAAATCAGTTTCTATCATTACCATAAAAATCTATCCTTTGGTGGGGTGGGGGAGAGGGACTCTACCCTAAGTTGGGTTCTTACTGAGACTCATTTTTATTTAGAACTCTCTCAGTAACTATATTTTGGCTTAACACCTTCAAAGAAGTTGATCTAGGGGCACCTGGGTGGCTCAGTTGTGAATCATCTGACTTCAGCCCAGGTCACAGTCTCAGGGTCCTAGAATGGAGCCCATCATCAGGTTCTCTGCTCAGTGGGGAATCTGCTTCTCCCTCTCTGCACGTGTTCTCCCCCCCCACTCTCTCTTTCTCAAATAAATAAATAAAATCTTGAAAGAAAAAAAAAAAAAAAGATGACCTAACCAAACAGATTCAATAAACTAGGCTTACTAGGAGAACCTTGGAAATGTCAAGTGCTTGATCACTTTACAGCCTTTTTTTCTTAAATTCTAATTAATCAAGCCAATTTTCAAGTTAATTTAATGGATTGATAGAATATCACTTACCAAAATAATAAAAATTCTCTCAGAAGCCAAAAAATCCGATGTTTGTTGTTGACAGGGGAGTAAAAGATCAAAATAACATAAAACAACAATTTACTTTGGAATGAGAGAGGCAGAGGCAGGTAGCTATTAATATTTTGACTCCTGGCAAATACTTCCTCAGGACCTTGCACCTATTCCCTGCTTGGTGCCAGGACATTTACAACCTTGTCAATTTTCTGGAAGACAGGATCTGGGTAGGGAAAGGCAGCCTAAGCCATCATACATTCAGTATACTAACCACTTAGTGGAAGGTATATGCTCTCATTCTACAAAGGGTCTTAGGTAATCTGCCAACCTTTCATTTAACAGGAAAAGACCCTAAAGCTCAGAGAACAAAAGTAATTTTTTTCTCAAATCCAGTCAGTAGAACCTAGGTAGCCTGACTTGATCAGGCAGTGTTTCTACTATCCATAGGCATGTCTCTGCAGGACATCAAAATTTTATAAATATAGCCAAATGTTCAGAAAGGGAGAACACTCATGAAACAAATACTAAGACCAGAGGGGCACCGGTATGGCTCAGTCTGAGGAGCATGTGATTCCTGATCTCAGGATGATGAGTCCCAGCCCCATGTGGGGTATAGAGGTTAAATAAACAAACTTGAACAAACAGCTAAGGAATTCTGACTTTTAGCCCCTGACATGAGAACTTAAGAAAAAAATCATCGGAACATCCTCAGTTGTCTATAAGAAATGCTCTAAGTTTGGCTGGCTCATGGTTTCAAGCAGCTAAAACTGATTTTCCCAATACTGACTCATAGCCCTCCTCAGAGAAGGTCCCCAACAAGTTTTAAAGAATAAACAGTATTACAGGAATGCCCAGCACCAACTCAGTGACATTAATCCAGCAAGCGGAGGTAAACCAAAAGGCTGAAGATACCTGGTGGTTTAGTGAAGTAGAGGAGGAGTGCCAGCCAACACCTGAACACTGTTTTTAGTCTCCAGAGACTTTCAAGGTCAAAGGCAAAAGAAAAAATCTGGGCCATGCAAATTTCTTTTGTCATCTGAGTTCAATGGGATTGGGGCTCTGAATGAGTGTTCATGCCCAGCTGTCTTGAGTCATCATTTTCTATTCTTCACTAAAAACGTTTTAGAAAAACACTTTGGGAAAACAGTATCTCCTAAACTAAAAATTTCATGGGATGGAAGAGGCAAAGAAGAGAACAGAACATAATGTTGTAAAAAACACTATCAGAGAATCCTTATTAAAAATTAACTAAAATGGCCAGGGGCACCTGGCTGGCTCAGTTGGAAGAGCATGTGACTCTAGATCTTGGGGTCATGAGTTTGAGCCCCACAATGGGTATAAAGATTACTAAAATAATAATTATAAAATAAAAAAATGAAGTTTTAAAAATGAACTAAGATGAATTAGTCAATTTTGACCATATGGGCAACACCCATATGACTTGTACCCATTTTTACTGGTACAAATAATAACTGCAGGTAGATTAGTTCTTCTAAATGGTAAATCGGAACATTTGAGCATACACTTTTAACTGAAAGTTGAAACTATTTAAATTCTCAAGTGATGAATATTAAGCATTGATGGCTCTTTCTTTTCTTGAAAACTGCCTTGCAACAGGGTATTCCACTCATTTTGTTGGAACTCCAAGACCTAGACAAAGATCCATTGTCAGAGAGAATGTCACTATGACAAAAGAAGGGCACACATTTTCTTCTTTTGCAGTAATTTTATTAAATACTGCTTGAAACAAGCAGGCAATTGGCTAGATTAGGGAAATATTTCTGTTGTGCAAATATTTGTTATGCCATTATTTATCATATGGCAGTATAATTTGGACTTTATACATAGTTGCAGTTCCCCATCCTCCAAAAATCAGTGAATAAATAACTGGAAGGAAATTTGTCAACTTTCAATTTACAGCTGAAACTATACGGGTTTGACAACTAGACTCAGTGAACCAGGCAACACCTGGGCAATGACAAACTCAATGTACAATATGTACTGTTATTAATTAATATGCATAATGGTCATCTTGACCCCCCCATAATGATATTCATCTTTGGAGTATATTAATTTATGTAGCAAATACATTGTTAAAATTATTTGAGAGAAGGATATTAAAATTTTTGTTCCTCTTCAGACCACATGATGCACAGTATTCCAAAGAAATGGGAGTAATGAGTACTCAAGTAATAGGTATCACCTTGATTTCTCCACAGGGCTGTTAATCTAGCTTGGGTCAGTCCAAAAATGTTATTCCGTTTTGAAATATCTAGGCAAATGTTGCTTTTAAGTATTTAATATGATAAAGAAGGCAAAAAGAGTCCTTTTAACAATGTATCATTTTATTTATACTTCTCTGGCTGTCATCACCTCCTGAGGAAGCCTTTAAAACCAAATACACAGTGACCAAGAGAATGTATGAGGTCAAGAATACACACACACAGACTGAAGAGACAATTTCATTTAGGCTAGATCCTCTTCTAGCCAAGACAGGGAAAAACCTCTGGTAACAATGACTAAGTAGAGAAACTCAACCACTTCCAGGACTCCTCAGTATGGCTATATTGATTTACTAGAGGTGAACTGGAGATGAAAGGGCATATACTCAGATACTGTGTAACAAGGCATGTTGCTCATTTCCTCATGTGTAAAATGGGCATAAAGCCTTCAAACTACAAGAATATGATGAGATAATATAAGAAAAATTGTTGGTTGGGGCACCTGGGTAGCTCAATTGGTTGAGCCTCCAACTCTTAGTTTCGGCTTGAGTCATGACCTCGGGACTGTGGGATCAAGCCCTACCTTGGACTCCTGCCTCAGCGAGGAGTCTGCTTGAGGATTTCTCTCCCTCTGCCTCTCCACTGCCCCCTCCACTCTCTCTCCCTCTCCAACGAACAAACAAAAAACAAATAAACCTCAAAAAGAAAAATGGTTGGCTCAAAGTTCAGTTCCTTTCCCTGCCACACCAATATTTCTATGTCTACATGGAATGAGCCATTTGCATTAAGAAAAATGCATGAGAGCAAACTGTCTTTAAACATGCAGTCAGCATACACTTGGGTTCTGTCTCATCTTTATAGGTGCTGTTTAGATCTGGAAATGAGTTCTTAACTACCAGTAATGCCTTTTCACCCTGAAAGGAAAGAATAATAAATACAGTATTGCAGGAATTCAAGGATGACACAACATACAGCCAAGCAGTCCCTTTGAGAAAAGCGTGGTTGACACTCTAGGATTACTTATTTATAATAGGCCCCAACTACTCATTCCAACATCCTCTATCATCCTAACTAGCTACTTTCAATAGAGGAGGAGGCAGGAGAGAATGACCTGGGTTCATCTCATTACCAAGCAAATGTGTAAAACCCTTCAGCACAGTGATTCTCAATCTTGGTTGCACTTGGCTCTACATCAAATCACCTGGGCAGCTTTTAAAGCTCCAACTGCCCAGATCACACCCCACATATCTGAATATCTGGGGGTAGGGCGCAGGCACCCATAATTTTTAAAAGTCCCCAGTGATTCAAGGTGCAGTTAAGGTTAAGAACCACTTTCTGGGATCACGCCTCCTGACCTCATGTAACTTCTGCTGAAAGCCAACCTAAAGCATTTCACAACCACAACTTCAGAGTACAGCAGGTCCAACAGGGTTCTGAATGCTGGAACATCCCTGATACCTGCATTGAGGTCCACAGAGTCGGCTGAAGAAAAAGCTTGTTAGCAAGAGGGTTACCCAGAGCCTCACCCGAGAGCCACCTTTTCCAAGAGTTTGCACTAAAAACAAAACCCCCAAGTTTACCAGTCTTAAGAGATGTCACCAAAGCCTGCTAGGATTTTTTTTTTTTTTTAAAGACAAATCTCTTGGAAAAGAGAGTATCTGGGGGATCGCACCTCCCCCCCCCCACACACACGGAGAGCCTATAGAAAAGCAGAACCATACAATTCCCATGGCCGCCTAGAAAACACCCGGTAAACTCCCCCCCGCCCCGCGCAGCGCAAGCAGGCGCGCGCCAGCCTGTGGCCACTGCACCTGCTGTCGCGCTGGGCCACACCTGCCGCGCCCGACCCTCTCCTCCTACCTTCCAGCAGCTCGTCCAGGCTGGTGACCTTCCGACTGCCGTCGATGGTGTAGATGGTGCGGACACCCTGGGGCAGGTTCACGTTGTCCGACAAGGAGCGAGTGAGCTCTATGAGCAGCGCGTCGAAGGACCGGAAGCGGTCGCTGGAGATGGCAAACACCAGGCCCTTGAAGTAGCGGTCCCCATTCCGGTAGAAGCGCGCCTTCTTGGCCTTCTTCTCTGAGCTCAGAGCCTGCAGGGTCCGCGTGCGGTAGAAGCTGCAGTGGGCACTGTGCGCCGGGCTAGGGATGAGCCCGTTCCCCTTGGGGCCCGAGCTGCTGCTGCCTCCGGAGGAGCTGGGCGCCCCTCTCCGAGACCCTGGTCGCGGCCTTTTGTCCCGTTCCTCAAAGTGCTCCAGCTCAATACTCCTGGTGCTGGCCATCACGACTGCTCTGAAGGCTCCCCCACAAAAAACGTCCCAGCCGAAGCCTCCCGGTAGCCTAGTGTCAATGAGAGAGTCAGCTCAGGGACGTCTGACCGTGGGGGCCTCAGAGCGCCGGGACACCTGGCTGTGGCATCTCGCCCTCTCCTCGCAGGTGGGGCAGCTGAGCCGCGGAGGAGACGACTGGCCCGCGCCCCCCCTTCCCTACAAGTGGCCGCAGCGTCGAGCTGCCCAGCTCATTGTCCAGCGCGGCTCGCTCCGTCCCTCCCGCGGGGAGCCCCACGCCCCCCCAACCCCGGGCGCCTTCTCCAGCCAGCCACGCCTCACAACTCCCGCCTGGGAGCCGGCCAGGAGCCGCAAAGTTGGGCCGCGGGAGGTTCGCCCCGGGCCCGCGGGCGCACACAAAGCTCGTGCGCCCGCCGCGGCTCGCGTCCGCCGGCGGCTCCCGGGAGGCTGAGGGGAAGGAAGGAAGAGGAGGGGGAGGAGCTGGGAGCGTGGGAGAGGCGCCGCGGGACCGCAGGGGCGTCGCGCCCGGCCCCGGCCCGCCCACGAGCCCTGCCGGAGGCCGGGGATGCGGCGCCTCCGCCTGGCTTGCCCGCAGGCCCTGCCTCGGTGGCGGCGCGCGCGGACTCGGGCTGAGAGGACAGTGCGGGGGGGCCTCTTCCTCCAACAGAGCCCGGCCCTAGCGGGAAATAATGCAGCCCGCCTCCCCCGCTGCCGGCCGGCCCAGCCCACCCGCGAGCATCTGCGCCCGACTCCGCGGCCAGCCCGGCCCGCTGGCGGGACTGGAGGTGGTGGTGGTGGGGTTCCTGCCCCCCAAGGGCTGCCAAAGCCCGGGAGGGAAGGGGTGCGCGAGGAGGAGGGGGCCGCACGGGTCAGCGCGGAGGCTCTGCGGCGGGAGAGGACCGACTCCTCCTGGGTCCTAGGCAGCCCCGCCCGCCTGACAGCTACAAGCCCGAGCCGCGCGCTAATGGGCGCAGCCGCGGCACGCGCGCTTCTGCTTGGGAAACGTAAACGCGCAGGCCAAAAAAACTACAAAGGAAGGAGATTCAAGGGCAGAGATCACATCCCTAACTAGCCTCCAAAGGAGGAACCAAGGCCAAACTAGGGCAGAAATTCGAAACATGACATAGGGTTAGGGCACAAAATTTTATATTTTAAAAAGAAAAATTTGAAGATTTATTTTAAGACCTTTGATAAAACAGTTTCCATTGCAGGCTTGCTAACATGGGATGTTGAGTAACTTTGAATGAATAAACGCTCAGAAGTTATTGGATTTTGAGGGATTTATTTAATCAACAAATATTTATTAAGGGCAAGCCATGTGCCAGGCATTGTTTCCATCACTGCTAATGCATTAGTAAAGGAAACAAATACCTCCCCTCCCCCACTCACAGTTAAGTGGCATTTAATGTTGTCAATTTGAGCTTCTTCTTCTTTTTTTTTTAGATTTTATTTATTAATTTGACAGGCAGAGATCACAAGTAGGCAGAGAAGCAGGCAGAGAGAGAGGGGGAAGCAGGCTCCCCGCTGAGCAGAGAGCCCAATCCGGGGCTTGATCCCAGGACCCTGGGATCATGACCTGAGCCTAAGGCGGAGGCTTTAACCCACTGAGCCACCCAGGTGCCCCATCAATTTGAGCTTCTTAAGTAATAGTTCTAACATTTGTAAGCATCCATCATACTGGAAGTCTTAATTTAATAGTGTCAACAATAAAAACATATTTCCTAAAGGCTTTGGGAAACATTAGTTATTTCCACTTGCTATCAGGGAAAGATGAAACTAAAAGATGTTTGTCCTAATCTAACAGGTGGGTAAGCGGCCTTGAAGCCTTATTTATTCAGCACCTGGTTCTTTGAGACAACAAATCCCAATCCACCTGGAAGGTAGGAAGGCATGGATACTTTTCTTGGAATGAACTGAGTCCATGGCAATGCTCCAGAAGAATCCTGTTCAGTGCACCATTATAGTCCCAGGGCAGTCTCAGGGACACACCTGGACATAGCTGACTTCTAGAACCAGGCCTGGAGCTGTCCGGGAATTCAGCTGATTTGAGGTTACAGTGTAGTTTTCAAGGGGAAAAATTCTAAAATATTATTAGGTCATGACCATGATAGACTTCAATCCAGAACAATTAAATCAGAATTTCTAGAGACAGGTTTCTCCAACAGTATTTCTCCCCCCACCCCTCTTTCTTTTTTTTTTTCTTTTAAAGATTTATTTATTTATTTGAGAGAGAGTGTGTGTGTGCACACACGAGAGAGAGAGAGAGAGAGGAGAGAGAGAGCATGTGAGCAGGGCGAGGGGCAGAAGAAGTGGGAGAGAGAATCCTAAGTGGACTCCCTGCTGATCATGAGCCCAACAAACGGCTCCATCCCATGACCAGAGACCATGACCTGAGCCAAAACCAACAGTGGGGCACCCAGCCAACTAAGTTACCCAGACACCCAACCAACAGTATTTTTTGGAAGTGCTCTTAATGTATATAGCCAGGGTTTCCAACTATAGGCTATAACAAGAATCAAACAGATCAGTGTTTCTTCTCAAACTTTGATGTACTTATATATAGTAGAGAATCTCATATTCAGAATCTTAATTTTTGATTGAGTGGGTCTGTGGTAGGATTTGAAATGCTCCATTTCTAACAAGCTCCCGGGTGATGCCATCGCTGCTGGTCTCCATACAATACTTTGAGGAAAAAGAGAATTAAATGGCAAATTCCTTGAGATAGGACCTCACTAAGTGCCACTAATTGCAGAGTCAGCAACTTTGTAAATGGCTTAACATGGGTGTGTTCATCTGTTTTGCTACTACAGAATCTTGGTGGGAAAAACGCTTTCTAATTTATTGCTGTAGTAACAAAGTATCCCAAATCTAGTGATTTATAGCAATAAATATGCATTATCTCAACAGTTTCTGTGAGTCAGAAATCTAGGAGCAGCTTCCCTTGAGTTTTCATTAGATTGCACATCAAGACATTGCTCGGGGCTGCAGTCACCTGAAGGTCTGACTGACACCAGAAAAGCCACTCCTAATATGGCTCACACATGTTGGCAGGGGCCCTTAGTTCCTCACCATGAACACCTCTCTGTAGGGTTGCTTGAGTGTTGTAACAACGTATCAGCTGGCTTCCTGTAGAGCAAGCATTCATGAGAGAACAAGGTGAGAACAATGACCTCATTCTCACACCATCCTGTAAGGTACACAGCTCAGACTTGTTCAGTGGGGGACACTAGGGTGTGACTACCAGGTGTCAAGGATCACTGGGGTCATCCTGCAGGCTGGTTGTGCAGATTTCAATCACTCAAGCTTTAGGACAGCAACATACATACTTTTTCTCACCCAAAGATTTCTGATCAAAGATCTGGCCCTTCTTAAATAGTGAAGACAATGATGTAATCTGTCAGTATTTTCATATTATTTCCTAATATTATACCCCTAAATTGAACAAAGATTACTGTTTCTCAACAGGGGTGAGGGCAGAAGAGAAAGAATTTCTAAAGCTGTTACTTAGTTAAAATTATTTTCCTCCTGCTCTTGCATTAATTTGTTTAAAGAATTTTATTCCAAACCCTCATATAAGAATTAAGATGTGATCACGTTTCATAAAATATTTACTTAATGTATATGGTATACCTCAAGACCCAGTTGGCCAAAATTTGAATATTTATTGTGGTGGGAAAAAATTAGTTTGGGCATTACAATCCTAATGCAAACAAAATTGGGGGTTCTAGGCAGGCATCACTTAATCTGGGTTACTTTGTAGTAGAACCAAAACAAATTCTCTTCTTTTAAGCCATTGCAGAATTTGCAAAATAGGATATTTCAACGGGCATTTCCCTTGTCAAGATAACCCCTTTTTTCTAACCAAGAAACACTATCAGATTTGCTATTCATTTGTCATTACAGAAATGGTCTGATTCTCCTTGGTGGTTGTGAGGTCTACTAATTCTGTTGGCCAGGTCCTGATTTAAACAGGCTTCATCAGGAGGGGCTGGCCGTGCCTCTTCACCATCCAGAAGCTGGCTTTGACCTTTTCTCTGTTGGTGGTAGAGTCTCCATATCCTTTCCTCACCCCTCTTAATCTAACACTTGTCTGAATAAAAGCTTTTGTGCAGAGTACTTTTAAAAAATGGCTTCGTTTCTATGCTACCGAGAACCTAAGAATTTCAATCCAGCACTTCTCCATTTTTTGTATAATTACGAAAAACCCCTTTCTGCTTTTGATATATAATAACTATAAATCGCAAAGTATCCAGTGAACGTGAACATTTTCTTGATGATATCCAGGAGGGGGCTCTTTTAAAAATCATTTGGGGGCAGAAAATCTCAACTACGTGTGAAGGGAAGCTCCCTGATTTTTGTTCTCTACACTTTTCCTTAGATCACAATTTCAGAATTTTGAAGTTGCCTTTTGGCCAAATGGTAATTCCCACCCCCCCTCCCCGCACCCCCCCCCCACCCTGGTACCCTCTACCTCCACCTGGACTAAGAAATACAATGCAAATTTTTCTTTAGCATTATTTGTTTAAATGAGATTTCATTACACAGTTCTTTGTGGAACTTTACATAAGAAAACTTGCCTTGAACATTTGCTGATTTTGCTTCAGGCCACTTTACTTTTCCAGTGCATTTGCTAAGCTTCACTTCTGGCCAGAAACTTCTGCTCTTAGAGGCAGTTTTCCAGCTCCATTATTTATTACGGTAAAGATGCTTACGAACCTTTTATACAGTGCTGTGCCAAGACTTTCTGCTGTCTCATGTTTTCATTCCTGTTCACTAGTGCCAAACGTTTCTCCCCAGAAGCAAAAATGATGAAACAACTATTTTCAGTGAAAGAGCCTGGTGACTATGGACTTGAGTTTTTGAAACTGAAGAGTATCTTTTATTTCGTAATCTTTTTTTTTAGATTTTTTTTTTTATTATTCATTTGACAGACAGAGATCACAAGTAGGCCGAAAGGCAGACAGAGGGAGAGGGGGAAGCAGGCTCCCTGCTGAGCAGAGAGCCCTATGCGGGGCTCGATTCCCGGACCCTGAGACCTTGATCTGAGCTGAAGGCAGAGGCTTTAACCCACTGAGCCACCCAGGTGCCCCTTATTTTGTAATCTTTACTGAAAAAAAGATTCCGACGAAAGTTTCTCTTATTTGTTGTTTCACTTTGGCAGTTTTGCTGCCATTTTCAGTCATGATTCTCAGAGCACTTTACAAATATATGAATGATTTCTTCGCAAATGTATGTGAGGGAATGATTAAAACTACCTCTTCAGGTTCAGAAAATTCAAACTTAGATTATTGGTTAAGTTTTTCAAAAATTTCAAGTTTCATTTTTTGGGTTTTTTTTTTTAGATTATTTATTTGAGAGTGAGAGCAGGTGCGAACACTTGTGGGCCCGTGGGGTGTGAGAGGGCTGAGGGAGAGGGAGAGTCTCAAGCAGACTCCCTGCTGAGCGTGCAGCCCAAAGGGGGGGGGCTCAATCTCAAGGGACAGGTGGGGTTCAGTAGGGAGAGATAGATAGGGGGTTATGTGATCAGAAATCTGAAAAATGCTGAAGTGTAAGGAAACCAGAGATAAAATAACAAACCTGGAGCACCCTACCCTAGGCTTGTGGGGCGGGGTATCTTTTTTATGATAATCACCTGTGACCAAAAAAGAATAACCAGACCCTAAAAAGAAATGAACCATTAAATATGTTGTTACCAGTCCTTACTCAAGCCAAGATATCACAAAAATGATGAGGCCACAATCTCCCTGGTTAGTTCTAAAGAAAACTGTCAGTGGAGGCTCTTGTTGGCAACCCTGTCAGGACCCCTCTCAGTCCTAGGAGTTTTTTCTGTAGCTTCACTTAATAAACTTCAATCGCTTTATTCACTCTTTATCCGGGAGATTCATTCCTTGACTCCATGAGACAAGAACCTCACTCTCCTGCCTCAAGATCACACCCTGATCTGAACGAGTCTGAATCTTAACCAAGTATGCCAACCAGGCACACCCCCAACTTGAATTTTTTTATGGAAATATCAAATGAACTGGAGAAAAATTCAAAATGCACGCTTTCAACATATATAGCACACAAATCCTTTTTTTTTCCCCCCTATTAGAAACTGTGGTTGAATAGTTCTCCCTATTGGTACATTTCACTTCCACAAAGTGTCTGAGACAAAGATTCTCATCTTTTATGTAAATTCCATCCATTCAAAATTATATTCAGTTATTTTGTCATTCACTAGTTCAGCTGCAATAATTATTAAGATGAAAATGACAAAAACATTTAAATTATATAGCAACTTTCTTCTTAGAAATGTGAACTTTTTTTCTCTTAAAACTTACTAAGAAGCAAATCTAGGCAGGTTGTGGTGTCTTTAAAGTGTCCCTACTTTCCAGGTAAGGGAGTCGAGGCACAGACAGCGATTTTCAACAATTATTTAATAATATCAAAAGTGAAAGACCAAGGAAAAGTACCACAATACTCTCATTTTGTTGCTATAGAGTCAAATTTCCTAAACCCAATATAAAATTTACTGTTTGAATCCAGGCTTTTTGTTCCATTTAAAATTCAAAAAGAATTATCTTAAAATCGATCATGATTTTAGTGGCTTCCTCTTCTTAGTAGCACATTCCATGTTTATACAAATACTGAATGTGACCAAGTGTGTTCGTGTCATTCTGTATGTGAGATTAGAGTAATGATCATGAGTACTTAAAGGGTAATAAAGCTTTTGTGATGATTAATCAGTAGTTATGACCTAGTTAAAGAAACAAATTATAGACGAGGAAATGAGAAAGATTAAGCAGCAGAGATAGAAATTGACTCCAGGGTATGCTAACTCTAGAAAATGTTCATCTCAAGCTTTCAGAACTCATTAATCATAAAGAAGTCTGTCCCTTTAGGAAGTTATAATTAAAAATTAATGGTTTTTATACCTATAGTAGGTTTATAATGCAAAGTAGCTGGTTATTTTAGGACAAATGTTCTGTATCCCATATTTGAAATATTGAAGTATAAAAATAATATATTTATTTTATCTATGTTAATAATGATATTATGCATACTTGGTCAGTCCTCTTTAATAAATCTATACTCATTTAGCTATATATTTAGGATCAAAGATATAACTTTTCCTTGGTACTTCCCAGAGTCCTATTTGAAATAACTGATATTGATCATGCTTTATTGTTTTTATAAAAGATCAGATAAGGGGTGCCTGGGTGGCTCAGTCAGTTAAGCATCTGCCTTTGGCTCAGGTCATGATCTCAGGGTCCTGGGATCGAGTCCCACATTGGGCTCCCTGCTCAGAGAGGAGTCTGCTTCTCCCACTCCCTCCCCGCCTCATGATCTCTCTCTCTCACTTGCTCTCTATCTCAAATAAATAAATAAAATCATTTAAAAAAAAAAAAGATCAGACAGATATCTGTGTGTCTGTGATAAGATTACATATCTTAATGTAACTGATATACTCATTTTTAATAGTTTGCTAGTATTATAAAATCAATTTATTTCAGTACTGAAATTAATCACAATTAGTTACTATTATGATTACTATAATAATCACAATATTTCACTTCCTTTAATTCCTCTCTCTCATGATAGGCCCCCGAATTTCTGAGGTCATACCTGGTTCAAAAGCCTAGTTCAATGTCTTCATGAAGAGAAATCTTTCAAATTATTCAGCTCTCCAGGAGCCTCTGTCCCAGCTGCCACTGCTATGTCAGCACCACAAAATGTCTCCGACTTCTCATGACCCACTCATGGGCTGCAACTCTGGGCCTACCAACAGTTTCTGAAAACAGAGGAGAATAAATAGAGAAAGAAAAATTTGTTCTTCTGAAACAAAATATTGGTGCTAACTTGGAAGAAAAATCTGTTCCAAGGTGACATATTCTTTTCACTAAGACAGAATGATTGAGTAAGCCCTGTGTATATAATTAAAAATATGTAGAAGAACGGGATTTCTTGAAGTAATTACAAATAATTTTCCTTTAAATTCTTGTTAAGAAGGACTATTCTAAGCTCTTCAGCCTTCTCAGATTCCTTTAATATAGACTTGGCAAGGCCTGAATATGTAAACGATAGGTCTTGTAAAATGATGGAAATTCCGCAAACCACTATAAATTGCCCAACTGTTTCTCTGTATCATGCAGTTTACCAGTCTGTCACATAATTTGGTGCGTTTTTTTGTTTGTTTGTTTTTGTTTTGTTTTGTTTTGAGAGAGAGAGCAAGTGTGCAAGCCGGGAACAGCGGGTGTGGGGGGGGGTATGGATGGGAGGGCAGAGGGAGAAGGAGAGAGAGGATCTTAAGCAGGCTCCATGCCCAGCTTGAAACCCAATGTGGGGCTTGATTTCACAACCCTGAGTTCACGACCTGAGCCAAAATCAAGAATTGGACTCTCAACAGACTGAGCCACCCAAGTGTCCCAGTTTGATGGGAAATTCTTTTTTTTTTTTTTTAAGATTTTATTTATTTATTTGACAGACAGAAATCACAAGTAGACAGAGAGGCAGGCACCGAGAGAGGGGGAGGCAGGCTCCCTGCCGAGCAGAGAGCCTGATGTGGGGCTCGATCCCAGGATCCTGGGATCATGACCTGAGCCGAAGGCAGAGGCTTTCACCCACTGAGCCACCCAGGCGCCCCTTGGTGGGAGATTCTTAAAGTAACTTAGAATGTTTAGGGAAAGGCATCAGGAAAGTGAAATGTGCTGACCCTGATGTGTCTCTATACACAACTGTTTTGTTCTTTTTTATCAAGGTACAATTGACATAATGTTATATGTCAATAGTTTTATATTTATATTTATATGATTATTTTATATTATATTTATATTTTATTTATATTTATAATGTTATATGTCAATAGTTTTATATTTTAATTAATCTTAATTCAAACAATGTGTAAGCTTTTGATTTTGGACTTGTTTGAATGTGTGGATATCATTATCACCTTTTTTTTTTTTTTTTTTTTATTGGTTTGGTCAAAGATTTTTCCCTGGAGCAAAGTTTTACCCCAATGTTGTTGTTGTTGTTGTTGTTGTTTTAAGATTTTATTTATCTATTTGACAGAGAGAGAGAGACAGCGAGAGAGGGAACATAGAAGGGGGAGTGGGAGAGGGAGAAGCAGGCTTCCTTCCTGCCAAGCAGGGAGCCTAATGCAGGGCTTGGTCCCAGGACCCCAGGATCATGACCTGAGCTGAAGGCAGAAGCTTCACGACTGAGCCAGCCAGATGCCCCCTCAATGTTGGTTTTATAAAAGGTGGTATAAACTTGTTTGCTGGGGGTGACTGGCTGGTTCAGTTAATGGAATGTATGATTCTTGATCTCAGGGTCATGAATTCAAACCACATTAGCTGTAGAGGTTACTTGGAAATAAAATCTTTTTTTTTTTTTAAGAAAAAAATAAATACATTTAAAGGACTCCATCAAGAGACTATAGACAATCCCCGAATTCCTTTCAGTCTATGTATGATTGAAGATTTTCAGAGATGATAAATCTATCCATATTCAGTGTCTGAAAAATCTATTACAAAAATTGAAGAAAGTCTTAAAGAGTTACTAATGAGGTTGCTGCTGATATATTTTTTAAGAACATTGCTTTATTTGGAGCAAATGAGTGATTTTTAAAAAACCTCCAAATTAGATTACGAATCAAACGGTATCAGCCCGCTCTGAAATTGCTTTTTCATATTTTAGTTATAATTAATTCTCGCTGGTGGATCCAAAACAATCTCTAAGTTTTCTGTCATTAAAAAAAAAAAATTTAGCAACCTCAAACTGACAGAAAAGTTACAAATTAGCACAAAGCATTTTTTCCTAGAACCATTTGAAAATAAGTTGCCAACATAATGTTTTATCATGCCTAAATATTTATCACATATTTTTATAAATAAAAGCATTTTCTTACACAGCATGACACAAGTATCAAAGTCAGGAAATTAACATTGATAAATTGCTACTTCTAATTTTCAGAACCTACTCACATTTTGCAAGATCTCCTGGTAATGTCCTTTTGAGTAAAAGGATCCCGTCCACAATCAGACCATGTGCTTTGATGTTGAGTCTCTTTAAGCTCCTTTGGCCTAGGGCATTTCCTCAGTTTTTCCTAGATTTTTGTGACCATCATATTTTGAAGATTATGGGCTAGTTATTTTGTACGGCCCCCCAATTCTGGGTGTTTCTGATTTTTCTTCAGGACTAGATTCATTTTATTTATTTTTTATTTTTTTAAAAAGATTTTGTTTATTTATTGACCCACAGAGAGAGCATAAGAGGGAGAGAGCCCAGTGTGGGGCTCAAGCCCAGGACCCTGGGATCATGACCTGAGCTGAAGGCAGAGACTTAACCAACTGAGCCAACCAGGCGCCCCAGGACTAGATTTAAATTAGGCATTTTTGGTAGGCATATCAGAGAAGTGGTGCTGTGCTTTTCCTGTTGTATCTTATCGGATGGGGCTCAATTTCAATTTGCCTCATCATCCATGATATTCCCTTTGATTGCCTGAATTAAGCGATACCTGCCAATCCTCTTCACTGGAAATTTACTCTTCTTCCCTTTGTAATTAATAAGTATTTTGTAGGAAGGCACTTTGAAACTTACATAAATATATTATTCTTCCCTGAACTTTCAATTTATTCATTTATTTTGTCAATTTGGAGTCATAGTGTCCTATTTTTTTCCATTACTATCATTATTTATTTTAATACTCAAATGATCCCCAATTTGGCCAATACATTCAAGTTGACTTCTATGTTCTTTTGCTGTCCCCAAAGTCTTTGAGTCCTTCTTTTCAGGTGTATGTTCTGGACTCATGTACTTGCTCTGCCCTAGTCCTGGAATAAGTCATTTTTCTTCTTCTAGTGGAGAATGATTTTTAGGGGACAAGATTTGGGTAATGGTCATTTCCATTGCCATGGGTTTTAACTGTACCTGGGCCTTCCAGTGGACAGATTTAAGGAATATATGTGTGTATATATACATCCATGTCCCTTGGTGACCATCAGCTCATACCACAGCCCTCCCCCCCACACAGATGTCCTTCTCACCCCACTCAGACCCTAGTGCCCTTGGTTGGGCCACCTCCTACATGTGTGTTCTCCTCCTTCTCCGTGGACTTGGATACCCCACACTGGGCAACCTTCCTACACAGATGCTCCTCACCCTCGTTAGGCTCTGACACTCCTCACAGGCCAGTCCTGCTATGTGTGACACTCCCCTCAAGCTCCAACATACAGCGCTTGGGCTACCACTGCTGCCTCGTTACCTGAAGGTCTTCCTCACCCTTCTTGGGGTCTGACAACCTACTTTGGTCCACCATAGCTACCTTTGGCCCCACCTAATGGCTTTCATTCTGATTTGTTTGGTAAGGGAAAAAGAAGAGGAAGAGCTCAACTTTTTTTTCTTGAAATTTATTTTACTTTCTGTGTGTCCTCTAGAATGTAACCAACAGACCTCTGGTGAGCCATTGTCCTTAGTCACCCAGCATCTCTTCCCCCTTGTTTTGGAGGGCATGCCCTGGTTTTTACTCTGGTGAAATACCCTCTTCCACTCTCAGTACATGTGTTTTAGGCAAGACTGATTTCACCCCTTGCTTCAGCGATTGGCACGTGACTCAATCCTGGCCAGCTGACCACGTGTTCTTGGCCCTGGTAGATAGCACTACATTTTACTCTGTTGCTTAAACCAACCAACCAACCAAATAAACAAAAATCACACACACACACACACACACACACACACACACACACACACACATCACGTATTCATCCATGACTTACTTTTCTCTCTCGTACCTCACCTCTGATTAATAGTCGTCTTCTTTCAAAACACACACCACATACATAACCATTTCTGCCATGTACAGAGGGACCCTACCCCAAACCATTCTCATTTTTCACCTGTTCTCCTGCCTCTAGTCTGTTCCACTATAATCATCACAGAGTAGCCAAAATGAGTTTCTTTCTTTCTTTCTTTCTTTTTTTTTTTTTTTTTTTTGCCAAAATGAGTCTTAAACTTTAAGAAAGATGATGTCACTTCTCTGCTTAATAGGCATCATTGGCTTTCTCTTATATCAAGGACAATATCTGATGTCCTTCCACTGTTGCCAGCTGGGGCTTGTATCAGGACCTATGTCACCTGAGGAACTCATAAAACTAGGGAAGCCAGCACCCACCCCAAGAGATTCTGATTTAATTGACATGGTGTGGGGCCTCGATATTGAATTCTTTTAGAAAGCTTTTCAGTGATTCTAACATGCAGCCGGAAATGAGAACCACTGCCTACAGGATCTGGCCCTGGCTACCTGTCAGACCTCGTACATATCACTGTTACCAACGCTCACTCCAGCTGTCTGGGCCTCTCTGCTGTTCCTTGAGCGTGCCAGGCATGAACCCACCCCAGGGGCTTTACATGGCTGGATGCAATGACTTCGGACACTAGCTGCCTGGAGTTAAGCAAAACTTCACGGGTTAAGGGCAGGGTCCTCTGTAAGGCCACCCTCACTTCAGGCAACAGCCGTCAGCTCAGGCAGTCCCCGGATTCCTATACTGCTGACCAACTGGCTACAAATTCAGTGGTCATCCTATTCCTTCCCGTTTGATAATTCACTAGAATGACCACAGAACTCAGGCAAGCCATTATGATTACAGTTTATTATAACAAAAAACAATCAAATGGAGTCCAAACAGAAGAGAGGGCAGGGTCTGGGAGGGTCTCAAATGCAAAACTTCAGCGTCCTGTCCCTACAGATGCATTAACTATTTGGCACCCTGAAGGTAAGGTTATTACCCACAGAATGTTAGTAACTAGGGATGCTCACTCAAGCTTCTTTGTCTCGGGTTTTCACTGGGATTTCATTATGGAGATATGATTGATTGACTCATTAGCCATATGATTAAACTCAATCTACAGACTGCCTTCCCTCTGTGGTGATCAAGCTTGTATCATGGCTGAACTTCATAATCCTCTAATTACCAGGTTGGTCTTTTTGGCATGGCCAGCCCCCATCCGGAGTAATTTCCATAGCCTAAACTATCAAGGGGCCCAGCAGGAGTCACCTCGTTAGCAGAAACTATCAGGGTCCATTGTGAATAGCAAAAATATTCTTATTACTCAGGAAATTCCAAGGAATTAGAGGTTACCTCCTAGGAGGCAGGGACAAAGTCCAGCCAAATTCTTTCCTAAATGGCACTGGGTAAAGACATACTTGGCCCAGTCTATGCTGGGCAGTTTGGTTACATGATCTAATAAAACTCTTATTTGTTCAAGCCAGACTGAGTTGCATTTTCTGTCACTATTAAAAGTCCTTAGTGACACACAAATCAATTGGTTTTCCTGACTCCTCTGTCTTCCCACTAGTTTGTATCGTAAGTAATTGTCTGTTGGATCAATCTTCCTAAACAACAGTTCTGATCTTGTCATTCTATTGTTGAAAATCCTCCATCAACAAGTTACTTGAAGTGCCTTTTCTTTACCTACTAGTCCAAAATATTTAGTCTGACATTCAAGGCCTGCATCATCTGACTCTGATTTCCTTGATCTCTCACAGCTAACCTTTGGATATACACTGTATTTTTTTTTCCAAGTAATACCTATTTTTTAAAAAGTTTTTATTTAAATTCTAGTTAGTTAACATACAATGTGATATTTGTTTCAGGTATACGATGTAGTGATTCAACGCTCCCATACAACATCTGGTGCTCATCACAAGGGCCCTCCTTAATCCCCATCACCTGTTTAACCCATTCCCCTCCCTCTCCACCTCCGCTCTGGTAACCATCAGTGTGTTCTCTGTAGTTAAGAGCCTGTTTCTTGGTAGATGTGCACTTTAAACCAAAATGGACTACTTGCCTTTTCTGGAATGCTTTTTGCATTTTCCCATTCTGTGCCTTTGTCAGATCATCCTGTTTGTTTGGGAAGTGTACCCTCTTCTTTCTACTTGCCAAATGGTACTTAGGAAACTCTTCCATGAATGGTTCTCTAATAATCCCAGATGGAAGTAATTTCTCAGTATAAATTCTTCAGTAGTGAGCACTGTCTTTGTGCTTCTCTAATAACACCTGTCACATCCTGTTTATTATTAATATCCATACTTTACTGATATATGCACACTTACATAATATTAATTAAATGAATATTTAATTAGTTTTTACAACGTTCTAAGAATATAAATATGAATAATTAGCTTGAGTCCCAAAGCAACTAATTAGTAAAAGAGAATCATATACCTTTTATCAACTGGCTTTATTAACCTCCAAATATCTTATCTCCCATATCCTGCCTATTCTCTCCTTCTGTAATTCCTGTTAAATGGAAGTAGGACCTTTAAATTTATACTCCTTGCCTTTTTCATATTTTTTATTTCTTTATTTTTGTCCTACATTCAGGAAAATTTGTTCAAATCTATTTTCGAGTTTACTAATTCCTCCTTCAGCTGGTTCTAATCTGCTGTTTAACTCATTTACCCAGTAGTAAATCTAAATGACTATTCATTTCTAAAAACTCTAATTCATTCTTTTAAAATTTGTAGTTTTTTCTTGGAACACTGATAAAAAATTAAATTAAAAAATTAAAATAAAAATTTGAAGTTTTTTCCACAGTAAATTGCCATTTCTTTATTTTTTCAGAGCCCTGTACATTTTCAAATTTTAAAACATACATGGTCTTTTTTAGATTGTTTCCTTATATATCGAATATTGAGATGAAAAATATTATGTCTGATTCTCATATGCTCTTTGTGAATTTTTATTATGAGCTTCCCTTCAGTGAGGCTCACTTTTGTCTGTGGTTATCTCATACTGCATGGATAGCAGAATTTAATATTAACATCCTCCAGGTACCTCAGAGGCAACCTGGGACCAAGACCGTGATAATTTTTAGGCTTGATGTTTCCTGCAGGACCAGGTAAAGTAAATTCAGACTACACACCAACTAAAGCAATAGGCTTGGAATTTTTATTTCTCTGAGAAGGCTCGTTTTTTTCCCCTGCACAGTTTTGTCATTTCTTGATCTTGTTGGCTGAAGTTTTTGGTTCTGTTTGGCTGGGATTGTAGCTTTGTATAGTCCTGGCCTTAAATAGGCATCTCTGTTCCTATTTTCCCTCAGGGGGCATAAGAAGGCTTCTGTTCCCAATGGGCATTAAAACCCTGGTTGTTACCAAATCAATACCACAGTTTCATCAACTTACCAAGGTTACTGCAGCCTCAATTCTCATATGTATCATTCTAGATTTTAATTCCCTCTGTGTTTTGGCACTTAAAGATTCCCTTTCTGTCAGCTACAAATTAACTTTTTTAAAAATTTGGTTATTTTTTAATCCAGTGCTCCTAAGGGCTTCAAGTTAGAAGGTTTCCATGTTACCAGTCAACCAGATTGCTAGAACCACAATAAAAATAGATATGTATCCAGCTACATAGTGTCTACCACACCAGAAGACAGCCTGATAGATGTCATAATAAGGAACTGAAGGAAATCCAATGGAAATTCATAAAAGATAGTAATTAATTGTGATTTCAGGGTTTGAGAAAGTCTTGATTGAGTAACTGTTTTAGTCCCTTCAGGCAGCTATAACAAAATACCACAGACTGGGTAGCTTATAAACAACAGGAAATGCTTATAGTTCTAGAGGCTAAAAGTCTGAGATCAGGGTGCCAGCATGGTCAGAGAGACCTTTAAATCTATTCTCAAAGTTGCTGGTCTCTTGGGCTAAATAAAAGCCATTGCCTAGAAGTTCCTTTTTAAGAGTCCAATTTTCAAAAGCTCTCTCTGTATGAAAGCTTTAGTTTCTAAAAATAAAGTCAGAAAACTGTTCCTTGGAGGAAACATTTAGCAACAACCACCACAAAAGTTTGAGAAGGAAACTCATTGTTCAATAAAAGGAAGAACAAAAATCTAGCTTTATTCTTTTTTTTTTTTTTTTATTTTACTTGCTGAGTTTCCCAAAAGCTACTTAGATGGAAACAAAAGGGAAATGAAACAGTCAAGAGTATTTCAGTTTGTATTTTAATTAAAAAAAAAAAAAAAAAAACAACAACTCACTAATAGTGTTGTCATTTGGGAATAATTTTTTTAAAAATAATAAAAGCAAAAAGTCATTGGGGTGCCTGGATGGTTCAATCCATCAAGCAGGGGACTCGATCTTGGGATTGTGAGTTGGAGCCCCATGTTGGGTGTAGAGATTACTTAAAAATAAAATCTTAAAGAAAAAAAAAAAGAAAAAAGCCAGTGTGGTTCATTTTCATGACATCCACACTGCATCCATTCATTGATTCATTCTTTTATTTATTAAATATTTGTTGAACATCTGTGTCAGACATCATACTAGGCTTTAAACTAGGGGTGTAACTTAACTAGTAATGCCATCATGATCATTCGACATGGTAAATTAGGTCTTTCCTTCTGTGTGACTGGCATTGTGGACTGGCTAACTAAACTTTTATTTGATCATTCTTGCAGTGTGTCTTTTTCTACTGCACAGTTTGGAAAGCTGAAAATGTCATTTTTCATGATTGGTTCCTCCAGTTTGGCACATCTGCATGAGATTTTCAAGGGCAGAAGTGAAGTGAAAGCCGTTTTCCTGACTTTTGCTTTATTCCATTGGCAAACTAGGTCATGAAATGTCATGAAATGTGAAAAATTTTGGTAGTAATGTATCCAAGTCCATTACCAAGCTTTCCGTGTATCGAGAGGAGTTGCTGGGGAGAGGAAGCCACGCTTAGCTTCTTTGTTCCCACTTCCTAATTTCTCCACTATAGCTATGACCGTATGTTCTTGAACCCGATCATTAAAATGATAGCTTCAGAAGAATAGCAGTTCTAGGATTCATTTCTATAGACCACGCTCTGCCAACCAACATTTTATTATTTATTGCCGACCAACATTTTATTAGCACCTAATTCCCTGTGTTAACTCCCTCCCTGTTTAAAATATGGAGTGTGGATTCTATTTCTTGCACCGTATCATACCCAACACACCCTCCGATGTTACTAGGAATAATACTAGAATTCTTAGAGATGCAGCACTTAGAGTTGTGTATAACTAATCCCTGTATATTTAGTTTCTCTTTTCTTACTTCTCTCTCTAATATTGCAGTGAAAATTAGAATATGCAGGGGCACCGGGATGGCTCAGTTGGTTAAAACTTTGCCTTCGGCTCAGGTCATGATCCCAGCGTCCTGAGATGGAGCCCCACATCAGGCTGCTGACTCAGTGGGGAGCCTGCTTCTCCCTCTCCCTCTGCCTGCTGCTTCCCCTGCTTATCCTTTCTAAATAAATAAATGAAAATCTTTAACAACAACAAAAAAAGAAAATTAGAATATACATATATTAGGAAGTCACTATTGGCCATATGCTGTCAAGGTTAAGAGCATAGGTCCCAAGTCAGATAACCTGGGGTTCCTGAGAGAATATGAGCTTCTTGAAAGCTGGGATATTGATTTACAATGGATTCCTCAGGTGCTAGAACAGCACCTGGCACACTCATTTGTGTTTACCTGTGGAACACAAACAGGCAGGTACACAGCTCTTTTGCCAGCCTAGCCCAAGAAAAATACAATGTTCTCATTGTTTGGTGAGAGCTGTGGTCATGCATCTGCTGATGATCCGCGGATAGCTGTTGGCCCACCACAAGTATTCCAAAGGGTTTTTTATTTATTCCAAAGTATTTTTTCATCAACTAAAATAGCTTCCCAGCATAATATAAAGATTTGGAGTATGACAAGTAAATGGGTCCCATATTAGCCATGTGACTTCGACAAGTTCCTTATGTGCCAAAGGGGGAAAGTAGTGGTCAGTTTCTTATGTGCCAAAGGAGGAAAGTAGTGGTCAGCAGGTAGTTGTGAAGATTAAATTTATGAATGTAAAATGTAGGTTCTCCCCTGACTTTTCCACCTTATGAATGAACCCAGTAATTTGTGCTCTCCTCCATCTCCTCTCTGAGAATCTTTAATCATTCCCTGAACTTCACGTCACTGCTTTGTGCAGTATGTCATTCATGTGAGATTTCTCTGCATTATTCCTTGAGCACTGAGTATTGCAAAATATCACAGTAGAGGCAACAGGGCACATAAGATGAATAATACATAGGTATTTATTTATAATACACTATAACAGTATTTAGGTGAGTTATATGAAATTTTTGTTTCTGTAAGTCAAAAATGGTCAAATTGTTCCAATATCATATGGCTGAACTTACCTGCTCTTGAAGAGCTCACAATCCACTGATATACACCTAAGTCCTTAGTGAGGGTACCAAGGAATTACCCACAATGTGTTATGTAGATAAAAGAGACAGACTACTGATAGGAGAAGTTCTGAGAACATTTTGTGGACTAGATGGAGTTTACCAGGTCCTGAAATTACCAGAAAAGGGATATGTCAGTCTTATAAGGTAGAAGCTCAGTGACCTAGTCCACTGCTCATTGATTTAGAAGAGCAGCTGCCAACAAGTGAACTCAGTGGGTTTATTTTGGAAGGGCTAAAGGCATTTCAATTGGGTTAAGGAGACCAAGCCAATTTTCCTCAAGGAGAAGTGAGACACGCATGTCTGTGGTGAGAGCACTGAGGCCTCCAGAGAACGTGTATGTCTTATTATTCATTTGTATCTTACTTTGAACAAGAATTTAATAATGAGAAGATAGGGTGATGGACTCCAACTTTAAAAATTAAGGCCTGTAAATTACACAGCTACTTTTTAAAATTCATGGTAAAATATACATGGAAAAATTCGCCATTTCAGTCAATTTTTTAAAGATTTCTTTATTTGAGAGAGTGAGAGAATCCCAAGCAGACTCCCTGCTGAGCACAGAGCCCAATGTGGGGCTCGATCTCAGGACTCTGAGCCGAAATCAGAGTCTGATACTTAACTGACTGAGCCACCCAGGTCCCTCCCCATTTCAATCATTTTTAAGTGTATAATTCAGTGGCATTAAATATATTCACATTGATTTTTTTAAACTTTTTTTTTAGAGAGAGAAAGAGAGCAGGGGGGAGGGGCAGAGGGCGAAGGAAAGAAAGACTCTCAAGCAGACTCCAGACACAGCACAGAGCCTGAGATGAGGCTGGATCTCACAACCCTGAGATCATGACCTGAGCTGAAATCAAGAGTCTGATACTTGACTGCCTGAGCCACCCAGGTGCCCCTATATATTCACACTGTTATGCAACTATTACCACAATCCATCTCCAGAACTTCTTACATCATTTCAAACTGAAACACTGTACCAATGAAACAACAACTTCTCATTCTCCCCTCTCTTCAGCCCTTGGCAATCATCATTCCCCTTTCTGTCTGAATGAGTTTGGCTACTCTAGGTACCTCACATAAGTGGAATCACAGAGCATGTGTCATTTTGTGTCTATACATTTAGTATGACTTTAAAGTTCATCCATGTTGGAGCATGTGTCTGAATGTCCTTCCCTTTTAAGGCTGAGTAACATTCCATTGTATGTATAGACCACATTTTGCTTATCTATTGCTCTATCAGTGGACTTTCAGATTATTTCCTCTTTTTGGTAGGAGCTAGTTTTAAGCCAATTTGAGCAGCATAAACTAGGCTAGCTTCAGACAGCTCTTCACCTGCCATCCCTGGCTGGGAGGATGAGATAGAAGCACCTATCACTTACCAGGTGCCTTGAGAAACTGGGGTAGAGATCACCAGATCTGACTTGTCCCAGTCAGGGATGGGACCAGTGAGGGCCTGAGATGCTGGGCCCTAACCCATGTGTTCCATGTCTTTGTCCTACGACCGACCTTGGAGACATTCTTCCACCATCCTGGTCACATCCTACCCCCACCCCCCATAGCAGACCAGCAGATCCAGTATTCTCGGTTTTTCTGTAGTTTTTTTGGACAAAAGCTTTATTACCAATGAGTCCATTTAAAAATCCCTTTTACAAATAAGGCCTCAAGGACAATGGTTTTTTTCCCAATTGGTAATAAGTGGCAGCTCAATAACTCCTCCTGCTTACCTCATACTTTGTTGCATCTTTTTTCTGGTGCCATCAGTCAGTCAGTCAGTCTCAGGAAGGGAAACTCAGCAGAACCACATTCCAGGGACCCTCAAAGTGAGAAAGAGAGTTGCTTTTCTGTGTGTGTGTGTGTGTGTGTGTGTGTGTGTGTGTGTGTGTGTGTGTGTTT